>NW_028301266.1:1200000-1810000 GCF_061612785.1 Hesperophylax consimilis
AATATTTTTTGAGGATAGTTTTTATTTTAACCTTTCCCTTACTGTGCTGAAAAAATCTACGCGTATCGGTGCTGTGTTGTTAATACACATCTCAAAATAAGCAATATAATATCGGAAAAATATGAATATTCATAGCTAATCGCTTATGTTTATTATATTTTATATCAAAACTGATAAAATTTTTAATTTAATTGCTGAGAAGAAAAAAAGAACCATTAAACTTTCACACCAATCAAAATGGCCACTAAGTGAACAATCGATTTTAATTTTCAGGAAATAAGAATTGAAAATTTGTTTTTTTTTTTGGTAAAATTTCGATCCCGCTGGCCTCGCTTATTATGAATATTTTTTAGATAAAACCTTTAGATTCACCTTAATTACTGTACGACACAACTTTTAACCTTCGGGGAGGTGGAAAATTTTGCAATAAAAATTTCAATTACGTAAAATTAAAATTAGCTTTCGTTTTGTGAAACGAGACCGTCCATTTTCAAACTTTACTGTCAAATGTCATTTTGTTTTGTTGGTATTTCTGTTACTATAGGAAAAAACGAACGGCTAGAAGTGGCTAGAAACATAATCGCGCGGGCATTTTTTTTTAATGTTAAAAAATTCCGTCAAATTAGTATTTACCTAATATGCATGCATTGTGTGCGTTGTGATTGAATTTTATTAGCTGGATTTTATTTTTTTACGTTCAAATTTTATTTAAGTTAACTATTTCAGCGATGTTGAGCGGCTACGCTAAGTTTTTGTAGCATGGTTTATGATGAAAAAGTAAATGCCCCCTTTATACCGCCTGCTTGCGTCAAGGCAAGAAAAACATCCCAGTTTTCAATTAGTTTAGCGGCTACGCTAGGTTTGTGTAACATGGTTTGTGATTCAAAAGAAAGTGTCCCTTTTATACCGCCTGCTCGCGTCACTAATTGAAACTGGGATGTTTTTCTTGCCCTGACGCGAGCAGGCGGTATTAAGGGGACACTTTCTTTTGAATCACAAACCATGTTACACAAACCTAGCGTAGCCGCCAAACTACTTGAAAACTGGGATGTTTTTCTTGCCTTGACGCGAGCAGGTGCTATAAAGGGGGCACTTCCTTTTGTATCACAAACCATGTTACACAAACCTAGCGTAGCCGCTAAACTACTTGAAAACTGGGATGTTTTTCTTGCCTTGACCCGAGCAGGCGCTATAAAGGGGGCACTTTCTTTTGTATTACAAACTTAGCGTAGCCGCTCAACATCGCAGAAATAGTTAACTTAAATAAAATTTGAACGTAAAAAAATAAAATCCAGCTAATAAATTTCAATCACAACGCACATAATGCATGCATAATAGGTAAATAATTATTTGACGGAATTTTTTAACATTAAAAAAACGCCCGCGCGATTGTCTCTAGCTACTTTTAGCCGTTCGTTTCGTCATATAGTAACAGAAATACCAACAAAACAAAATGACATTTGACAATAAACAAATAAAGTTTGAAAATGGACGGTCTCGTTTAACAAAACGAAAGCTAATTTTAGTTTTACGTAATTGAAATTTTTATTGCAATATTTTCCACCGCCCCGAATGCAAAAAGTTGTGTCGTACAGTAATTAAGGTGAATCTAAAGGTTTTATCTAAAAAATATTCATAATAAGCGAGGCCAGCGCGATCGAAATTTTACCTTTTTTTAATTTCCGGGTACTAAAATAGTTGTTCCTTTTGATATCTAACTGATAAAGAGTGTTTGTTAAGTTCATATTAACCGTATCTTACTTGTCATAATCATACAGTGGGGAACATTCCAATTCGCTTTTAGGGCTCAGAAAGTTACCAAAAGCCTGATATATTACTAATAGATATGACGAGATAATATATGTTAAAATGTAGAAATCGTTATAGAAAGCAATGTACGTCAGTTGGCTTCGAAAAGTCTTCACCTAACTGTTTAACTTATCGTAATATTGAAAAAAACTGGTATCCAGACTTACCTTGAAAGTTATCTTAGTATACGTGATAGCTAAATATGAAGAAAAGTAATATTATATGATATAGTTTTGCTTTTATTGGTCCGAAGACAGATCAATGTACCTACACACAAACGTCAAACAGACATTATTAGATGTGTTTGGAAAATTATCTATGGAATAGAAATGTTGCCATCATATTATTGAATTCATAAAAAAAATTATCTATAGCAAATTGGTAGCCTACCCAATATTAACCTAAAAAGATCATCGCAAACGTCCGGAAAAATTGAAACGGTATTGCAGCTTGACACGGGTAGCTTTGCAAGAACTGCAAGATGAATGAACGAAAAAAATAACTTTATTTGGATAGTGTTTTTTGTTTTTGTTTTTACAATACAGTCAGTTTTTATCAGGTATGGCATACAAAGCTGGGGCGGTGCAGCCAAGACTATACTAGATCCGTTAGCCAAGGCACAAAAAGCTGTAATAAGAGTGATGGATAATAATCCATCGACACCCTTATTTAAGGAATCAAAATTATTAGACGTAAGACAGATTTATATACATGCACTCATAATGTACTATACGAACAATCCCAAGCTTAATATTCTTGTAGATCACATTTACACATCAAGACTAAGATCAGAACAAAGGATGATAGTACCAAAATTGAACACATCGTTTGGACAACGTTTCTCTGTATTCCTGGCTCCTAAGGTGTATAATGGGTTCAAGCAGCAATGCAGTAAGGTTTAAACAGGCCCTCTTCAAAAGCAAATTACCTTATGGCTCATAGAATGTGGCAGAATGAAATCTGAAAGCTTCCTGAAAGAAATACATTTTTGTCTGGCTAGAGAAAGACCATTAAGTGAATTCATTCCAACCTTATTCCTATTATCGTGTACATATTTACTATTTTTGTTTTTGTTTTACCATTTGTCGATATATGTACTACATTTTATAATTGTTTTTTTTATATTTTCTTATGTTTTCTTTTTAATATTTTCTTATCTATGTTACCACCATAATATGGGCATTTGCAAAATAAATAAATAAATTTGGTGCGTGATTTAAAATTGCAATCCTGCGTTAATGTGTACAATTATTCAAGTTCAATAAACTGTTAATTTTCTAAAATTTAAAAACAAAAAAAAACTTGGTTATAACGACTACAAAGGGATCGATTAAATTTCCTGCAAATAGCTATTCTCGAAATATCCCTAAAAGGTTTTTAAAAGTCGTATGTACCTACCTAACTACCTCTACTACCAATATCTTTTCAAAATACAAGTAAGTATAACATATTTAACATTTCCCTTACTGTAAAAAAATCCACGGGTTCCGGTGCTGTGTAGTCAATACCGACACATCTTAAAATAAGCGATTTAATGTCGGAAAAATATGAATATTCATAGCCAATCGCTTATGTTTATTATATTATATGTCAAAAGTGATAATAACTGTAATTTAATAGCTGAAAACATAAAAAAACCATCGGCAGATGCTAAAAAAACGTGCGAGGAGTCCTTATCTAATGACGGTCCGTGACCGAATGGCGGCGGATGTGCGCTGGACTACACGCACACAGCTTTCCGTGTTTACGCTGCCAGTCTTGCAGGGGTTTCAAACTTAATTTTATTTAAATGAAATAAACAAATGCGTAAAAAGAAATATTATATTGAGAAACAAAATTAAACATTAAAAATTCCACATGTATTTCATTTAAATATAACAGCAAAATTATGTAAGAACAAAACAATACAGCGAAATCAAAAATAATAAAAAATTTAAACCAAATATATTAAATTGTTAATCTAAATTGCATCTCAATTGCGGCAGGAAATATATTTTTTCTTTTCTGTGGCTTGAGCATACAGGTTTTTGACAAATATGACAAACTATGGTGCTTCTTTTTTTTGTGTTGTATGGGCAAAATCTGCAAGTTTTCGACGGTGCTCGGGACACTAGTACATTTCTTGAATCACTCGTTATATCATTCGTAACAGCAGTTGCGGGTGGTGTTTCTTGATAATATGACAAAACTGTCTCGAAAGCATCTTGTTGTTGTTTGTGAAATTTGACCGTGCTGTTTTTTTCTTTTCATTACATTGGGCTAAGCCAACTCTAAACCTAGCTGTCTTATGAATAATTTCCTTTTACTTCTATTATTTTTTTTTCACTCTGGATACTTTTGAATCCATAATAAATATGTGTTCAGTGCAGCAATGTCTAACATTTCCATGAACAAGCGAAACGGCCATCTTCTTGTCGCCCTTACATACGAATACTCATTCTGTGTCAACGGCACCTTTGGTTTTATTATAATGTAAAATTATATCTGTTTTTTTTTGTATCGGTTTGGCTTATTTCATTTCCAAGGAATTGAGTTGATAGCAGCAAAACTGCTTTATTTTGCTGAGGCATATACGACACAAGTGTTTTATTTGATGTAAAACCAAACTGGCTACTATACAATGGCCTTTTTTTGATGGTAAAAACTCTTTAGGGATTTCCCTCTTATTTTTGCGAAGAGTGCCAGTTATGGTCAGATTTTTAGACAGAAGATTGTCCGCCAGTGGTACCTACTGACGTAAAAAAATTGTCTGTGGTTATGCCTCTATTGGTGCCATATTGAGGTTCCATCAATTCCATAACGACACGATTGCCTTGATGTTACATATATATATGCTGTTTTAGCATCTGCAGCGATCCATATTTTAATGCCATACCTGGCTGGCTTTGACTTCATATATATTATATCCGAAATGGACATTTGCCTCTAAACGCCGCCAAACGCTCATCCACGGTTATGTCAAGTGATGGAGAGTAATTTGATTTACACGCATCTACCAATTTACTGAAAATCGACTTAATTGGCTCTAGCTTGTCTGAAGAAGCTTCAAATCTCTCTCGTCTTGTATCTCTATTATCAAAACGGATCTGACTATAGATATTTATGAACCTGTCTCGAGACATAGCTGCCGTGAAAAACGGCTGACAAAATGGACTTTCACTTGTCCACAACTCATTCAAACTAAGTTTTCGGGTGCGATTTCTGCCGGAAACAAGCATTATACCGATGAAAGCATATAATTCATCTTCGGATAATTGCTCAATCATATTCCCGGGTAAACGCCTCAATTGACGATTCTTTTCTTGGCATATCTCTGTCACCATATCTGCGCTTATAAATAAAGCAAACATTTCTCTTATTGTGTTAATTAATAAACTACCATTTTTCAGGCCGGAAGTTTCATTGACAATATTGCATTGCCGACGTCTCGATGATGATGGTGGTAATACACTCCATTCGAATCTATGTTTTGAAACCAGTATTTCTCCCTCGTCTTCATTTTCACTAGTCGATTCCGAGTCTGATTTTTCTAAATGTTCAACCAAATCTTCATTATCTGATATGTCATTGTTCATTTCAAACTCAATATCACTATCATAATCAAGTTCTTGCGCTATCTCTTCTTCTGTTAAATTTCTGTCAGTCATTATTCTTCCTGAAAATGGAAGGATTTTTGTAAATAATGTAAAACGCAGTATTGCTTAACTGAATATTAAAAATGAATGAGAAAAAAAATCTAACATTTGAAATAAATATTCAAAAATAAATATTAGATCAATGATTAAATGACGAAAGCGCACGGATAAATAGTTACGTAATACACACTTTTCAAAACTATAATATAAGGTAATAGTATAACACAGTATTCGGAAATAAATGAAAAAGTACTTACCAAAAATTATTAATTTAATTATCGAACGGAAATAATGATTCACTTTAGTACCCCTGCTCAAGTTGGTCACGAGACGAAGCTACACAATGCGGTCGTAGGTATCGATGGTCTAAATAGAACTGGGGACAAGTGGATTTCTCATGTTCCTACATAACAAAGTAAAGCGGGACATCAATAGCGTGTCATTTCCTCGCACACTCTTCGCTTTAGCAATGGCACACGGTTGATTGTATTGGTATATTTGTTCCCGATTTCTTACAAAAATCTTTGATTTTTAATTGAATTTGAAAACTATGTTAAATATTATTTTTTAATTCAGCGCATAAATGTATAACGGAGGAATACCTAAAATCTGAACCCAGAATTTATTATATTTATAGAGTGATTAAAAATATTAGAAGCAATGTGTAGTAAATACACACCACAGATGAGGAAAGGTTAACTTCACGTGAGAATTGAATTTATTTTCGTTTTTAGACAGTATCCATTGTTATGAGTTGCCCATATATATATACATACATACCTACATATACATACTAGCGCGGCCAGAAGCCGATCACGCGGTCAAAGCATGTCAACAAAAATATTGCCACGAGCTTACAACCAATAGGAGCAAGAATCCAGAAAGCATTACCTTATATATGGAATATGAGACAGTCCACGTGGACTCTGCTTGTACGTATGGGGTCACCGCGTTGACCAACGAACATAGCCATTACCATATACGGCAGTGCCCCCCTCTCTTCTGGCCCGCTCGCTGGACAGGCGAAGCGAGACAGGATTCGACAGTCACGCCGGGGATCGCCCTTGAAGTAACACCACGGTCTTCAGGCCGCCAGCTGTTGGCCCCCCGACTCGCGTAAGAGTCCGGAATCTAATCGTTGACTGCCTTTTTGACAATATTTTTTCAATAGCGTTGGATGTTGAAAGAAAAAACTATCATTTCCAACAGCTAGTTATAAATTGATACAGTAATTTCTTCTAAAGTCACCTTCTAAATGTGTTTTGTGCTTATATTATTGTATTTCATGTTTATATTTAAAAAATAAAATTATTGTACATGTAATTAAGAGTTTGTTTTTCAGCTTCCTTCTGATAAAACGCTGTCTTGGGAAAATGAGCTGTAAAGGAAGATACTTTAAAGGTCATTTCTGTCTTAGGACAGGGCTTTGTCAGATGGGACCTTGTCGTCTTGGGTGACATTTTACTTATGTTTTAGGCTAATGAATTGGGTTTTCGGTAGGTTCTGAAGCAGAATTATATTTTCTACGGTTGCGCCTTTTTTTAAATTTCTTCTATCCTTTGTCGATGGTGTGGTGTGACGTCAGCGATGCGTGGTATCTACAAATTTGCCAGATCTAAGGTTAAAACTTGACCAAACTAAACGTATGGAAAGAGGGCGGAGTTATCAATCTATAGATAGTTGATTTATGTGTCAAAATACAGGGAGCGTCGGCAGACGTCGATCTAAACCGAAACGTCAGTCAAACTGTCAGTTCGAGTTTTCGATTAAGTTCGGGTTAACGACTTGCCAAAGAGTACCAAAATCAGTGATACGGACGCTTGTGAGAGATACAGAGTCAGCCCCCAGGACCGATGATGAAGACTCTGGATGCAGGGGGTGAAGTGCTGGTCAAGCGCGGGTCAGTGAGTCGACGTCGCTGCTGGTGACCGGACTCGTTGATGTATCAGGTACTGGTGAAGGCCGTGGGTCTTCCGGGGGCCGTCGTCGAATGATGTCGAGGTTATATGTTCTGGTATAGTGGGAGATTTTATTTGCATCTTAACATAATTCCATATTTTTTTAACATTATTTTGTATATCTGAATCCAATCGAGCAATGTAGAAGTTATGAGTATGACTAGAAATTTTCTTTTGTATTTTGCTAAGTATTGAAAAAGATAGGTAATCTAGGGGATTCTTGTACCGTTTCTAGACACGAAAAACTTTAATTTTTCTTTAGTTATGTTAATTAAAGCCGACGAAAACCATGTTGTGAATTTGGTTGATTTGGTCACTTTCTTTGGAACCAGATCATCTATCAGGGCATCAATAATACCATAAAAATGATGTACCGCAGCATCTACATCCTGTTCATTAACGACAGAGGACCAATCACAGTTTCTGAGAGCATAATAAACTACCTCGTAGTTTACTTTATTGAACATTTTTACTATCTGGGGTTTTAGGATGGTAGCAGGGAGAGGAATATTTACTTCAACTATAACATATTTATGATGTGCATCTTCGATTACTAGTGGCGAGTCAGCCGCGGAGACAATGACTGTAGTACGAGCACGAGATCTAAAATTCGTCCTTGAGTATTATAAATTTCGTTATACTGTGTTAAATTGGAAAACGAAAGGCAGCTAAGGAGGGTAGAGGCACAGAGGTCAATACTACGTGGCTGATACGTAGAGTCCCAGCTCACATTTGGCATATTATAATCGCCTATTACTAGAAAAATGTTATTTGGAAAGTCAGTAGTTAAGTCAGATATGGTAGTTGTATGACTATTGATAATAGAGAAACGCTGTGCATTAGACAACTTAGGACTCCTGGTAAGTAAGAGCAACAAATATTAATATTTGAAACGCGATTTTTTTATGTCTTAGTAATAGTGAGATCCATATATCCTCGGCTTCTGATGTACATGACTTCTGAGATCGAACTTTAAAGTCTTTTTTTGTATAACAACTCCACCTCCTTTAGTTTTACCCGTTCGATTAGTATCTCTGTCATTTCTATATACGTTATACCGGCAATCAAACAGCTCGTCATCGGATATGCTGTCAACTAACCACGTCTCGCTAGTTAATATTATGTCGAATTCGTTGATCAGGACGTTTTGATAGAATTCTTTCGTCTTGGATCGGAGGCCACGTGCGTTATGATAAAAAAAATTATAATGGTGTTATGCATCATGTAAAAGAGAAACTACAATCCAATTTTGATTCCAAGTAAATAGAATAATATTTATAAAAAATTACATATTATTTTGTTTACTCAGCACCCATAAATCCACTGAGGTGAGCATGGTTTTCGATTTGCGCAGATGTGAGTGTATTATGTTGTAGTGTTTTGAGTAAGTTGAGTAGTGTGTATATAGAATAGAGTTGAATACAAAAGTGGTATAAGTTGAAAGCGAAAATTATATAAAATCAAATTAAAATTAAGTTTATAAGAAATCATTGTGTTAAGTTGTTCAATACGGTTTGACCAGAGACGAAGATAGCAGGAGAGGTAACATTCTTTCTTATATAAATTTTTGCGTTTCCTACCCATTTAAAATCATATTTCTTTATATTTTAAAATTCTTTAGCTGATCTCAGTATCAATTTGTTTTTTCTGGTGAGGTGATCATTTATAAAAAAATTACCTCTTGCAACACCTACGCTCTTGCAGTCGACCCCCTTCTTCTTTTTAATGGCCGCAAGCATTTCGTCCTTCTTCCTTTTGGAGATGAATTTCGCCACCACGTTTTGAGGGCGGGCGTCCCGGGGAGCTGCTGCTATTCCGTCTTGAGAATGTTGGCGAGGTTTGGCTCGACTAATGAATTCAATGTCCTCTTCTTTAATGATTTGTCCAACGTTAGATGCGATTTTTATTAGACTGTCTGCTAGGTGTTTATCCCTATTTTCGGGGAGACTGAAAATTTCAATGTTATTGAGTAGCAGCCACTGTTCTCTTTCGTTGTTTGTATTTTTTTTTTTATTTCATTTATTTATTTCATTCAAAAAACAGTTTTTACATAAAAAGCATACTCTGCACATCTCACTAGGGCATTCCTATATCAAGATGTGCAGCTTTACAATAATATCATTTTAAAAAATACATATATGTAAATTTAAAATAATAACAACATTAAATCAAATTTAAACCAAAAAAGAAAAGTTTATGACACGGACGTTTCGAGACCGGTAGACAAAAAAAAACAAAATTTTAGTAACAAATGTATGGAAAAAAATAAAAACAAAAAAGTCAACAAAAGAAGCATTATTAAGTAAGTTGGCAACAATAATATTCTTCTGTTAACTAAAGTACAAGGTACCTGTGCTGGCTTATCAGACACAAGCATAGGGTAACCATACTAACAATTACAACATGGATAGTATGAATAATAGATTATAAGAAAAAATAAAAATAAGTTAATAAAAAAAGGTAAATAATAACCGATAGGTAAGTAGATAATATTATAATAAAAAGTTAGTAAGTAAATAATTTTGCTAGACAATAATTAAAGTAAATATTAATACGATAATTAAGTAGATAATAATAATAATAAGTTACATAATTATAAATTACCAAAAGTTATTTTAGAAGTAAATAAGTACATGCGCTGTTGACCATTTTCTTGAATGAATTTAACGCACCTATAGTTTTTATATTTTCTCCAAGCATATTATATAGCAACGGAGCTTTATATGAAAAACTCCCTTGTCCGAAGGATGTTCTGGTATACACCGGCTGATACATTAAAGAAGAACCCATTCTAGTGCTGCGCACTTGTTGAGATCTTTTAGCAGTAATAGTGTTGTTGACAAATTTACAGAGAGCCTGTATTATGTACAACTGCCTTATTATCATAATTTTGCTTTCACTATATAATAACTTTGATGTATACATAAAATTTCTCTTGTACATTATTTTTAAAATTAATTTTTGTGCAACATTCAAAGGCTCTAAGGTAGTCTTGTTACAAGAACCCCAACAGACAACATTATATGAAAGCATTGATTGAACAAGAGCATAATATACAGTTTTTAATGTAACTTTGTCCAATATGTTTCTTAGATTTTTGAAAATGTAGGCTAGCCTTCTTATTTTGTTTCTTAATATAGTAATGTGATTGATTTTTTAAATTTTTAAATTTTAAATTTTTATCAATAATTAAACCCAGGTATTTGATGTTGTCTACTCTTTCCAAAGATTGACAGTTACACTCCTGCACACAATAATGCAATTTTAATGAACGTTCCAAAGATGGTTGATTTACAGAGGAAATGCTAAAAGTTATATATTTAGTTTTGTTCATGTTTAAGGTTAACAAGTTTTGATGAAGCCAATTTTTGACTGCCCTTAATCCTGCCTCGCACTTAGCATACGTTTCGTTCCATGTGTCAGCAGCAAACACCAAGACAGTGTCATCTGCAAATACAATTGAAGATCCAGAAAATTTCAGTTTACAGAGGTCGTTAATATATAAAAAAAAATAGAATTTGACCCAGAACACTACCTTGAGGAACACCATATACAATTGATTTATTTGAGCTAATGTGATCATTAATTATTACTCTCTGTGTTCTATTTTCAAGATATCATCTGAACCAATCTAAAGATTTATTAACAATACCCATTGAACTGAGTTTTTTTAAGAGTAAACCGTGGGATACGGTATCAAATGCCTTAGACAAGTCTAAAAAGACGGCCATTGCTTTATTGCCAGTATCAAGAGCTTCTACGACTGTGGTGATCATTTTTAATGCAGCATCACTTGTTCCCATGTTCTCTCGGAAGCCAAATTGATTATCTGAGAGAATTTCATATCTTTTTACATAAGACATCAACCTAATTTTAGCTAATTTCTCTATTATTTTTGATAACGTATTTAGCAAGGAGATAGGTCGATAGTTATTTACATCTTTGTTATCTCCTCCTTTAAATAAAGGAATAACTTTGTAATTTTTGCAATGATTAGGGAACAAGCCATTCTCAAAACTAACATTTACAATGTGTGTAATAGGTATTACTAGTTCAGAAGCATTTTGTTTGTAGACCATTGCACTTATATTGTCATTTCCACTCGAAAAACCTGATTTTAGCTCATTAATCACATTTAAAACTTCATTACAATTCGTTGGTTTGAATTCAAAGCAGGCATTTTGCATAGATTGTGTTGGATTATAATTTTTTACTTAAGATTCTTCACTGGTGTTATTTGCACTACACAAAAGATTAGCAAAATTTTGACCTATATCACTAAAAAAATTATTCACATGGTTAGTAATGACTGTTGGATTATCATTTATGGATATAACGTTATTATTTACTTTCAGTTTATTTATGGGCACTGATTCCTTTTGCAAATCCAATGCTTGTTTTATTATTTTCCATTCTTGCTTTATGTTTCCTTTTACCTCGTGAAGCTTCCCTTTATAATATGTTTGTTTGGTCGTTTTTATAATTTTAGAACACCAATTTCTGTATCTTTTATAATGTGCAAACAGTTCGATATTATTTGGTTCTTTACGACAACTCTTGTGTAATTTGTCACGTTTAATGAGGCAGTTAACAATTCCAGAAGTTATCCATGGTTTCAAGTGCTTTTTATTACAATGGATTCTCTTAGTATATGAGCAATTTCCAATATGCAATTTTAGACGTCTTATGAAATTATCAGCTGCAGTATTGACATCACTGGTGGATAAGACTGTATCCCATGTTTCCTCTTTCAGTGTCGAATTTAGTAGGTCATTATCCACAGTTAGTCTAAGCTTAACGTCTATTTTTTTTGATTTTGTTACTCTGGATTTAGGATATTTCAATAATGTAGCAAAATGGTCTGTAATACTGGTCCTGAATACAGCACTCTGAGGATCGTCTTTTGACTTAACCATAATGTGATCAATACAACTCTCAGTACTTGATGTTACTCTAGTCGGTGAAATAATAAATGGTTTTAGACCGTGGTAAATCAAAAGTGAAAGATATTGTTCACTTTTTATGTTGTTCATATCCAGAATATTTATATTTATATCACCACATAAAATCACTTCATGGTTATGTGTTGATACAGAACGTAGTAAGTCATTTAGGTGGTCAAGAAAGGTATCAATGTGTGCTTGAGAAGGAGATCTATAAACTGCTAAAACACATACATTATAAGGTAGTTGTAATTTAAGACAGTTGGCATGTGGAATAGTTATTTCTTCAACAGAAACTATGACATCATTCCGAGTGTAAACGACAACTCCATCATTTTGTAAATAATTTATTTTGGTGCTATGTGATGAATATCCAGTAATACTTGGGATATAGATTGAATCTTTCAACCAAGCCTCACTAAAAACAATAATGCCAAATCTATGTTGTATTGCGTCGAGAACAGCTATAGTATCATCGAAATTTTTTTATGCATCTTATATTCATACAATATATAGAGAGAGCAGAATGGTTTAGAAATTCATTACATACTGATGGGTCATCTATGTTGATATTGATTTCCTTGTCGTCATTTAGTTCTTCATCGAATATAGAATCCATATTAATACTTTTTTATACATGTTGCTGTTGGTGGTGTGACTCATAAAACAAAAGCAAATAATATGCGATGTAATTAATAATAATAATAAGAATAATAATGGGTGTATATTAATTTGAGCCCGTGAAAACTTGTCGAAAATGTAGGTATATCCCGTGAAGGTACAAATGAAGGAAATGATGTTTACATAATTATCAATCTTAAAGTATATATTTATAATAAAGTGAATAATAGCAATAAAAGTGGTTATAGAGTGGTAGTAGATCTTTTGGTGGTAATAGATTGGTAAGATAAATAAGTTACCATCAAGAACGCAACTAAAATGACAAATACATTCAATAACATTAGAAATACACCGAATGTGACTAAAATAGTGCGCAGGTATTTGCAATGATTTTATGATATTAACAAAACAACAATTATTAAATGATATTAACAAAAAAATATAGCTCAGAGCATGGAGCGTACTTAAGTTGTAAAGATGTTGCAAAGAATAAGTTGACATAAAATAAATACATACAAAAACATTTGAAATACACAGCGATGTGGCCAAAATAGTGCGTAGGTATTTGCAATGAAAAATTTTTTTTTCTGGTACATGCACAGTTTTTATTTGTATGTTATTACCTAATGACAAATTATATGTGATAACAACAGCTAAGGGTGGTAGGTAAATATAGAATACATCACATTGCTTATTCGTTATCCTATTGAAAATTATGAAATGAGTCTTAAATGAACAAGTAATGAATTTCATAATTACCGACTTATTAATCTTAATCAGAGCACGGTGAGTACTCAATCTGTAAATATGTAGGTGCGACGGGTGTGTTGCAATAGAAAAAGAAGTTACAATTACCTGCGAACTATTCCAGAATCTGACCATAAAAGGAATATAGATATATTCATTTATTTTTTTCCCAGATTTATATAGATTTACTAGAAGTATGAGGTTACATGAGATCTTACTGATTGTGATAAAAATAAATGAGTATATAAATATTCTATAACAATATATTACAATATGAGAACATGAAATGATATCTTCATTAACAGCCATAATGACAGAGTGAAATAGAAGTCAGATAGATTGATGTTTTAAACGTTGCAGGTCATTGGCATTATTTATTGTTATGATTTTTGAGCTGTCAATTTTCTTCACTAAGATACGTCCTGAAGATGTCCATGCATATTTAAAATTGTTTTCTCTGGCGAATCGTTTAGTTTGTCCTAGGAGGAATTTTGCTTTTTGTGTTTAGTGATCCGATACATATATTCGTTGGGCATCTTGCGATACTCCTAGATCGTATGTATTTAATTTATTTGTGCTGGGAGTTGTGGCCTTTGTGTATGTTTTTATTTTGCATAAGAAATTATCTCGATCTAGTGTGTTATTAAAGGTCGCAATGATTGATCTGGGATTTTTTTCAGCAATTTTAGGCCCCATTCTATAGATTTTTTTTATTGCCGAGTTCATATTTCCTGAAGAGTCCTCAAAGTTGATAATTTTTGTTATTTTATTGAGAATTTCTAAATAATTATTAGAGATGGATTCTGGAATGCCTCTTATTTCAATATTACATATTTGAGACATATATTATAGTCTGTCGATTTTGACGTCTTGTTGTGAGATTGTATTTTTTTTTTTTTTTTATTTTTTTTATTTTTTTTTTTTTTTTTGTTACATACATGGTTTTAAAATACAAATTATGTTTTTTACATACATATTAATAAGAAAGAAACAATGCGAATTACAGAAAAGTATATGTACACATGCACATATGTATACATATATAGTGTATTACACACCATACATAACATACACACACAATACACGTACACACACACGAGTTCATAAACAGCATATACATAAAAATAATAATATGCATAAATGTATGATAGCAAAAAAATCCCACATAGGCATCGCCAGTTCGTGGGTATACTTGTGTTTCTTTAAGGCAGTTCAGTTAAAATTACTCTAAATATACATATTTTATCTTTGTAGAAAATTGAAAAGAAAAGAATGAAAATATTTATAGTAAAAATCATTATTTACTGTATTTACGGGATTAAATATGAAAAATAAAAGTTAATAAGGATTTGTTAAAAGTTAATAGAGATTAAGATCAGATGTTACAGCAGGTAAATATTAATATCTATGGTATTTATCCAAGACATTATTACATTTTTATGTTTCCTGTAGGATGATATATTTTCACATTTGATTTCTGTATTGGTATAGAGTGCATTATAAATTTTTGGTGTAATAAAATAAGCATGTCTTTGCGCAAGCCTTGTTTTGCACAGTGGAACTTTAAATACATTATTTACCCTATTACTAGACCGATTTTCATTTTTTATAAAAAGAAAATTTCGAGCAAATATATATTTTAAACATTGTGTACAGTAAATTTTTCTTATCTCTAACAATTTAGCCTCTTCGAATAATTGCGAGGAGGGGTAGGTCATATCTTTATGCAACATTATTTTTAGTATTAGTTTTTGTGTTATTTCTAGTGGCTTAATATGGGTGTTATAAATCCCCCCCCCATGCAATTATTCCATAAGATACTGATAATTGCACCAATGCATGATACACCAATTTGATTCTTTTGATATCTACTATGTTATTTAAACGTTTAAAAATATAAGTTAAATATCTAAGTTTATTTACAAGCTTTTCTACATGATTTGTCCATTTGAGTTGGCTGTCTATTATAATTCCTAAATATTTAACTGTATTCCCCGATTTCATTTCTGTACAGTTAGTGCATAAGACAGGATTGCAAGTATTTTTGTGAAACCTTATGCTTAGATGAGTTAAGGGTGCCGCTTTTTTGGTATTATAAAAAGGAATATATATAGTTTTTTCACAGTTCAGAGTTAGAAGGTTTTGATTGAGCCATTCTTTGACAATAATTGTGCACTTATTTGCATTTTTAGAGACCTCGTCCCAGGATTTACCATGAACTGTGATTGCAGTATCATCAGCATACGAGAAAAGTTTTCCCGGAATACTAATATTACATAGGTCATTAATATAAATTAGAAACAAAAGCGGACCTATAACTGTTCCTTGTGGAACCCCATGTCTCATAGATGCTGGTTTACTAATATTTACGCCAATTTTTGTGGATTGTCTGCGATCAAGTAAATAATTTGTTAAAAGTGACAGACAATTATTTTTGATTCCCATATTATTAAGTTTTCCAAGCAGTTTATTATGATTGACGGTATCAAAAGCCTTTTTTAGGTCTAAGAATATTGTTAAACTTTTCATATTCGAATCTAGATTGGTGTATAATTTTTTTGTTAGATTAAATAAAGCATCATCAGTACTAAGACCTGATCTGAAACCATATTGGTGTGGTGACAAGAGTGCATTAGATTCTAGAAACTCTAGTACTTGTATCTTTATGATTTTTTCTAATATCTTTGCAAGTTGGGATATCAGCGATATTGGTCTGTAGTTGTCAAGTTTAGAGATCGATCCAGATTTATGTATGGGTACAATAATTGAGAGTTTAAATGCATTTGGGAAAATGTTTTTTTCAAGGCAGGAATTAAAAATGTGTTGTAAGGGCATAGAAATGTGTTGTTTAATAGACTTGATTGTGATACAGCTTAATTCATCTGGACCATTGGCTGTATTTGTTTTAAGATTGTCAATGTGTTTTATAATTTCAGATTCAGTTATCCGTTTAAATTGAGATAAATTAGGAGTATATTCGGGGGTGGGTATGTCTATTTGGGTTGGTTTATGTATACTGTTTTGAAATGAGGGATTATTATTTATTAAATCTGCGGCAACGTTTGTAAAGAAATCATTGAATTTATTTGCGATTTTTCCTACATCCGTTATGACTATTTTATCGTCTGTTACAATTTTTTCGGGAAATCTTTTTATTTTGTGTGTTCTATTCGTTATTTCATTTATGACTTGCCATGTTTTTTTAGAATCATTATCAGCTTTTTGCAATTGGTTTGCATAGTATTCTTGTTTATTAATTAAAATGTTGTTTTGGTTTTTTAATTCGATTAGATCAGCATTATCTTTAACCTGTAATTTTTCCATAGAAGTCACACGCTTGTTTAGATCTTCCTGTTGATCCGCCATGAATTGGAATGACTCTAGTAGATCATTGTTTTGTTTTAATATTTCTTCATATTTTTGATCATAGATGCTTAGTTTCTTGTCTACAAAAGAAATCATTGTTGTTTTAAATTTTTCAAGTTCCTTCAAGCATATTTCCAATGTTAACGGCTGATTAGAGCCATCTGTGAATGATGATGCTAGATTTTCACTGGTTATTGTAGGTGTGGTTGTAAGCTTCGCTGTTTGTGCAATTCGTTTTTGATTTTTGGCAACAGGTGTCAGGTCTTGATTGAGTTCATTCATGTTATTATCGATAAGTTTCTGTTTAGTTGATTTTGGAATTTTAATGCACTTCCTACATTTCCATTGTTGTGATTGAGATTGACTTTTTGCACCTCGGCGAGAAGTTTCCGCTATATCCGCACACAAAATGTGATATCCATCTTCACATTCAGAACATGCTATAAAGTCGGCCGGAAATTCAATGTTTTTTTCGCATGCAGTACATTGAGAATTCATTCTAAATTCGCTGAGCGTGAAATTCACACTAAAAGAGCACTATTGAATAATTGTTTCCTTTAAGGATGGATAACTTTGCTACACTTGAGATCTTCACTCTTTAATGTTCAAGAACTATGGCACCGATTTTTGAGTTTATGACACAAGCTCTCGAGGAAAAACAAAAAACTCTTTTTGGTGCAAAAAACACACTTTTTGTGAAAAGAAATACAATGGACAGTGCGCAATCTTCGATTTAGATGAATTGACCACTTTTTAGCTATTTTCTATTGTCGATTTTGTTAATTTTTTTGATAATTTGAAGGAGATACAGAAAAACGTCAATACTAGACTTGACAATGTTGTCAGTTTCGACAGTATTGTCCAGATAAGTTACAATTTTTTTAATTCGATTACTTTGACTTCAAGCTTATCCATTTATTTAGCTTTTCTTCTAAAACCAAAATTTTGTTCATGTAGTCTTCGATTGTGCTATTATTATGAACGATTGTCTGTTCAAAGGAAGCTAGTTTTGAATTAATTGAGTGGAGCTGGGAGGAGAGTTTCTTGATTTCGCTAAGAAGAATTGAAGAGTCGACAAAGTTGAGATTGCTGGAAGCGGTGATTGTCCTGTTTTGCACAGTGGCGGATCCAGGGGGGGGGTCACGGTGGTCATGACCCCCCCTGGGCCCCAGCCCAGGGGGGGTCATGACTACCTAGGTCCTGGGCCCATCCAGGACCTAGGTGGACCACTAATTAAAATTGTTAAACATAATGTTTTTTTATATTTTTTGTCACAATATAAATTTTATTTAAGTACTTTCAATATTTAATTAATTTAATATAATACTTTAATTGACGGCAAACGCATTATTCGGGAATGAACGCATCGAAAATTCGAATGTTACCGCGTCACCGCGCACCGCCACCGGCGCGCGCTTCGGCCGCCACCTTTCATATTATTATGACACATTTCGTGTAACCACGTGTGACGCTTGCCCGCGCTTTGTTTCGACTAACTTCTAGCGTCTAGCAAAACCTAACCTCAATCGGAACGACTAAACTTTATTAATAAAGTGTTTACTTTTATTTGTTTACTAAGTTAAAAAAAATAAGTTCCAATATAAGTAATAGTGTTCTTAAAAATTGTTGCTGCAAATTCAATTCATTACAAGAAATGGTAAGTAATCTAATCAGTTTCTTCATTATGCCAGTGTATGTGTGTTTAAACTCGAATGTTATTTGTTAATGTTCTAAGGCTGGGGTTAGACTCGTAAGTTTTTTTCCTGTAAATCGCTCTTGAAGGCGAGTTTGGCCAAATTCCCAATGTAAACGACACCAAAAGTCACTTAACGTAATTTTAGTAAGTTTCAGAACTTATTCTTTCGGAAGTTTTTTGACAGGTCTGGACAGGTCTAACGCGCCCGCGCGAATTACCAGCCTTCCTATACTTCCTAAAGCAATTCTTAAGGCGAGACACAACCTCGTTCATCGAGGTTTTGCCCAAGGCTAACATTTTAATTTATTTCGGCGAAATTATAATTGAATTTAAAAAAAATAAAATTATGCCGCATGAGGGATGCAAGTTATTTATATTTTAGATTAATAAAACAATACCTTACAATTAATATATTTTACGTTCAACGATTTTAAAACTTTATAACCCGTGTATAACTATAAAGTTAGCGGACTTAGCGGTAAGTACCAGATTTTATTTTTCTAGATGATGAATTAATAACTTCGGAAGTGGACACATTTTTAATATTTGTAACAAATTCTTCAGAATCAATTAAAATGAAGGCTAAAAGTGTGGATAGATTTTTTTTTACTAAGATTACGAAAACGTTAGTAATTTTTTTTAGAAATGCATAGTATTATTTTTAATGATGGATTTTGAATGATTTACATGAAAATGTTCCGTCTCCGATTATGTTCCCTTAATTTTGTAAAATTCCACACTGATTATTTTTTTTATACGGCAACACTTTGATATCCGGCGAATTTTTGAATTTGACGTTTAACGTTCACTAGATTTATTGTTTGTTCTCTGCGAACTTAACCACTTAACCTTTGATTTAACTTTTTGCATGAGTAGGTGGTTTGGTATATTTATGCTTTTTGCTAAAGATGGCGGTGTTTTGACAGATGTTATGAACAGAACTCCGTACAATTTCATGCCATTTTTGTGACATTCGTGTGGAAAATGTTCTTTTTTAAATGACTTTCGGCTAGTTAATTACCGTTTTTTTGCACATATAAAATTATGTCCCGTCTTTCCGGTTTATAAAAAATGGTCTGATTTTTCGAGTTGAAATTTTAAAAAAATCACCAGGGTTTCAAAAATACGATTCAAAAAAAATACGGAACGTCTTAGAATATTTGCCTAAACCGGATTTTTTTTAAATGTGATGCATGTGGCCTATTATCGGTCCAATCCTTTCTAATCCTAATGTTTCTGTTTTTAACATTTACGTATTTGAAATTTTGAATACGAAGCCGGTTGCCGTCAGCAGATGTCAGGTAGGTAGCTGTCATTCGGATAAAACGAAATTAATTGTCGCCTTTGACGGAACAAAAGCGCATAGATAATTGTTTAATTAATATTATTATTTGTCTATTTTGTCGTGACAAGCAAAGTGTTACAATAATAATGTCGAGTCAAATTCTGCAAATGCAGAATGCTACGGATATGGTTGGCGAGTGGAAACGTTTTAAGCAATCATTTCTTTTATATATGATGGCGAATAACTACAACGAGGAAAAGGAAATTCAAAAAGTTGTAAGATTCCTACACACAATACTATGTTGAAGACACACCTGACACCATGTTATATTGTGGTGAAATAAGAACACGATTAATAATTGTAATCTGTACTGTATTGGTTGACAATTGACATTACACGAGCCTACGCCGCCCGGGCTTGCGGAGCAAAAGACAATCTTAATGATATACCTAGTGTTACCATATCCAACAATACCTACTTTTTACTTGTATATATTATTATCAAAATTAAATTATAACTTCTTGTAACTGTAACTGACCGGACCTTAGTCCTCCATCACAACACAAGCAAGCATTTTCGGCTTTCTGTGGTGGTGGTAGGAGTTATTGTTGGGTTATTCGTAACCCGGGAATGTTTGTCTTTCAAAAAAAAAAAAAAAAAACTTGACCACGACTACGTGACCCCCCCCTGGCGCCAAAGCTGGATCCGCCCTTGGTTTTGCATTTGGCGCACGTCCATCCTCCGACCCTCCTCCGACAACTTCTTAAATTTGCAGACGTAATTTTGGCACAGCTGAGATGCATTTGGTTTTTACAAGATATACACCTCATACAGTCAGACGTTTGTAGTGCCTTGTTACATTGGTTGCAGGTAGTACTCATAGGTAAATTAATGTCAACAATATTATCAATTTGATGACTATTTACTTCAAAATTGATTTCTGCAATGTAATGTCACTAAATCCACTCAACTACAAAATGCGAGAAAAAATTAACTAAAAAATCTGCCTCAACACAGGTTCGCCTAGTGAGGCAGGTTATGCATAACTTAAAATATAGTATATAATGCCATATCTATATAACACTCTTAAACACATATTTACTTTTTCTTTTATTAGAAACTGTTCCGTAACGCCAATTGCTTTTGACAGGCCGTGTACTAACCAATCGTATCGTCAGAATTTGAACTGTGTAGTTTAAGTTCGCACAAGTCAGCTAAAACGACGGAAAGCCGTGAGCCGAGCCAGTTGCACAAAAACGGTTCGTCCTGTCAATATCGATCCCCGGTTGTGTTATCGGAATAATCGTAATACGTATTTTTTATCGCAATTAAATCTAAAATAACGAGTGATAACGAACGACAATCCCGTTCCAGTGTTGACAGATGAGGCTTATGCAGATTTCACCATCATTTCACCGGTAAGTTGATTGTGAATTAACGTTATGTATTGTGTTTTTGCATCGCCTGTCACAAGCCATATAATTCATTTAAACTTTATCTGTGTGGAATAGCCCTTTAAAGTGCGGCTATTCCAACCCCTGTTCGTTCTTAGAACATTTTTGGTGCCGAAACTAGGGAACTTTAAGATTATAATCTATCTATGCCAAAACGGATAATGCTGTGGAATGTTTCTTAAATTTTGAATAATAATCAATTCGAACAGTAATTAGGTAGGTACCTAGCGCTTGAGTATTTACGACCTACCGCGCATATAATTATAATAGATTAAATTATTATCATTTATTTTGTTTCGTTTTTGGGTACGTTTCCAATCGTGTTTATTCAACATGGCCCCAGCCATTCAAACATTGCGCCGGAAACGGACATTAGCGAATAATAGGTTAGTCAAGACACATGAAATAGCAAAAAGCGCTTTGCACGATGCAACTAAGTGCAACTTACTGTTAGCGTATATTAGCTTTAGATGACACAAACGAAATTGATGAGGATAAAATTCGCGAAACCTTTGACGAGATGTATTATCAAATTGTCGAAATTTACCAGGAGTTAACCAGTCAGCCTCTCGATTGTAAAACCGCGAATGCGTGCACAAACGTTTAATTACCAAAAATAAACATTCCAATATTTTCTGGAAATGTCAAGCAATGGCCCGAATTTTACGACATGTTTAACGCTCTGATTCATGAAAACAAATCTTTATCCAACATCGAACGCATGCAGTATTTGTTCTCATGTTTATCTGGAGAAGCTTTAGGGTTAATTCGGACATTTCCAGTACAAGGAGCTCACTACGTTGAAGCATATCAAAGATTAATCGCGCGCTATCGTAACGCGCGTGAACTCGCATTTACGTGTTGGCGGGAAATGCTGAATTTAAATTTTCCGCCCAACGATCCTTTTGAATTCCGTCGCGTGTTCGATGTATTTAATGAGGATTTAACAATTTTAAAAGAATTGGATCTCCCAACAGATAATTGGGACTTCGTGCTTTGTTATTTAATTCTGTCGAAATTAGATTCACCTACAAGATGCGCATTCGAACAACTTCAGTCTCCTACCAAGCTGCCTTCATATTTAAAACTCAAAGAGTTTCTTTATAACAAATGCGAAGCTCTTGTACGAGACTTACATTTTTCGACTCGCGATAGCAGTACTATTGACAAACCTCTTGAACGGAACTTTAATCAGGCTGCCAAAAAACTCACTTCAGCGCTTCTTTGCGATCTTAAGAAAGGACAGCCTAAAACAAATAGGTCCTCGTACTCCACCACTTATATGAAATGCTCCTGTTGCGGGGAAGACCACTCTATTTCCAAGTGCAAGGTATTTGCACTCATGTCAGTTCAGGATCGCCTACAGTTTGTTCAATCACACTGTTGGTATTTCAATTGTCTTCATTCTTCTCATTATCTTAAAGATTGTAAATCTTTGTTTACATGTCAAAAATGTCAGCAAAAACATCATACTTTGCTCCATCGAGACGAAAACGCTTCTTTGGAAGATCAGTATCAACACTCCACGACGTCTACGGACCAGGAGCCTTCTTCCGACTCTAAAATTCAGGTCCTCACCAACTTAGGAGACAAGTCCATAGTACTATTGTCGACCGCCAATGTTGGCATTCGCGATTCATCCGGCCGTTTCCAAACCTTTCGCGCATTGATCGATTCGGGCAGTCAAGCTCACTTCATCACCGATCGTGCTGCGGAGCTCGTAGGCATCCCTCGTCAAGCCAGTTCTCAGAGAGTTAGCGGCTTAGGCCAATCTTCCGCAACCACGTCAGGAATCATTCAATTAGAGATCGGTGTTAAGGGACGGGTTCTCTTCAACATCAAGGCACTTACGCTGCCTAGTATCTGTGGCAACATGCCAACTGTTCGTCTAGATAAGTCATCGTGGCATCAGTTGAGAGACTTGCCTCTTGCCGATCCTGACTGTCACAAACCGGGACCGATTGATCTTCTTTTGGGTGCTGAGGTTTTCTCTTCTCTTCTGAGACCTGGTAATGTGAATGGTGGTCCACGTCAGCCATCAGCTTTCAATTCTGCATTCGGTTGGCTTCTTCTAGGTTCAGTTGGTTCGGAAACTGCTCACGAAACGAAATCTTTCATCGTTACTAACGAGGACCGGCTCCACGAAGAGGTCCAGCGACTGTGGGAGTTATACACCATTCCCCAGTCTTCACACCTCACTCCTGAGGAACAATTTTGTAAACAAATGTACTGCACTGACCACTCACGGGACGGATCTTCGGGAAGATACATCGTATCCTTGCCTTTCCGAGAAAGGGGAAGGGATATCTCTTTTCCAGGGTCGCATGAGATCGCTTTACGTAGATTCCATTCCCTCGAGCGCGAACTCATAGCAAATCCAACCTTACGTGAACAATATTCTGCTTTCATGACTGATTATTTACACAGTGGTCCCATGACTCGTGTCCCTGGAAAAGATTTGCACAAGGGAAAGTATCACATACCTCATCATTGCACTCTTCGTCCAAGCAGCGCTAGCACTAAGTTAAGAGTGGTTTTCGACGCCTCAGCGACGGATGTGAACGGATCCTCGTTAAATGATACCTTGCTTATCGGTCCAAAGCTTTAAAAGAACCTGCTGGAGCTTTTGCTAAAATTCCGTATACCATCGGTAGTGTTTACTGCTGATGTACGACAAATGTATCGCCAAATATTGGTTCAAGAACCAGATCGTGCTTTCCAAGGAATATTTTGGCGTTTTCATTCGTCGGAACCCATCCAAGAGTACCAACCAAACACTGTAACCTATAGTGTCTCCTCCGCCCCATTTTTAGCCTGTCGTACTGTCAAACAGTTGACCAAATATGAAGGTTATGATTTACTGCTAGCGCGTCGTGTGCTAACTTCGGATATTTACATAGATGACATCGTCACCGGTTGTAACAGCTTGGAACAAGCTCAACAAATGAAAACCGAAGTTATCGAGCTGTTCAAACGAGGTCAATTCGAATTGCGGAAGTGGGTTAGTAACAAACCAGAATTACTCGCCGATCTGCCTCCGGAATACTGCCTCAATTACTTGCGAATCATGGATGTTGACAATAAAGTCCAAATATATTTGGTTTGCGCCAAGTCTCGAGTCGCCCCCACAAAAAAGATTTCATTGCCTCGCCTTGAACTGTGTGCGGCAGTTCTTCTAGCAGATCTATTAAAATTCGTCAAAGATTTATAAGTACCATTGCTTCCGATCTCCAATATCTTTGCGTGGTCGGATTCAATCATCGTGCTCGCCTGGTTACGTTCTCTTCCGTGTCACTGGAAGACTTTCGTGGCTAACCGTGCCAGTCACATTCAAGATGCCCTCGAAGGGACTTCCTGGCTTCACGTGTCATCTGGAGATAATCCAGCGGATGTCGCTTCTCGTGGTCAATCTCCAGCCGATCTGATCGATAACACGTTATGGTGGGCGGGGCCTTCGTGGCTGATCCAGTCATCCGATTCTTGGCCGTTCTTCGATGGCAATTTCGACGAAATTGAACTTCACTCTGAGGAACGAGTTCGATCTTTATTTGTCCAACAGGACGAAAATATGGTGGACCTATTACTAGTTAAATTTTCTTCGATTCGGAAGACCCAACGCATTCTCGGTTACTGTCTTAGATTCATATACAACCTACAGAATAAAGAATCTCGTCGTTTGTATCTTCCATTAAACCGTGCCGAAATTCACACTTCACTTTTGACAGTAGTTAAACGCACTCAACATGTACATTTTAATGATGATATCACACGCTTGAAAGAGGGCAACCTTATGTCGAAACAAATGCGGAAGCTTAATCCCTTCATTGACGACCACGGTGTGCTCAGGGTGGGTGGCAGGTTATCTCAATCTGGGCTCGAATTCGAGTATAAACATCCTGCCCTATTTCCTCGCGAATCTAAGCTGACTTCTCTTGTGATAGACGCTCTACATCGAGAACATTGTCATCCAGGCCCCAACGGCGTTGTTCGTATCGCTACGGTTCGTACATCGAATGGTTCTCTTCTCACGAGACCATTAACCAAATTATGTCCATTGCCTAGTCAATGTGACTAATCATCTTCGCTTCCGCGGCGCATTCTTTCTTATCATTTTCATTATTATTATTAATATATATATTTTTTCTTTTTCTTCTCTCTTTTCACTGTTTCTTCGTTCACGCAACGTTCCACAGCATTGCCCGTTTTGTTTCTAAATTTTCTTTAAAATACACGTTGTTGTATTTTGGTGGGCGGAATGTTCCGTAACGCCAATTGCTTTTGACAGGCCGTGTACTAACCAATCGTATCGTCAGAATTTGAACTGTGTAGTTTAAGTTCGCACAAGTCAGCTAAAACGACGGAAAGCCGTGAGCCGAGCCAGTTGCACAAAAACGGTTCGTCCTGTCAATATCGATCCCCGGTTGTGTTATCGGAATAATCGTAATACGTATTTTTTATCGCAATTTAATCTAAAATAACGAGTGATAACGAACGACAATCCCGTTCCAGTGTTGACAGATGAGGCTTATGCAGATTTCACCATCATTTCACCGGTAAGTTGATTGTGAATTAACGTTATGTATTGTGTTTTTGCATCGCCTGTCACAAGCCATATAATTCATTTATACTTTATCTGTGTGGAATAGCCCTTTAAAGTGCGGCTATTCCAACCCCTGTTCGTTCTTAGAACAGAAACTATTATTGTAACATAAGTTACTCAACAATTTCATTGTTTATAACTTACATATAGATATTTTACTTACTAATGATATACTCTGTAATTTTTTTATATGACATAAATAAAATTATATTATTTTTGTTGTGTGTTTTTGGGGTTTTATGCCGTGTTGCGCTAACTCTTTCTTTAGCCGACGTTTAGGACAGCGTTGCAGTGTCCATCATCAGGGCAGACCCGGAAGATCCGAAGATGTGTCGGCTAAAGAAGGAGTTAGCGCAACACGGCATAACACCCCAAAAACACACAACAAAAATGCTTTTGGCCGTGAAAATCTATAAACCAAATTTATTTTAATTTAATAATTTTAAAAAATTGTCTACGACTCTATTGTCTATGTATAACTTTTTTTTTTGTATTAGGTAATTCACCCTCAAAAGAGTGCTTTGTCTATGTATAACTCATATATTTTGTTGACACATGTTTTCTTTACCGTCCGTTGTTTAATCAGTCACCCGCGCAGTTAAATGTATAATTCCATACTTGTGATATAGTTACGCTATTATTAAGTTATTAAGTATAGTTACGCTAGTTTATATTAATTAGTTAGTCATAATTCTTATTTTTATTGCTATTCACTTTGGAAGCGACCACTGTTCTAATGTCATGCTCAAATGTCTAAAACTTCCTAGTTTAACTAATGCCAATCGGTACCAAAAGCAGAACGCTAATACCGATTTATTTATAAATGTAGAGTTATCTGACTATTGACGTCGACTTTTTGAAATGTTTTAACTTCAAGGTTAAGGTACAAATGTAATTATATCGTTATTTCCAATAATGAGTTATGTATACTATTTCACTGTTTTTACAGAATATTACAAGCGAAACCAAATATTTAAAGCACAAACAATTTTGTTTGGGCCGGAACCAATTGCCAAACGCAACCACAGCAGTGCCATGGATCTACCAATTCAAGAGACTGTTTCCCGCAAGACGGAACCAGGGCCCCAGGAAGAAGGCGGAGATGAAATACCGCATACGGATATAGATTTCGATCTTCCCGATATAAAGAAGGAATGTTTGGAATATGCGGAGAGTACTCAGACAGACAGTTAGTTGCATTGCATACGTATAAATGTAGAATGTTAAATTCAGATGTTCGGAATCCATGTCCGTTTCGAAATGTCGTGCAGGACAGGACGAATTTACTTTAAAATATATCTTTGCTAAACTAAAGCACATTTTAACTCACGTATTGCTCACAATAAATTCCCGTTTCTTTGAATTTTCACCTCATCTGTTTTCGACATATATTCGTGTCCATTAACTAAATATACATAAATATTTTTAAAAGAAAATATCATTCCATTGACTTTTAACAACAAAACCGTGTTCTGAAGCTAGTCAAGAGTAAATGGCTTTCCTTCTTGAAAGATCGGTCCTTGAAGTGACATCTGACATCTTTAAATCTTAAATTAAGCTTAAAGTCTGTTCATGTTTTTCTTGCTCCTGTGTGGTCAATCAATGTTATCTTTTGTCGAAGATATTTTATTTTAATTTTAATTAAAAACCAGTTTTTTTGTAGATTTACGGTTAATATACTTTGTTGTATTGTTTTTCAGGTTGCTTTAATATAGAGTCTGTTACCATCAAGGCGGAGCTTGGACCCCGAGAAGAAGATGAAGGGGGATTTAAATACACGAAAATTGACTTAGACCTGCCGGATGTTAAAAAGGAGTGCTTGGAACGCGTTGAAAGAACTGCCAAGACAGCAGGTAAAATGTTTTTTCCTTCTTAGTAGTCCAGTTAATCAAAACAAAAAACCAGAATGCTGATTATTTTAAGGTCAATGAAAAAATACTTCAAAAATAATATATGCCGTTATTTTTATTACATTTCTAAGGCAGTAAGAAAATCTAAATGGTCAAGTGTTTTGAATTGGTTGCTGCAGAAGCTCGCTAGTTCTGTAAAAAGAAAACCAACTCAGCATGTTGGGAGCAAGATGACGATTCAGCTACCTATTATTTTGTTTAAAACCTGTAATTTCGTAGTAAATTCTGACAGCTTACAATACAGAAATAAAGGGAAATAATAATAAACACTTGTCGCAATGATTTTCCGTATTTACATAAATTCCTAAAAAAATCAACCGTGCAGTATTGGAGTGTTCTATTACATGCGGCCTCTGAAATGGTATATTCTGCTGCAACACGTCTGAAAATACTGATGAGATATTTAAAGATGAATTTGAATGAATATTTTCTATAGCTAAAAACTATAATCTATGAATAGTTTTTGTTAGAATTATAATTTTTATTTCTTTACATTACATTGAAAACACTATTTCTTAAAAAATTGTTTTTATAAAGTTTATCTATGTACATCTCGGCGTTTCAATTCAAAAGTATAAATAAGTGCAAAGCACAAATTAGTCACCTGTTCCTGTGGGAACCTATTTTTTACTTTTATGTGAATTTGGAATGCTTTTCTGCACTTAGTAACACACGAAAGTAATAAGTCACATGAAGCCAACTATTAATCCTTTATTTTTAAATTATCGTCAGATCTGAAGATACAACAAGTGGAAACCACGGAGTGCTACTGTTCATATTCTCAAAAGGGAAATTTGACGAGCAACATGCTGACTCACAGTGGCGAAAAACCTTTTTCATGTTCTGAGTGCAATTTTACGGCTTCTCTTAAGGGCCTACTGAAGATGCACATGTTGACCCACATCGGTGAAAAACCTTTTTTATGTTCTTTGTGCCACTATTCGTGCTCTCAAAAGAATTATTTGATCAGCCACATGCTAACTCACAGTGGAGAAAAGTCTTTCAAATGTTCCGAGTGCAACTATTCATCCTTCCATAAAAAATATTTGACGAGCCACATGCTGATTCACAGTGGAGAAAAACCTTTTTCATGTTCCTTGTGCAACGCTTCATTTAATCAAAAGAGCCATCTGAATAGCCACATGCTGACTCACACGAGAGAAAAACCTTTTTAATGCTCTGAGTGCGACTATTCGTGTACTCAAAAGGGAAATTTGACAGTACACATACGATCCCACAATGGAGAAAAACCTTTTAAATGCTCAGAGTGCAACTATCCGTCTACTGTAAAGGAACGTTTGACGCCACACATGCGAACTCACACTGGAGAAAAACCTTTTTCATGTTCTATGTGCAACAACTCATTTTCTCAAAAGGGCTACCTGACGAAACACGTGCTCACTCACACCGGAGAAAAACCTTTTTCATGTTCTATGTGCAACAATTCATTTTCTCAAAAGAGCAGTCTGACGTGTCACATGCTGACTCACACTGGAAAAAAACCTTTTTCATGTTCTTCGTGCAACAATTCATTTTCTCGAAAGAGCAATCTGACGCGCCACATGCTGACTCACACTGGAGAAAAACCTTTTTCATGTTCTTTGTGCAACAATTTATTTTCTCATAAGAGCAGTCTGACGATCCACATTCTGAATCACACTGGAGAAAAACCCTTTAAATGCTCTGAGTGCAACTATTCGTGTACTCGAAAGGGAAATTTGACGGTACATATGCGAACCCACAATGGAGAAAAACCTTTTTCATGTTCTTTGTGCGCCAATTCATTTTTTCACAAGATCAGTCTGACGTGCCACATGCTGACTCACACTGGAGAAAAACCTTTTTCATGTTATATGTGCAACAACTCATTTTCTCAAAAGGGCTACCTGACGAAACACATGCTCACTCACACTGGAGAAAAACCTTTTTCATGTTCTTTGTGCAACAAATTATTTTCTCATAAAAGCAGTCTGACGAAACACATGCTCACTCACACTGGAGAAAAACCTTTTTCATGTTCTTTGTGCAACAAATTATTTTCTCAAAAGGGCTACCTGACGAAACACATGGTCACTCACACTGGAGAAAAACCTTTTTCATGTTCTATGTGCAACAATTCATTTTCTCATAAGAGCAACCTGACGAAACACATGCTCACTCACACTGGAGAAAAACCTTTTTCATGTTCTCTGTGCAACAAATTATTTTCTCATAAGAGCAGTCTGACGATCCACATTCTGAATCATACTGGAGAAAAACCTTTTTCATGTTCTATGTGCAACAATTCATTTTCTCAAAAGAACAACCTGACGAAACACATGCTCACTCACACTGGAGAAAAACCTTTTTCATGTTCCAAGTGCAACTATTCATGCATTCGAAAATTCTATCTGACGAGACACATTCTGATTCACTCTGGAGAGTAACCGTTCAGATGTTCCTAGTGCATCTATCCATGTTCTCCAAAAGGAAGTTTGAAGAAATACACGCTGATGTACAGTGGAGAAAACCCTTTTTCATATTCCGAGTGCAACTGTTCAAAAAAGCCAGCTGACGAACCATCTGAAGACTCATATGAAACATAACTTTTCCAAACATCCATAGGAGATTGGTCGGATGACTAAACTCCCGTATTACTTGAATTCTAATGAATCAATCGTACGAGGAACGTTATCAAGTTTTATCATGCCTCTGTCCTACTATAACACACTTTAAAAACATGGAATATCTTGGAATTGGAACCAATGAAAGTCTACGGACCAATGAATAGAGACCAGCCTTGATCACTCACTTAGAGCTGCTCAACATAGCCCAAAAAGAGGTTTACGCTTAAGAAAATTCTAAACGTTCTGGTTAGAACTCCTACACATGAAATATCTTTAATTTTCAATCCACGAAAGCTTTAATTTCAAATTTCTGAATATCCCGCTGCTCAACATAAATACTTAACCAGAGAAAAAATCGAAAATTTCGAGTAATAACTTATTTCAATACATCTTTTGGACAGAGAAATATTAAATTTCATGGTGAAAAAATATATAATTCCCTAACAAATCAACTATCTAGTATACTAACTAAAATGAAACATGTCTGAGAAAACTAAGTGATAATCAATAATAACTTGCAAACAGTAACTTGCTATAATTACTTGCAAACATGATGAATACAATGTAAAGACATTAAGATAATCATTTCAAAAACTACAAAATGCCGCCTCAGAACAGTAAACCATAGGGAGGATGATTGTGGAAATCGCCATATTATTCTTATACATTTAATAATATGTTTTTTATTTTTATTTTTAGAAATGCTCAGTGATGATACAATTGGTAAGGTGTATTAAATTATACTTGATAAGAGAACCTATTATGTATCTATATTCAATGTCTTAGTAATTTCACCTGGATAACTATATGAGTAAAAGTATTTAAAAAGAGGAAAGTTTGTGGAGAGAGGAGCAGAATTTTGTGATTCTGGGTTTATGTGTGCACGAATCATAATTGACTGCTTATAATTTTTTTTTGAAAAATTAAGTTTAAGTGCTTATAAAATAATAAAATCATGCTAATAAAATATGAGTAGTAATTTTTCGTATTAGATATACGCGAGTGATTTGAAAGTTATTTGCTGAATTAGTGTTGTTGGCTTCTATATAAAGAAGCGTCGTGCGCCTAGTCCAACACGTTGGAACATTTAAACCAATGACTGGTAGCAATTTTGAACCATCCATTTTATTATTTAGCAGTGTAGAAACAATGTCTACTTTGTTCCTTTTTGTGTAAAGTTATTATGTTATTTTTAGTTTTGTTGTATTTCTTACGTAAAATTTTCAATTTTATAATTTTATTAGATAATAATACAACTTTACCTCCGTTTTTTTGTTTAACGCCGTTTTTGTGCAAAATCACCTGAAGGGCGCTTTACAAATATATAAAACATTTCTTCAATAATCTATGTTATTACGAACTATATATGGAGATAATAAACAGAACAATCCCTACCTGGTAGGTCATTTGAGATTAAATCTACGTATATCTTATATTCTAAATCTACGTATATATTTTATTGTGAAAGCATTCTCCAGTGGACTTCTGACCAATATAGTCTATATGTGGTGGACTAATCAGAGCGTGGGCAGAGGCGCATCCGCGAGGCCCTTTTCTTTCAGTACCTGTTTTATACATCAACACAGTGGTCCTACCATTTTTTATGAATACAAAAATAAAATATAATTTTGCAGAAAATATTTAAAAAGAGTTTATTTTATTTATTTATAAAACACATGATACATAACCAACAATTTACATAAAGTAGATATATTCGAACACCATACTAGGCGGCTGCCTGTTTCATGGTGACCAATGGAGTATTGTTACTTTGTATTATATATGTAGTCTAGTGTGAACATAATAAACGGATCTAGATAAGTGATGCTAAAAATTGAAAACATTATAATAAAATAAAAATAAAAAGTAGAAAATAGAAAGGGTAAAACAAGTAATTAAGCATTAGGTTAAAAGAATGAACATAATTTTTTTTCGATATGGGTGCATGCAAGCACACAATATATACGTAGGTGCACATATCTATACAGACATAAACATACGTATATTGCTTTTTTTTTTTAAATTTATATAGTCTAATCTTTTACAAAAATAATTCCTTTCGACTCTTTGCTTTGCTAAAGTCTGTAAGTAAGGATTTGTAGTCGATTTTTGAAGCTAACTCTGCTTCGATTGATAGTATTCCTAAAGCAGATAACCGTTCCTGTTTCATGCTATTTCTCAAATAATTTTTTATTATTTTTAATTTCGAAAAACTTCTTTCTGCGGATGATGTACTTACTGGCATAGTCAGCATAATTCTAATCGCAACATAAACATTAGGGTAAATGTCTTGCAATTCATTTTTAATTATATATTCAATCAGATTTTTGGTATCTTTAATAGTTATTAGGAATAGTATGTTAGGAACTAAGAGTTGCAGTTCTTCGTATAGTTCATAGGATTCTATATCTTTGCTTTCTCCATGTTGTAGTAATATACCTAGGTCATTGCAGTGTTTCAAAAGTTCGCTATTTGTCAAGGATTTTAAATTATTTATTTCATACAAGAATTCAAAATAATTGTAGTATTGAGAGAGTGCTGTAAATCTCGTATCGGTATCTTGTATGATGGAATTAACCATTGTAGTAAAAAAATCTATTCTAAATCTACTTTCAGCAGAATCAATAGGCTCATCTGCAGCTTCATAACTGAACATTCTCTTTTTTCTGCGAGCCCTTTTCTACTTAAAAGTGGTTGGAATCTCATAACTGCTCTTTTCTATGAACTCGTAAGCTTTTGTAATACATTCATTAAAGCCTGTTTCCCGAAATTCTTGGATCCAGTCACGAAAATTGCATAAATTATCAATAGCGATCTTTAAATTTATATTGACTTTTTGCCAGATTTTACTTATATTATTCACACGTATTAATATTTCATACCACACGTGTATCGAAATAATAAATTCTAGAGTAAGCATTTCAGTAATAATTGCTTCGCAATCGCAGAGAGTATCTGCGTCTCCAGATTGAGTTTTCAGATTATTTACGCCATCTATTACTTCATCAAATTGAAATAAAATAGCTTTAACGGAAACGATTCTACTTTCACACCTTGTATCAGACAATGATTTCAATGATATCTTCAATGTATCCTTCAGTAATTCCCATCTCTTGCTGGATTTTGAAAATAAGACATATAATTTTTGGATAAACCCAAAAAACACCTTTGCCATAGATGATGTGTTGGCTGCGTCTACTAATATAAGATTCCAACTATGGCAGCCAAAAGGCGTAAAGAATGCTCTTGGATTAATGGTCTCAGTATTCTGGATTTCGTTCCCTTGTTGATTCCAACCATATTTGCGCCATTATCGTAGCCTTGGCCTCTACAGTTTTGAATATTTAATTCATATTTTTCTAGCTCTTTGAGAATTGTTTCTGTTAAAAATTCTCCTGTTGATTCCGAAACTGCCAAAAAGCCAAGAAAATGTTCTTCAATTGTACCGGTGCAGGTATTGATGAATCTTATTATAACGGACATTTGTTCGACTCTACTGATGACTGATGTCCCTTGTACAGTCCAGCATTATAGCATAGTACTTACTTTCTTTAATTTTCCCTATAATCTCATTGACAATGGTTTGTGACATTCATAAAATAAGGGCTCAGGGCTCAGTGTCATTTGTAGTATCGTTGGATTCACTTTGTAGAACTTCTTCTGGCGAAGACTTCTCTTCATTCTGTTGACAATCAGTTATTATTCCCGATACTCCAGTTTAGAGGTCGAAAGAATTTTCTTTTGATTCAAAAATTTCTGCATGCTAGCACTAAGAGCTGCATTAGTTACTGCCATCTCAGCTTTTCTTTTTCGCTTCGATGTTCTAGATTCCCATTTCCGATGTGCATCTCTATCTCTGCTCGGGCCGGACATGATATCTGTAAATCGTTTTGTAATTTACGTACCTAAATATAAGAATAACATGGCAGTATAATTGTGAGTTGAGATGAGAATGTCAATCTTTTGTAACGATAGAAAATTTATGCTTCGTAGATATTGCGCAGGCACATACTTCTCCCATAATGGAGTTGTCTACTGTAAATAAACTATCGTAAACTGTACGATGGTGGAATACCTAAATATGTGGGTAAGATTAAATAATTGGGCATATAAAAACAAAAAATCTGATTAAATAAGATCATTAGATATGTAATAAAGTTATAAACTTATAAGCGTGAAATTTTAATAATCCGCGAAAAAAATTAATGTTATAGGAGTTTTAAAATTCTTAACAATGCAGTGAATAACAAAAAAAAGTGATTACCCAAAATTAATTTAAAAAAAATATGTTAATCATAGACATATGAATATTTACTAGACCAGAACAGAAAGGTGAGGGGTAGAATCCAACTGCAGCGGGACGCAGAGCGGGAATACAACTTTGGTGATATGTGATTCGTCAATAACTCTATCTGACAGTATATAGGCATCTCGCATTATAATATCACGATTTAGTTCTTAAAAGCAGACTCTGCTTTTGAATGAATATACCTTTTTACATGGGAGCGCGAATTGCTCACCGCGTAATAAACAAATTTGCGAACTGCAAACACGGCAAAGTAAGAGCGCATTTTTTTCATTAGTTCAATATTTTGTTTCCGTATTTAGCTAAGACACTTTTACAAATGTTTCATAATTTACCTAGCCCAGTAAACAGCGGCTTTATGTTTCGCGTCGCCGCGATGCGACAGTAGTGCGCCCGCCGCCCGCCACCGCCCGCCGTGTCTTGTCAAATTATGTTCCTTTTATCTGAATAAATTTAAAATAGAGTAAAATTATGCTTATATGTGGAATGTAATACGACAATTAGGTTTATTATCTTTTTCACTTCTATTTTTACACGTTTTCATAGCACAAGTCACCATTTTTGCAGAGTTATTTCGTAAAATGTACCGATGAAAGCTCGACGATGGTCCCCACAAGAATGATGACGTCACATTTTTTAGATTCCGCATTCGCATCCGTGATGTTAATTTATTTTATCTTTCAAGGAACGTAAAATAAAAGTGTTCAAAATTAGCCCAATTCAAAAGTAAAAGTAGACACTAGGTACTATAAAATTACTACCCAGTTGGTTCCATGATGAAATTGATGAGAAATAACATCGAGTAGACTAAGGTTATGTGAATTTTATTATGTATATACTTACCTACTATTTTAATTACTCGTATGATTCAGCCACAATTCACTGTCACCTGTCACTCACTATTTAATTGTTAAGTTAAATTAAACACTTAGTGATAAGTGATAACTTTAATGTTTTGTTTAATTAAAACTGTACAGTGCCCACGATCAATGTAATCAGTCGAAGCAATGCACACTACTATGACGCCTGCCGGGTCGGGACGTATCGAACGAAAGTAGAGGATCTGTCAAAATCTGAGTCTAGGGATGGGAACGCAAAGATCGATACCGAAAATTTCCGATGATCGATATTGATAATAAAATTTTGCACATAAATCGATGATGAGATCATAAAGGGGCCTCGCTCACGCGAGGCCCCTTTATGTGCGAGGCCGTGGGCGAGGGGCCGCTTCGCCCACGCCTAGCTATGCCACTGAATATAGATAACATTTCTGTAGTCCTGGCACTTTTTGAATTCTCACTTATTCTTAACAAGAAACCTAGCTTCTTGTAGGATTTTGAAATAATTTGCTTGATGTGCTTAGCAAAAACTAATTTTCAGCCTAGATTGTGTTTAGTCTTTACATGAGAATTTTCTTCGTTCCCACCGCAATGTCATTTATATAGTGCCTACCTCTACGTTCACATTACATTACTGGAAAACTATTGGAATTATGGAACATGACAATTGAAAAATAATAGTTTAAATTTGAGTAAGTATAATTTTTGAAAACAAGAGAAGGGTTAGTACCACCTCAAAAGCAAAATTTTGGTGTTTTTCGTGTACATAATTGTTATATCTGTCTTACTTAGCAGATTTAAGGATTGGGAACTCTTTGTTAAAAAGTAAAAGGTTCTACTTATAATTGTTTTTATTACGTTACAATAAATAGGTTTGGATTTAGCTACACTGTTCATTACCCGAGGGTTGGAAATTCTCTGGTTCGAGAATCTTGTTCCCTGTCACTATAACCTCACAAGCATCTGTTACACTCTAGCAACATCTGACGGACTCTGAAGTAAGCTTTGTGACTAGCGCCATCTATCGCTTAAATACCCAACTTATTACCATACATCACAATAATATCGTTGAAATATAAAAATACAAAAGTTGACCCTCTAGGAAATGCATAATATCGCTTTAAGTGCTCATTGTTTTTGTTGTTGCGATAATTACCAGGAGGTATCGCGGTCGAACTCACTATATTGTGATTTTTTTGTGTGCTCTTTTGCTGAGATACATTGGTAAATGATTAGTCATCCCATTTTCCTTCCCTTCTCGTTGTTTATGGAACTCAAATAATTTATTTTTCATTCAACTTAAATTTGAATTAATTCACGTCATGTAGGTACTGTATGTATGTTTCCTAAATAAACTCAAATAAAATAATCTTTTTCATTCTTATAAATAGTATCATCCAATTCTAGCAAACGCCTGTTTATTTCGTTTCTTCTATTTATTTATTTGAAAAAATTATAGTCCATTACTGAGAGTCGGATGCAACAGATTATAAAGGTTTATTGTTTAAGTTATAATATATTTCTAGTCAACGCAATTTAGTGTCATATATATATATGACACTAAATTGAGAAATATAATAATATAATAAATAATAATAACAATAATAAATAAAAAGGAGAATAATTGTCTATGACTCATAATTGTTTAATTTCTATGCTCAGCAATTTTATTTGACACACGCCTTCTTTACTGCTAGTGATTTCATTATATTTTCAATCTCTAATTCTACGTTATAGTCCTTCAACTGTTAAGTCTACGCAGCTTAATTTATATTCCCAGACTTGTGATTGTTATGGGTAAGTACTAATGCTTATATTCATCGCTACTAATTTTGGTAGCTACCGTTATTCTGAATCAAACTGAGTGACGAGTGACCAATTTCCTTTAATTTGTGTTATATAATACTCAAATGCACAACGGCGCGTCTAAAGCAACTTATCTTAACTTACACCAATCGGTACCTTAGTTAGGAAATCCATTGGTGTTTTGTTCTAAGAACTTTAAAATGTCAATTGGACGTCTACCATTTTTAAGTGTTTTGGAAGAATATCAAATATCGGTAACCAATATTATGTTAATTGTATAATGGCAAACACAACGAGCGGTTTACTGGTTTAACTTTAAATATGAATAAAGTATATATTGAGTTATACGACGTCTGACGACAATTCTCTAGACCGATTGCAAATGTCGTCTTCAAGGTCAAAATAGTCACGATTATTTTATCCTTATTCCAAATATGCGTTATTCATACGATATCATTGTTTTGACAGAATATTCCGAGCACATTCAAATAAGGGTTCCGTTACAACTATGTTCTTTTTCAGGCGTTTTTGTTTGGGCTTGTACCAATTAGGATCAAATCCCACTACAGCAGTGCCATGGACCTGCTTAATCTTGATACAATTCCCATATTAAAGACGGAACCAGCGCACAGTGCATTGAAGTGTATGGGGGAGAGGACAAAAATCATAAAACCGGTTACGCGTAAAATAAATAAAAAAAAATGCCGTTTTCTAAATCTGTGTCATAAGTCATTAGTTTACGATTTACATTGGTTTTCTATGTTAAAATATTTTTATACTACTCTTCCAAGGAAGCATTAGCTTGTGGTTATCAGAGGAGTGAACAGTACATTATTGTAGTTATTGAGCAATTAATAATACGATAGTTAAATGTATTAGGTTGTAGTAAGTACATTGCAGAGAGAAAGTAGAAAAAAAATTACATAATTGGTAAGTGTGATATAAGTTTATGTATGGGATCTTAAACTAATCTGAATCCGAAGATTCTTGGTCGCTACTAAATTCTAAATCTAGATGTAGGTTTAGGCTGGATGTGGCGGAAGGTTTGTCTACTTATTTAATATACTTCTGAACCTCTCCATCCATTTTCACGCCTTTATTTGTAGTTATATTCTTTTTGGATGATAAGAGAGGTTCAGAAGTCAACAGAAATATTCTGATCAGGTCTGTGTTGGAGCTCTCTATCGAGCATTTAGGGGTATGAGATAGTCGATTTTTTCTAACCTCCTTGTGTCTCGCCTCTAGCGCATCTTCGGATAAATGTTCTATTGGCAAGGGAAATGCGTCGATTATTTCACACCCGTGAAGTAGTACCTTGTGAACACTGCTAGGCATATAATACCAGCCATAAAGACTGATGTACATTTGTTGCGTCTCGTTTAACAATAATTTAAATCTATCGAGATTGATGTGGTAGCCGCTTGCTAGCACTCTGAGAATTGAAGAAAATTTCACAATTAGCTCCTTTTCAATACCCGTAATTTCTGCGCTGAGGTCGGGGTTCAAGAAGAAACGCCTTGTTGTGTTGCCATCGTTTGTAGAGCCATATCCTGGCTTCGGTTTGTCTACTAACAAACCCATTTTTGATTTGAAGTCGGCTTGAATTTTTTGTTTATTGTTATCGAAAATTTTCTTTTGCTCCTCCCCCCTAACTTGCCAAAATTTGACAGGTAGTCGGTAGGCTATGTGCAAAATATACTCAAAAAATCGAATCCAACAGTGTAGGGTGGACAAACCGAATCGAAAGTTCTCAGTATTAGGTGGACGATTCAACACGTTTTCCGTATTTATTTTATTTTTTTTTTTTTTTTTTTTTTTTTATTTAACGCCCAGAGGGCTTTTACATTGTTGGTAGTATAATTTTAATTTGACAAATACTTTCAAACATAAAAAATAAGAATAAAATTACATTTGATAAAAGCTATGCAACAAGTCATACAAACACAAGAAACAAAAACAGAAAATTACAGCTATTTGTTGGTTTACATGATGTGTTTAGGAGTATTGTTGAAATAAATGTTTTAAATGATCCACAAAACTTGCCAAGTTGGTATTGAATATGTCAACATCACCCAAGTAATGATTTCCCATGGTGTGAAGTCGTTGTATCGGAGAGTGGGCAATGTAGTTACGCTTATGTGTGCTGCTGTAGAATATTGTATTTTGTCGTGTTGTTACTGTGGGTGTATGTATGTTTATAAGTTGCAGGAGTTCACAGCAGTCGAATTTTGAGTTAAGTATTTTGAATAAGAACGTTAAATCGTTTATTTTACGTCTATCTTCTAATGTATGTATTTTTAGAGTATTTAGTAAGAAATTGTATTTTAAGTCTTCGACAGGGATATTTAATTTAAAATTTATAAAACGTAGAAATTTTTTTTGTATTCGCTCAATGTTGTTAATGTGAATTTTATAAGATGGAGACCAAACTACTGAGTTATATTCAATTAGACTTCTTACTAGAGATACGTATAATAGTTTAATGGCTTGCAAAGAATTAAAGTTTTTAGTTGTTCTTAATACGAAGCCTAGTGTTTTCATACCTTTGTTCACAATTTGATGGATATGATTGGTGAAACTTAGTTTTTCATCCAAAATAATTCCAAGATCTCTCATTTCCGTGACTCTTTCTAAAGCTATGTTATTGATGGAATATTCGAATAAAACAGGATTTTTGTTTCTGAAGAAAGTCAAGGTTTTGCACTTTACTACATTTAAAAATAAATTATTTTGAACGCACCAATCTCTAAACTTACTAATATTTGACTGTAGTATATGGCAATGATTTATATCAGTTATTTTCTTGTATAGTTTGACGTCATCTGCAAAGAGCAATACCTCGACATCGTTGAAGCAATTGGTTATATCATTGATGAAAATGAGGAACAAAACCGGGCCAAGGTGACTACCTTGCGGTAGGCCACTGGTAGCCCGGAAAGCTTTCGACATCCAAGATTTTATTTTAACGAACAGTTTACGATTTGACAAATAGCTACTAAACCATTTTAGCATGTTATCCCTTATTCCTAGAGCAAATAGTTTTTGGATTAGTAGTTTATGGGATACTTTGTCGAATGCCTTCGAAAAGTCTGTATATATACAGTCGACTTGTTTATTTTCTGCAAATGATTGTATAATGAAGTTTTGAAATACCGTTAAGTTAGTTGCGGTGGATCTTCCTTTGATAAAACCGTGCTGTTTTTGATTAATTAATTTTATTAATTTGGGATAGATTTCATCAAGGACCAATGATTCAAAAAGCTTTGGCAGTACTGACTGTATACAAATGGGGCGATAATTAGCTATGTCAGTATCGTCTCCTTTTTTGTAGATCGGTGTAATGAAGCTAGATTTCCAGCGGTCTGGAAAATGTCCAAGGGACAAGAGACGGTTAAATAGTAATGTAAGTGGTTTAGATAATGTATTAGAGCATGTTTTGAGGAATATTGGTGGAATGTTGTCTGGGCCAGCGGATTTGTCAGTGTCTAAGGAAAGTAATTTTTGTTCGCAACACTTTTGTCTGATTTGGCAGTTTGTTAAGTTTGTGGTCATATTAAATTTGTATTCGGGTATTTTATCATCTGGAGTGTCTTCATCATATACATTTTTGAAGAAGTCCGAAAAAAGGTTTACAATATCCTGTGTGTTGTTTGCACTGATTCCATTCATATGCATTATTGGCGGGTAGTCTGTGTTTTCATTGTTCATTTTTTTAAGAAATTTCCAAAGGTTTTTGGATTTAAAGACAGTGTCCTCGACAGAGGTTATGTACATTTTGTAACATTGTTTGGAAAGATCTTTACATTTTTTCCTAGTTTCGCTAAAGATTATATAATCATTTATGGATTTACTTTGTTTGAATTTTTTGTGTTGACTCTTTTTTTGCTGAAGAGAGGCTGTAAGCTCTGATGAAAACCAAACCGGGTAGGTATAGCTTCTTGGTGTGTAAAAAGGTACATAGGATTCAATAGTATTAGAAAAATATAAATAAAGTTTATCTAACGATTCATCAACGCTTTCATCGGATAAAAAAGACCAGTCTGTATTTGAGAAATGGGAGTTAATTGAGTCGAAGTCGGCTCGTTTAAAGTTTAGGACGCTTTGTGAAGGTTTCCTTTCATTATCACATATCATATTTAATTTAATGTATAGGGGAGGATGATGATTATCTATAGGTAGAAGTGGATCATTTGAGAGTTCAACAGACATTTTAGGATAGTTTGATAAAGCTAAGTCTAATAAGCGATTGTTACTGTTATATATAAAATTATGTTGATGAAAGTTTAGAAAGTTTACCATGTCCAAAATTTCACGTGCACGATCGTTTTCACTTTCGTTTATGATGAGACCACAGTTATTTGCTTTCCATATTAAGTTTGGTAAGTTATAATCCCCAAGAATAACAATTTTCGAGTCAGGATATTTTGATGAAATTGTTTCGATGTCTTGACAGTGGTTTCTATATGACTGAGGGTCAGAAAGTGGTGCTAGATAGGCCGTTCCAAATATAATTTTCTCGAGAGGAGTCGTTATTTGCACAAAAATATGTTCGATGTTATTGTGTTTCGTGGTTAATTTTCTTGCTGACAACTTCTGTTTTATTGCAATTAAAACTCCTCCACCTCTTGACTTGGAACTTGATCTGACGTTTCTGTCGCAACGAAATTCATCTCCTTTGAAGTTGCTCCACAGATTAGGCACTTAGACGTGGAGTTTGTACCTGATAATATGTTGCTCACTGTATTCTAACTGGCGTTCTAATTGAATGTCAATTGTCTTTTACATCGCAGAACGGTTGCGTTCACTGCCACTGCTTTTGCAGTACCTGCATATCACCACACGCCCTCCTGATGTCGTCATCACTGTACAAATTGACTTAACCAGCCCGGAGGCCTTCGCACCCTAGTGGGTCGTCCTTCTGTACTGGTCTCTCCTTCTTCTTCACTGTCCTCTTCAAACACATCGAGAAGATTTACGGTGGGACTTGCGGCCAATTCCTCGCATCTCTCTTCAGACTCAGTTCGTTCTCTGTCAGGCATCTTCCGCAGGTCAAGCACATGTCTTGGTACACCATCAACTATGATATTGTTGACTGAATTAAGTCCTGTCACCCTTCCTTGCCTCCAGCGTGATGTGCATCTTTTGTCTACTGGTTTGACCGCAACGACATCGCCCACTTCAAACTCAGTCGATACTTCCTCTTCTATATTCACTTGCGCAGAAGGGTGCCTCCATGAATAAGTGTGAACCGAGCTAGAAGGCGCAACACCCTCATCCTTCTGACTCTTCGCAGCCAAATTATACCAAAATACTGCCTGCAGAGGATCGCTTCCACTTCTGGCTGCAGTTCTCTTTATTGTTCGATGATGTCGTTCAACTATACCATTTCCTGCTGGACGGTATGCCGCGCGAAATCTTTGACGTACATTCCATCTCTTACACATATCTGCAACACTATAGGAACGAAACGCAGTACTATTGTCCATGAGAACTTCACTGGGCGGGCCTCTTTCCCGAAACACTTCTTCCAGATTTTTGACAATCGAAACTGCGTTCTCTGATTCGATTTCCCGCCACACGGCAAATCTACTTGGCCCGCAATCGATGAGTGTGAAGAAACATTTCCTACCGAAATGAGTGACATCAACTGCCAAGCGACTCCAATTTGTTGCAACATTGAGGTTACCCGCTTCATGGGTTGACGGCGGTGGGTCAATTGTCCTGCATTGTATGCAGTTACGTACGCATCTATCGACGTCCTCTCTTCTCACCTCGGGATCAACCAGCCGGGCAAGATGAAGCGTTCGCTCTACTCCAAAATGATGCTGAGCATGTAAAGCTTCTACGCTTAAAGCACATACTTGCTCTCCAGTTTCTTTTTCAAGTATCTCCAACCTCTCTTCATACTCTGAAGATTGTAAGTCTCTTTCATGACGTTTCCTGTCATGGCTACTCTTTACCCAGGCCTTGCAGACCCTAGTAAGTACATCGGCTTTATTTTTACAAGACTCTACAAGGGTGATCGACAATGTGAGATCAAATTCTTCTACAATCTCCTTCACCAATCCCAGACGCCGCTTGACGAGCATCTCTGACATGCCAGAAACTTTTACACGACTACTCCCGGTAAGTGTAGATTTCACCCAGCACAAAACCGTTGCCGAATCTGTAATTATTTCCACAACTTGAAGATTCCACTTGAGAGCTAGGTTTAATCCCTTCAGGACAGCATCTAGCTCCGCTATGTTAATATGCGCTACATCGGTTGTCTTACGCAGCCATGCGGCGTCTTCAACTGTTCTTCCCTCAATTTCCAAGGTAACTCCAAGGGCCAGATTACTTGCATCACAATAAACTCTGGCATCACCTAATGATTCAGGCACTAGCCACTCCCCTTTTACAGGATCGTCAATTCTCACTCTCACCAGAAGCTCTTCAGCCATTTGTTGGGCCCTGTCGCCAACGTAATCATCCCATGCCTGGCCTTGACACTCTCTCTTCATGAAGCTGCAGGCTGTCCTTAACCATCCACACACAGGATAGTGCCCAGTCAGCTTGCCACAGATAGAAAATAATTCCCTTCTACTCAGGTGCGATCCTTCTTGCATTATGGGAATGTCATTGCCTCTTTTAAATATAAGACGTCCAACCTTATCACGTTCAATACGCAATCCGAGTACTCTTGCGCCCTCAAGCTTCTCGGGAGGCTTAGTTACGAGACCGTAAGTATGCAAGTGTGCCGCAACCTCTTCAGCTGATATTATGTTTTCATTCACTATAATGTCATCGATGTAGCTATCTGTGCCCCGTCGCACCCTTTCGTCAAGCGAGAGCACCTCGTTTACAATCCGTGTCATGATTTTGGGACCACACTTTAACCCAAAACCTAATCTTGTCAAACAGTATGTTTTGCCTTTATACTTAATGAGTTGGTACTTCCAAAGTTTTTCGTCAATGTGCACTTGTAAATATGCTGATTGGAGATCAAGCAACTTTAGAGGTTCACGTAGCTTCCTCCACTTCCGAAGTGTCTCATCACACACTGCTACATCCTCACCAGTATGGCACTGAACACTCTCGTTGAGTTCACGATAATCCAAGACAGGACGTACTTTTCCTTTGTTCTTTTGGATCACAGCCATTAAAGGAAGGATACCACCGGAGCTTCCCTTCCATGGCCTGAGCCAGCCCTGGGAGATCCACCTTTGAATCTCTTCTTCAAAAGCTGCCTCCGCTTCTGGTAACTTAGTGCTTCTATAGCACTCTACAGTGTTTTCTAATTCAGCAGGAGAACCTCTCCACACCCAACTCACGCACCAGTTTCTTCCGTTGAATGTAGCTTTAAAATCCTTGTTCTCAACAGATATTCTGTCTTCCGAGGTTTCACCAGACTCGACACAATTCGCACTGTACTCGTCTAGTCTGCTTCTTACGAACTCTACCCTATCGCGCATTATCGTAACACCACCCAGTTCTTCGATAACGTCCATGCCCAGTATAACATCGACTGCACTTAATAGTTTTTTTACCACCACACAGTCTACCAGTAGCGACACACCATGCACTACTATCTTGGCGACACCTCGCCCCTCACAAAATACACGACTGCCATCAACAGCAATCACATCACAACCAGGACCTTGTACACTACACAGCCCACTCATCACTACTGTACGAGAACACCCTGAGTCAACGAGTGCACGCACCTGCTTTCCATTGACTGCAACTTGGATTATTGGTAGCGCCTTTATTCTTGATTCAGAAGAGCTGCCGGCGTACCAGTTCTCCTGCTTCCGTTTCCCTTCCCACAGTGCCTGGCCAAGTGACCATCTTTTCCGCAGTTCCAACAGACACTTTTCAGCTGTTCACAACAGAATTTGACCATGTGTGGCCCACCACATTTAAAACAACGCCGTCTTGCATTTGGAGATATTGCGACAAATTTTTGTTGGCCCTGAGCCACCGCCACGATAGGCTGATCCACGAGCTCTGCCATAAGAGCTCTAGCACGCTCCATGATTGTTGACAGCGGCATTGTCTCTACTTTTGGCTGCGCGCGCAATTCACGTGATACCACTGAAGGCAGACCCACTATGAAAGCTTTCATGAGGAGAGCATCCGACGTCACACCCGCTAGCCTTGCCAACCTCCTCAGGTCCGTCATATAGACGTCGACCGGCTCATCACGCCATGTGCGCCTCACGAACTCCTCATAGGCCAGAAACGGGTTTGTTGCGAAGGCACAAATCAACGCATTTTTGATGGCGTCACCATTGCCCTTATCCTCTGCACTCAGCTCATTGTAGACAGCAAATGCAGGTCCTTCCAGAAACATCGGGATGATCGCGCACACATCCTTTACTTCTTTAATTTTTAAAACCAACTCGACTTTTGTTATCCACTGAATAACGTCGCTCTCGCCATTAAAACACCTTAATAAATCTCCGAGTTTAATATTTGACATCTTGCCGAAATAGCTTGTATTCTAACTGGCGTTCTAATTGAATGTCAATTGTCTTTTACATCGCAGAACGGTTGCGTTCACTGCCACTGCTTTTGCAGTACCTGCATATCACCATATATATATATATGGTGATATGCAGGTATATATATATATATATATATATATACATATCACCATATCACCATATCATCATATCACCATCCATCATAGTGAACAACATCTCGCAGTTAACACGACATCTTTGACCACTCTCGGTAGCTAGATCACAAGCTTGCAGATTACTGATTTTCTTATGCATCTCTTCCTCCTCATTGCCCACAAGCTCTGCGTTTTCTTTTTGGAAAATAAACTTTACTGGTCTGCAGTAGAGTGTCGATGATGGTCTTGGATTTACCCAAACGTCTCGTCCAGAATCTAGATAAATCAATTTTAATGGCACCAATGCTATCAGAAACAACTATTCATCAGTGCTTGAAGCATCCGTGAATATTTGTTTATACTGGCTGTGACCCGAATTGCCATCGAAACCCCATTTACATACAAGTTTTAAGTTATCGCTACCCTCCTCCAATGTAGCCAAATTGATAATACTCCGTGCAGTTAGTTGCAGAAGTTCTTGTAAATTAACTTCAGCTGAAGTTTCAGTGACTGTGATTAACGATGGCGGGAGAACATTCTTCGTTTTGTTAAGCTGGTAAAGACTTGGAAAGCAGTTTGGGTGCACAGCATTTACTGCAGCTCTTAACACTTTGTATTTACTTTCTGATATATCTAGATCGAGATACAGGGTAAGTGCTTGATGAGGAGTTAGTGAAGACGTCCCATCCTTTTCTGGTGTACCCCTAGCCACATCCGCAGCAAACTGCAGCTCGTCTGATTTTCTTCCAGACACGAGCTCCGATACGCGCCTTTTTTTGGTTTTGAGCGAAGCTTCCTCGAATGGCTTGAGGGGTCTTCTGCGGGTACGACTTGGTCCAGGCTGATTGGTTATATCTTGTAGACCTTTTAAACCCAATGGTAACTGTATTTGTTGGTTTAGCCACGTCTCATTGCGTGCACGAAATTTCTCTCGATTGCGTGAAACGTCATTCAGCAAATTGTTGAATTTTAAACAAAAATATTCTGCTGAAAGTCCTTATCTTGTCCCGATTTTCATCATCGACGTCAATAAAATTCATAAGCGAACATATTTTCTGAAAAACAGCCAGTTGTCTATCGGATTTTTCGCTTTCGAAGAACACTTCTGCGAGTTCGAAATTTTTGATAGAATTACCTCCGTCTGAAAAAAAAATCATAAAATCCTTAGTCGCCGACAGACGCAGCCAATTTTTTGGGACATGAAAATTTATTAGTTGACCATTAATAAATCGTAAAAACCACGAGGTAATATTTTGTGTTATTTTTTAAAATGCCTTCAAAGTTGAGTAACGCATTAATCAGGCGTGAAATTTAGGTGACAACTTTGAGGACACAATACAGATCAACTAAAGAAAAAAATTAAATAATTTAAAAATAATTACATTGTACATACCTGTGCCAGTAGATTCCATTGTGGTTTGATAATAAAAACGTGGTATTTTTGTATAAACGATGCGTCTTACTCAAGTGCTAAAATGCAACTGATAATGTGATTAGCGCATCGCTGTCGGTAATCCCTAAGTTGAGGGCGCATAATTAGCCAATGACGTTATCAAAGTAATTAAGATTAATGTCATGGCAGTTATGACTCATCATCTTTACAATAGCAAAATAAAAATTCATAAATTCGAATGTCGATTTTTGTATTTTTGTCCAAGGGACAATGCATTGTGCAGCGCCCCAAGAAGACGGCGGAGGTGAAATGCCGTATACAGATATGGATTTTGACCTCCCGGATGTGAAGATGGAATGTTTGCAAAATGCGGCGAGTTCTCGGACAGCCAGTTAGTTACATTCCATATATATAAGATTGCACGAATTGTCAAAACTTACATAGCAGATTATACAGAAGTTTAATCTGCTGTCTGGGCAATTCTTTCAAAGCGTTCTAAGCATTCATTGTTAACATCCGGCAGGTCTATGTCAATTTCCGTATATGGATATCCCCCTAAATTCAGTAAATTTTCCTTTCTTCACGGGGTCCATGTTCCGCCTTTGATGGTGAAAGCCATCATAATAATGTTACCTAAAAAACAAAGTTATACTAGTAAAAACAATGTAAGAACCCTAGAAATTAAATATACCGGCCTTGTTATTGACAGCCTTCTGGGATTTGAATCCCGGCTTGCGCAAGTAAATTTCACTTGATTAATTCGCGTAATTTCACAATTTGGTCATTTAAAATAATATATGTTTCCAGTGAAAAAAATACTCTCACCATTGCCCAGTTATAAGGACAGAATTTAAACGTTGATTTAAATGGATTTGGCCGTGTTTAGTGGTCAGATCTGAATAGCAAGGTGCTTCCAACGTCCATTTCGTAAAATGTGTACATATTTATTTATAACTTAACAAAGTAAATTTAAAATCCTAACGACTTTGCAACTTCCTTACTTTTTCGTGGCACGCATAATTTTTTTCTATGGTTTTATCTGTAGGCTGTTTTATAATAGGCTATTTACAACTTAACTCTCGCGTTTCATCCATACTACTCTGTAGATACACGGGGCCTAATTGCATAATAATAAATCAAATGAATATCGCGATTCTACCGAACTTAGAACTTACGAAAACAGATACAAATAAAAATTAATCTACATTCAGCTAAAAATGAAGCAGAGCTCGAGCAGCTGGATATGCATAAACACTTATTATGTGGTTCTTGAATAAGAATAAAATTTATTGAATTTGATTCTTTTCAATATAATGCACATAATGAGTGGCAATTGTACCATAAAACAAACTGCCAGTCTTTCACTGTTACCTATTGAGTTCCGAAAATGTGTATTTTCTTTTCTTGTCACGTTCAAAAATGATGTGAAATGTCATTTTGATGATACGGAAGTAGATGAAAAATCGTTAGGTTTAAGGTTCAAGTTACTTTAGTATTGCATTTTTATTTTTTAAACTCAAAGTTTTCTTCTCAATTTTTACGAAAATATTAATTTAAACATGTCAGGATGGGTTGTATATTTTTCTAAAATATTACGATTGTTTGTGGCCGGCGAAGTATTTATAAAGAAACTGTACAAATTTGTGTTTTAACGTTGTTTGTTTATTTATCTATGACAAACGATTATTATCACTGAACATTTAATAGTTTTAAGACATTAAAATGTCGGGCGCCCGCCCGTATGTTCCGGGGCAATCCTGATTGTTGTAGTTATAGTGTGGAGCAAGCGAGTCGATATTTTTTACGCTTTTGGAATTTATTTCTGATCTGCGGTTTTAGCAAAATATATAAATATAAAGATTGATTGAGTAAAATAAATGTCTGTGATTTCATTATTGTTTAATGCGTATGTATAAATAATATTTTTTTGACGTACGCTTTCCTTACTGCTAGTGTTTTCATTCTGTTTTTAATCTCTTTGCATAAAAATTCTTAAACTGTTCAGCCCACGCAGTTAAATTTATAATCCCATACTTGTAATTATTATTGGTAAGTATTAATGCTTATATTCATCGCTATGCATTTTGGTAGAGTCCGTTATTCCAAATCAATCTGAGCTACCACTGTCCATTAATTTGTGCTATGAAATGATCAAATGCACATCTACGCTGGCTATTACGCAACTTATTTTAACTTACGCCAATCGATACCTTAGTTAGAAAGTCCAATAGCGTTTTGTTTGAGGAACTTTAAATTGTCAATTAGACAACCACCATTTTTTATATAAGTGTTCTGCAAGAATTTCAATTATCTATAACCAATATTCTGTTTAAAGCATAAAGGCGGACCCAATGAAATGTTTACTGTTTTAACTTTAGATATGGTTATAGTATATATTGAGTTATCTCACGATTGACGACAATTCTCTCAACCGATTTCAAATGTCGACTTAAAGGTCAAGATAGTCACAGTTCTTATATCCTTATTTCCAAATATGCGTTTTGCATACATTATCATTGTTTTGACAGAATATTCCGAGCACACTCAAATTATAGTTCCGTTACAAAAATGTTCTTTTTCAGGATTATTTGATTGGGCTTATACAAATTATCAAATCCTCCCACAGCAGTGCCATGGATCTACAAAATCCGGATACAGTTTTCATAAAGACGGAACCAGGGCCACAAGAAGAAGGAGGTGAAATTCCATATACGGATATGGATTTTGACGTCCCAGATGTAAAGATGGAATGTTGGAAAAGTGCGGAGACTTCTTGGACTGCCAGTTAGTTGCATTGCATATGTAAAAAAATGTTTTCGGAATCCCAGTTCGTTTTGAATTGTCATGCACAGAGGACATATGCTTGTTCACAATGTCCTCTCTTACCGTACATACATATATTTGGCATTTTCAGATAAAATGTGTCCTTGCCGGAAACAGCCAAACAACATCACACTTTAAACTTGATGAATTGTTTTTGTGATTTCCGCACCAAAGACATTACTGCCCCCTACCATGTGGAGAAAGTTGAGTATTTGGGAGGGTGATGTTAGAAGGGATGGAAGGAGGTCGAGAAGTGGAACCTGAGAAGCACCTGTCTTTTCAGATGTGCTCACTAAACACGGCCATAGACAGCCACGTTTCATTTGAGAATTGGGTTCATAGGAATAAAACGATTTTAAATATATTTGGAGTTATATTTTATCCGTTTTTATGTGCGTTAACACGGGCGATACTGAGCGTATCTAAAGAAAGTTAAAAGTGGGATTAACTGGGCGGAAGGTGCTCAAAAGCAAATGGTTTTCCGTTCTTGAAGCATCGGTTCCTGAAGCAGACATCTTGGGTCATTCATATTTCTTAAATTTACCGTAAATTCTCTTATCCAAATTCACGCTTCTACATTGTTAATCGATGCTACCTTCAATTTAAAAAAAAAACCTTATATTGTAATTCGATGTTCAACATACTTATTATTTTCCTAGGTGGCTTTAATGTGGAGAGTGATACCATCAAGGCAGAACTAGGACCCCGAGCAGAGGAAGAAGAGAGAATACCTTACATGGAAATCGACATATACCTGCCAGATGTTAAAAAGGACTGCTTAGAAAACTTTGAAAGAATTACCCAGACACCAGGTAAAACCGATGTAAAACCGCAGACTCTCAGTGAAGAAAAAACTTTTTCGTGTTACGAGTGCAACTATTCATGTTCTCGAAAGACACAATTGACTATCCACATGATGACTCACAATGGAAAAAAACCTTTTTTGTGTTCCGAGTGCAATTATTTATGTTCTCATAAAAGCAATCTGACGAACCACATGCTGTCGCACAGTGGACAGAAACCTTTTTCGTGTTCTTTGTGCAACAATTCGTTTACTAAAAAGGGAAGTCTGACCAGCCACATGATGATTCACACTGGAGAAAAACCTTTTTCATGTTCTTTGTGCAACGCTTCATTTACACAAAAGACCCACCTGAAAAGCCACCTGCTGACTCACACTGGAGAAAAACCTTTTAAATGCTCTGAATGCAACTATTCTTGTACTATAAAGGGAAGTTTGACGGTACACATGCGAACTCACAGTGGAGAAAAACCTTATTCATGTTCCTTTTGCAACTATTCATTTTCTAACATGAGCAGTCTGAAGAGACATATTCTGATTCACAGTGGAGAAAAAGCTTTTTCATGTTCCGAGTGCAGCTATTCATGTACTGAAAAGAACAAACTTAAGAGACATATGCTGATTCACACTGGAGAAAAACCTTTTGCGTGTTCTTTGTGCAAAAATTCATTTACTCAAAAGAAAAGTCTATCCAGCCACATGCTGACTCACACTGGAGAAAAACCTTTTTCATGTTCTTTGTGCAGTGCTTCATTTACACAAAAGAGCCATCTGAAAAGCCACATGCTGACTCACACTGGAGAAAAACCTTTTAAATGCTCTGAATGCAACTATTCGTGTACTATAAAGGGAAGTTTGACGGTACACATGCGAACGCACAATGGAGAAAAACCTTTTAAATGCTCAGAGTGCAACTATTCGTGTACTATAAAGGGAAGTTTGACGGTACACATGCGAACTCACAATGGAGAAAAACCTTTTAAATGCTCAGAGTGCACTTATTCATGTACTCAAAATAGCAGCCTTATGAACCACATGCTGATTCACACTGGAGAAAAACCTTTTGCGTGTTCTTTGTGCAAAAATTCATTTACTCAAAAATGCAATCTGACCAGGCACATGCTGACTCACACTGGAGAAAAACCTTTTTCATGTTCTTTGTGCAACGCTTCATTTACACTAAAGACCCACCTGAAAAGCCACATGCTGACTCACACTGGAGAAAAACCTTTTAAATGCTCTGAATGCAACTATTCGTGTACTATAAAGGGAAGTTTGACGGTACACATGCGAACTCACAATGGAGAAAAACCTTTTAAATGCTCAGAGTGCAACTATTCGTGTACTATAAAGGGAAATTTGACGGTACACATGCGAACTCACAGCGGAGAAAAACCTTATTCATGTTCCTTTTGCAACTATTCATTTTCTAACATGAGCAGTCTGAAGAGATATATTCTGATTCACAGTGGAGAAAAAGCTTTTTCATGTTCCGAGTGCAGCTATTCATGTACTCAAAAGAGCAGCCTTATGAACCACATGCTGATTCACACTGGAGAAAAACTTTTTGCGTGTTCTTTGTGCAAAAATTCATTTACTCAAAAGAGAAGTCTATCCAGCCACATGCTGACTCACACTGGAGAAAAACCTTTTTCATGTTCCAAGTGCAACTATTCATTTTCTTACATTAGCAGTCTGAAGAGACATATTCTGATTCACAGTGTCGAAAAACCTTTTTTATGTTCTGAGTGCAACTATTCATGTTCTCGAAAGCAGCATCTGACGAACCACATTTTGACTCACTACACTTAATATCAGTAAAACAAAATGTTTTGACGTTTTCTAAACATCCAAAGGAGATCGGACGGATGAATTTATTCTCAAATTATTTAATATCAGAGCAATCGATCGTATGAAGAACGTGGTCAAGTTTTATAATGCCAATCTCCCACACACTTTACAAACGTCGAATATCTTTAGTAGAATATAATTAGATTGTAAATAAATTTCTCCAATACGGAATCGGTAATAAAGATATATATATATATTTATCCCCTCTCGTACTATGTTGATCTCGAGCGACTGTACGCCAGGTATATGTTGATCCGTTTGCATTTGTTGATCCACCCCGGATATGTTGATCCATTACCCAAGCTGGCATACATATGTAAATCCCTACAGATCAACTTGTGTCATCGAGATTTAGCTGTAAGCCACGCCCATTTTTCGGTCGCATATACATTTTACACGATTTTTTTTGTTGATCCATATATTTCTGACAAACTTGACGGCTTGCATGCGTTGTAACTTGTATTTCGCGCGCGTTGTGGTACTTTTTAGATTCTGTTAGAACATCCATATTCTATGAAAATGACTTTGTACTTAAAGAGGATAGACTGCCTCACGCGTATTTATATTGAAATGGAACTTTCGCAAACGTCAAATCCATGCTTAAAAAATCTTTTGAACTTTATTAAACAAAAATGTAACTTTAATGCATCATTTACTACGTTTCGTGACTAAGCAGGGGTGCCCGGGTTCATGGGGTGAGGTTCATTGAGTCATTTTAAGAGAGAAATTTTGAACATTGATTGAATCAAATTTTATTTTAATGTATCTTTTACCATCTCTCCCGACGTAAGTTTCTTGTAATGATTAAGTTGAAACAAAGCGTAATATCCATAATATGTGCCTATTAAAATTGCGGCGATTAGATTGGTGAGAATTTAATTTTTCAAATTTTAAATTAAAATTGCTATAAATTTATTCCAATTTGTTTTTTATTAAACATGGCTAAAGTCATTTCAAGCACCGATTCCAACCAACGATGTTTTAGTATATGTTCGTCAATCAACAGGAGCCATAATGTCTGTTCATCAGAGCCCTCGAGAATTATTACAATTATGTGTACCGCTACCCCGGGAACCATTTATAAGATAACCAATACGCCTACCATTAGTCACCGCCAACGATTTAGCGAGATAGTTGTTTATTTTGTTGTATTTTTTTACATCGTCTCCACACAGGAGGCCCTTAGGAAAATCGTAACTCTCAAGGCCAATTTCATCTTTGTGAATGCTGTGTTGGGGGTATTTTGAAAGAAAGGAAGGACAGTGAGTTCTGGGAATGAAAAAGGTATGATGGGTGGGTAGTAATCTGGAATCCAACTCTCCTACTGCGTTGCAAGGCGATGCGTTGAAAGAGGATTAATCGATCCGGCCCACCACGCATTTGGTAGGCAAGCGCATCCGCCGCCAAGAACCGAACAAACCTCACCCTATAAACCCGGGCACTCCTGCTAAGTCACCAAACATATCAAACTACTTGAGGTGGCTCTCGACTAGCAATCCGAAGGTCGCGGGTTCAAATAAATTTTATTAAAATTAATTTGCACTATTTTACAATTAGTGTTTGGTGACCATATCAGAATAGCCAGGTTTGTTATACGAGTTTGTTATACGAGTTTGTTATACGAGTTTGTTATACGAGTAGTTAAGCGCACTTGAAGTGAAATTACACTAAACTGCGCTAAATAAATTCCATGTTATTATTATTATTATTATTACTCTCCCACCTTCCTCCTCGTCATCTCCTTCGAGGTCTCCTTTGAGGATGCCATAGTCTCACTGGCTCCAGACGGGAGCGGTTAGGACTGTGTGACTCTGGTGCGGTATTCACACAAGAATTTATTTTTATTTGTAAAAAATGAAAACAGAAATATTATAATCAGATATCATATTTCCTACAAAAAGTCACAGCTGCTAGCTTCGAGAAGTTAAATAAAGTATTTTTAGCACACAAATGGCAGAAGTAAAACTAACACGTGCAGTTTATAGTAATACCAACTAAAAGATAAGATAAAACACTTCAATATATTTTATTTAAATTTTGATAATTCCTTCATGTTTCATATTAGTGTTTAATAAAAAAATACAAATCATATCACACTACATCTTAACTTAAAAGCAGATATGTTTTTATACACAAAAAAGGTTTATTTGTATATTCTCTGTATGAAAACTATTTTTGTTAAAAAATAATACTGTATTGAAAATGTGATCAGACCAAAACTTCGTTGTTAAAACAATGCAGCTGCAGACTGCCGGGCTTAGAGTAATATTATTACTCAAGATGTTTTTAACAGAAATTGTTTGTCTCTGTTTTTTGTACGTTGATGGAACCGAGCTGAAAGGGAGAGCTTTATTTTGCGAGTATGTCAACGATTTGTACAAATATTAGTGCGGTCTCTAGTATATTATTACTCTAAGTTGACAACACCCTGATTATAATACATTTAACCCATATAATAATTATAATTTTATTTGTTTTGTCTTTGATAATCAACGGCTATGGAATTCTGCGTCTTGCCACCGCGATACTATTGATTACTAAACACGACGAAATATTTCAAAACGACTTATTAACGATTCCAGAATGTACTTTATTCATAATTGTTTTAAAAATTTATCTGTTTCTTTAGACAATTTTTTTTTAAAAGTTCTTATAAAATACGTTTTATTACTTATCCACTGGAGCCATTTCTGCCATATTTTGCCAATATTAGGCAATATCTTAGTTTTACCTCTAGGTACACAATAGAGTGGGTACTTATGGAATCTAAAAATATGGGATTGTTGATTAAATCTAGGTGGATTCGTTAGCTTTAAACCGCATTTAGTAGTTTATATGGTTTCTATTTTAATGATTTTGGGGGATGATTATACCGGTACAATTGACCCCGTATTACAACTAAACTCCAGTTTCTGTGAGTACAGCTCCCAAGTTTTATAAGCTCAAGTGCATGTCCGTCCGTAACACTTAGTAAATGTACTTATTTGTTCGTTGTCCTCTCTTTTCTAATGTGAAGTTGCTATTTTAATTTAAATGAATATAAATACACATTGTTTGGGAATTAAATGACAAAATTGATTTAATATAATAGTATGTGTAACCACCTTGTAGTTGTTTTTTTACTTCAGCCGATTTCCGGTCATATTGTTTAATAATATTAAATATGAGATGATTTTAAAAGAATCATCTTTAGAGCTATTCGAAACATTCGCAAAAATCAAATCCATAAAAAAATCATAACTTAGCAGGGGTACGGCCCGCCACGTAAGACCACCATTCAGAATTGAAACGTTGCTCCAAATGGCTTTAGCCGTGTTTAGTGACTAGATCTGAATAGCCAGATACTTCCCCACCTTCGTCTTTCCCTTCCCCACTTACCTTCAGCCTCACAACATCCCCCAATTGGGGATGCCATAGTCTCACTGGCTCCAGACGGGAGCAGTTGGGACTCTTGTGAGGTATTCACTATAAAAAAAATAAAAAAATAAAATCTAACTCTCCTACTGCGTTGCAAGGCGATGCGTTGGAAGAGGACTAATCGATCCGGCCCACCACGCATTTGGTAGGCAAGCGCATCCGCCGCCAAGAACCGAACAAACCTCACCCTATAAACCCGAGCACTCCTGATAAGTCACCAAACATATCAAACAACTTGGGGAGACCTATGGCAGAAGTGTGGGTTATCCAATAAATGGTTCCCGGGGCGGCGGTACACATACCTTCCTCCCAAATTGTGATAAACTTCTACTTTCAAATGTAAAACATAATTTAAAACGTACCTAAATGACGGCCTCCGTTATCGAGGGGTATGGCTATCGACTAGCAATCCGAAGGTCGCGGTCTCAAATAAATTTTACTAAAATAAATTGTTACTATTTTACAATTAGTGTTTGGCAACCAGATCTGAATAGCCAGGTACTCTACCAACTTCCTCCTCGTCATCTCCTTCGAGGTTCACAATATCTTCAGTCTCACAACAGTCACAACAACCCCAATTGGGGATGCCATAGTCTCACTGGCTCCAGACCGTAGCAGTTGGGACTCTGGTGCGATATTCATTTTTTTTTAAAAATGAAAATAGAAATATTGGTTCAATATTATAATCAGATATTCGCAGCTCGTTCCACATGCGAGCCGACTAACGATAAAACGAGTCGGAGAAATGACCCGTTCATATATGTATAGATAACATCAACTTAACTGTGAACGTGTATTCCGCTCGGTCCGTCGAGTATCAAGCACGTGCACGGGGATCAATGCTGCTAGCTCCTTTTAACTGGCTCTAATAAAATATCTGTAGAATAGACACAGCATACGCACATTTCGTCATACATGATTTTACCGTACAAATGCCTCAGGGATCTCATTTCTACAGTATTCAGTCTACTTTCAGCCTTCTTCTGCCAGTTCCATGCCTCACTTCCATATATTAGGGTAGGTACCAGCACTCCATTGTGGACTGCTAGCTTCGCTTCTTTGGACAGTTTTTTGTTAGCTCCAACCTCGTCCAATCATCCGTTAATTACCCATTATAACAAAGAACCCGGCCACCCCTACTAAGTCACGAAGCGTAATCAGGAGAGATGGTAATAGATGCAAGTTCAAAATTTCCCATATAACATTATGCCTTTTGCCGCCATTTTGGATTTTGATGGTCAAAAGGTATCCCTCAACCAGTCTCTTTCGATCCGGCCCGCCACGCAGTAGGTATTTTTTTATGGATTTGATTTTTGAGAAAATTTCGTTTCAATCTAAATACGCATACATTTCTTATAAACAATTCAAGCAACACACGTCATTTTGATTTGAAACGGTACCATCTCACAGTCATTTCATGCGATATTCGACTCTAGAGACTAATACTTTGAGTTCAATATCACAAAAGATAACGGAATCACATAAAACCTTGTGATGAACAGTCCACCGATTGCCCCCTTGATTGGTTCATTTAGTAAAACCATATATAGGGACACAGATCAACTTTGTCTAATAACTTCTTACCTGGATCAACATACTACGGGAATAGATCAATATATATGAGATCAACATAAGAATGCCAATTTGGGTAGATCAACATAAATTATGCATCCGATTTCCATACAAATTTTGAAAATTTTATGAACAGTACATCAAATGGTTTTTCTGGCAAACTGGCAACATTGATAATTATTGTACCACTGTTGTCAATTCATTCAGATGTATTCCAAAATTGCCAAGTTATATGGTGTTAAAGGTGGATCAACTTAGTCTAACAACTTCTTACTGGATCAACATACTACGGGAAGAGGTCAATATATATATATATATATATATATATATATATATATATATATTTATCCCCTCTCGTACTATGTTGATCTCGCGCGACGGTACGCCAGGTATATGTTGATCCGTTTGCATTTGTTGATCCACCCCGGATATGTTGATCCACTACCCAAGCTGGCATACATATGTAAATCCCTACAGATCAACTTGTGTCATCGAGATTTTGCTGTAAGCCACGCCCATTTTTCGGTCGCATATACATTTTACACGATTTATTTTGTTGATCTATATATTTCTGACAAACTTGACCGCTTGCATGTGTTGTAACTTGTAACCGCCAATTTCGCGCGCGTTGTGGTACTTTTTAGATTCCGTTAGAACATCCATATTCTATGAAAATGACTCTGTACTTAAAGAGGATAGACTGCCTCACGCGTATTTATATTGAAATGGAACTTTCAAAAACGTCAAATCCATGCTTAAAAAATCTTTTGAACTTGATTAAACAAAAATGTAATTTTAATGCATCATTTACTACGTTTCGTGACTTAGCAGGGGTGCCCGGGTTCATGGGGTGAGATTTGTCTAAGTCATTTTATAAGAGAAATTTTGAACATTGATTGAATAAAATTTTATTTTAATGTATCTTTTACCATCTCTCCCGACGTAAGTTTCTTGTAATGATTAAGTTGAAACAAAGCGTAATATCCATAATATGTGCCTATTAAAATTGCGGTGATTAGATTGGTGAGAATTTAATTTTTCAAATTTTAAATTGAAATTGCTGAAAAATTTATTCCAATTTGTTTTTTACTAAACATGGCTAAAGTCATTTCAAGCACCGATTCCAACCAACGATGTTTTAGTATATGTTCGTCAATCAACAGGAGCTATAATGTCTGTACATCAGAGCCCTCGAGAATTATTACAATTATGTGTACCGCCGCCCCGGGAGCCATTTATTAGATAACCAATACACCTACCATTAGTCACCGCCAACGATTTAGCGAGATAGTTGTTTATTTTTTGTATTTTTTTACATCGTCTCCACACAGGAGGCCCTAAGGAAAATCGTAACCCTCAAGGCCTATGTCATCTTTGTGAATGCTGTGTTGGGGGTATTTTGAAAGAAAGGAAGGTCAGTGAGTTCTGGGAAGGAAATAGATATGGATGGGTGGGTAGTATTCTGGGGGTCAGTGTGTTCGAGTGATAAACATAAGATTCCAACTCTCCTACTGCGTTGCAAGGCGATGCGTTGAAAGAGAATTAATCGATCCGGCCCACCACGCATTTGGTAGGCAAGCGCATCCGCCGCCAAGAACCGAACAAACCTCACCCCATAAACCCGGGCACTCCTGCTAAGTCACCAAACATATCAAACTACTTGAGGTGGCTCTCGACTAGCAATCCGTAGGTCGCGGGTTCAAATAAATTTTATTAAAATTAATTTGCACTATTTTACAATTAGTGTTTGGTTATATCTGAATAGCCAGGTACTCTCCCACCTTCCTCCTCGTCATCTCCTTTGAGGTCTCCTTTGAGGATGCCATAGTCTCACTGGCTCCAGACGGAAGTTTTTGTAAGTCTCCATATTCAAATTCGGCGGTATGATTTTTTTATGTGACACCTCTCACTAGAGCGCCCCTGTCTTTACACGTTAAATACATAGAAACTATGTCGCCAACCGGTTGGGCAGCGTTATGAGGCGGGTTAAGGTAGGGGCTGTAGGAATGAATTTATTAATGCTGGTCTTAAAGAGGCGCGAATTATATGGACGAGGAAAAACAGATGCTGATAGCTCGTTCCACATGCGAGCCGACTTACGGTAAAACGAGTCGGAGAAACGACCCGTTCATACATAGATAACATCAACTTTACTGTGAACCTGTGTTCCGCTCGTGTCCGTCGAGTATCACGCACGTGCACGGTGCACCGGGGATCAATGCTGCTAGCTTCTTTTAACAGGCTCTAATAAAATATCTGTAGAATAGACACAGCATACGCACATTTTGTCATACATGATTTTACCGTACATATGCCTCAGGGATCTCATTTCTACAGTATTCAGTCTACTTTCAGCCTTCTTCTGCCAGTTCCATGCCTCACTTCCGTATATTAGGGTAGGTACCAGCACTCCATTGTGGACTGCTAGCTTCGCTTCTTTGGACAGTTTTTTGTTAGCTCCAACCTCGTCCAATCATCCATTAATTACCCATTATAACCAAGAACCCGGCAACCCCTACTAAGTCACGAAGCGTAATCAGGAGAGATGGTAATAGATGCAAGTTCAAAATTTCCCATATAACATTATGCCTTTTGCTGCCATTTTGGATTTTGATGGTCAAAAGGTATCCCTCAACCAGTCTCTTTCGATCCGGCCCGCCACGCAGTAGGTATTTTTTATGGATTTGATTTTTGCGAAAGTTTCGTTTCAATCTAAATACGCATACATTTCTTATAAACAATTCAAGCAACATATATTAGGGTAGGTACCAGCACTCCATTGTGGACTGCTAGCTTCGCTTCTTTGGACAGTTTTTAGTTAGCTCCAACCGCGTCCAATCATCCATTAATTACCTATTATAACCAAGAACCCGGCCTCCCCTACTAAGTCACGAAGCGTAATCAGGAGAGATGGTAAAAGATACAGGTTCAAAATTTCCTACATAACATTATTCCTTTTGCCGCCATTTTGGATTTTTATGGTCGAAAGGTATCCCTCAACCAGTTTATTTCGATCCGGCCCGCCACGCAGTAGATGGGAAAACGCATCCGCCGCCAGGACCTAGACAAACCTCACCCTATGAACCCGTGTACCCCTGCTAAGTTATGATTTTTTTATGGATTTGTTTTTGCGAAATTTTCGTTTAGATCTAAATACGCATACATTTCTTATAAACAATTCAAGCAACACACGTCATTTTGATTTGAAACGGTACCATTTCACAGTCATTTCATGCGATATTCGACTCTAGAGACTAATACTTTGAGTTCAATATCACAAAAGATTACGGAATCACATAAAACCTTGTGATGAACAGTCCACCGATTGCCCCTTGATTGGTTCATTTAGTAAAACCATATATACACAGATCAACTTTGTCTAATAACTTCTTACCTGGATCAACATACTACGGGAATAGATCAATATATATGAGATCAACATACATAAGTATGCCAATTTGGGTAGATCAACATACTACGGGAATAGATCAATATATATGAGATCAACATAAGTATGCCAATTTAGGTAGATCAACATAAATTATGCATCCGATTTCCATACAAATTTTGAAAATTTTACTAACAGTATATCAAATGGTTTTTCTGGCAAACTGGCAACATTGATAATTATTGTACCACTGTTGTCAATTCATTCAGATGTATTCCATAATAGCCAAGTTATATGGTGTTTAAGGTGGATCAACTTAGTCTAACAACTTCTTACTGGATCAACATAATACGGGAAGAGGACAATATATATATATATATATATATATATATATATATATATATATATATATATATAGCACAAGAGCTCCTCTTTTCTGATAAGGTATACATGACCAATTATGTACCTAAATATTATATTTTGCAAAAATTGTATGTATTAATGTAACTATGATCTATATTAAAATAATAAAAAAAAAAAAAATAAAAAATAAAATAAAATAAAAATATAGATCATTTGAGAATTATGTTTTTAAGGGTATTTTCCATTAGTCGCCCGAAAACGGGATTACAGTGCGTTTTCCGAAAAACTCTTAGTAAATTCGTATTCGTGACCATATTTTGGTTTCTCGTTATAGTATAACATCCGTGTTTTTCTGCTTGTGCGCATATTTCTACTAAACTATCCAACGTAGTTTGATAGGGTTTTCACTCACATGTAGATAATTTCTTCCGGAAGTATATATTATATACATATAAGGATATTATATTTATTTCTTTGTACGTATACGTACATAGATATTATATTTATTGAAAGTAGAGAAAAGTTGATCTACGCCGGCTTATCAGTTAAATATAATATATAAATAAATTACATTTTGTTTTTTTTATTCGGTTAATGGATTCGGTTTAAATCTGTATTTGGTGTCAGTATATTATGATCTTATTCTGTTAAATGAGAGTGGAATTTTTTTGTTGGGTTTAAAACCATTGAATGCGAAGCTAATTCTTTCAGGAACTTCCAAAATAATTTTCATAAGGGCTTTTGTGGTTTTAATTAGTTGATTTTGATAAATTGTCATTAGCACTTCCCCGTCTGATAATTCCGTATATTAGGAGCGATTTGCAAAGAGCATGTAGATTTCTCTTATGTATTTTTCACTGAGGGCATTCTGATGGTTTTGAAGAAATCACTTAGTTTTAAAATTTAAATATTTTTTTTTTCGCTTTTGGGGTGTTATGCCGTGTTGCGCTAACTCCTTTAGCCAACGTTTCGGACAGCATTGCAGTGTCCATCATAATGGCAGATGTGTTATCTGACGTTGTGGTGAAATGTGAGCTTATGTGTGAAGATGTGATACCGTGTTGCCAGCTCCAACCCTCTGAGCTAATATAAACGTATATTTTTTTAAGTAGTTTTCTGCGTTTAGCTCTGGTGTAGCCGTCAATTACCGGATACCTAGAACAACTGAGCTCAGCTCCATCGTCTCTTTTAATATTTACGGGATATTTGTGAATTTCAATGGCCTCCGTAATCAGCCATGCTCTATAAGTTTTGGGTCTCCCCAGGACTTCAAGAACAAATCCAAAGTAATGCCCGCTTTCAATTAAATGCTCGGAAATCGCCAATCTGTCAGGGCGGCCGAGTTTACAAGCTCTGAAGTGTTCTGAAATCCTTTTGGAAATAGTCCGCTCCATCTGGCCTACATAGACCTTGTCACAACCGGAACAGCTGAGTTTATACACTCCATTTGTTTCCCTAGGAAACTTGGTCTTTGCAGACCTCAATAAGTCTTGTATCTTGGTCGTGGTTCCGAAGACTATCTTGATACTTTCCTTTCTCAATAGCCTAGCAATTCTGTCTGTCACATTGTGCATATAAGGCAAGAAGGCACAGCCTTTCGACCCTTGTTCAATTCTGTCTTCGTTTGGTGCAGATTTGGCTCTTATTATTTGCCTTTTCTGACTTGCTGGGTAACCGTTACGCTCCAGTTCATCGGTCAGCTTTGTAAGTTCCGCTCCGATTTTTTGTTCTTCACATATTCTGGTCACTAACGTATGGTTAAGTCCTCTCTTCTGCGCTGGGTGGTGGTGTGAATCAGCGTGAAAGTACCTTTTCCTATGAGTTGGTTTCTTGTATACGGTATGCCGTAGGCTACTATCGTGTTTTCGCATCACCTCCACATCTTGAAAGGGCAGTATTTTATCTTTGTTTTCCAGCTCCATTGTGAACTTAATTTTACTGTGGAGAGTATTGAGATGGTCCAGGAATTCATTCAGTTTCCTGGACCATCATTATTAACATTCAGTTTGTACACTATATGAGAATCTACTTACCTAATCATAACAAATTTTTTTAAATATCAGATATGTTAGATTATCATAAGGATTCTCTTCTTGAAACTAAGCATTATTATTTAAGTGGTTTTATTCCACAATAAGTGTAATGGTACATGTTAATGACAACTAAGCCTTAGGAAAAATTCTGTTCAACCAAATATTCAAATATTTAACGTGATAATGAATAATTTTATAGCCGAAAAGATAAGTTGAGATATTTTAAATAGCTTACGTTATATTATATTATGATGTGTGTTGCAGTGGTGGTTTTTTAAGTGCATATTATTAAAACGAAGGTTTCAAATCTTTTTGCAATGAAAACTTACGTTCAAGTTAACTGCAGGGTTCTGAAACTTGTTAAGTTTAATGCAGCACGTGTTTTCAAATGCCGTTTTTAGTATAACAGTGAACTGTAAGGGCATGTGGGGATCTCAGTGCAAAATAAAATTGTGACAACCTAAATTTTTCCTCTTAAATGTTAATGACAAAAATAAATTTAAGTGAATGATAAAAGAATTTTTTATTGATTACATTTTATTTATTCATTTTTGGGAAATCGACAGTTTGCATTTAATCAGTTTGTACATAAGTGTTATTAAGTAAAATGAAACCAATTATGGATTTCCTCTTTGTGACTTTAACTGAGACAGCATAATTTAAATTTGTGAGAAAGGAATATGAAATTTAAAAAAAATATACAAAAAAAAAGATTATATACTTAAAACGAAAAATTTACAAAAAAATACATTTATAGCCATGGAGAGAGGTTGTAGATATAAATCAAATCATTATAGAGATATTAACAATTGTTATGCTTTACCGCATCACGTTGGCGTCAGCGTTATATCTGAGAAGGCCCCCTCATAATAGGGCGCCTGTATTTATTTATTTATTTATTGTTTATTTGCAAAAACAGTATGAACCAGAACATTGCAATATCGATAATTAACATTTACAAAAAAGTGAATAACAAATAGGTACATTTACAAGTGGGACAAAGAAAAAAGTTTCAAATTTAGATTTACAATTTTAAGTATTGAATAATAATATTTCACGTTTAAATACGTTGTAGGACATGTGGAAAATATCCACATTTCCTGCGAGGCAGTTAATTAACCTAGTGATTCTTCCCAAGGGCATCACCATTGGTAAGTTAGTTCTGCACCTAGGAAGAATCAAAAGCCTGTGTTGGCGGCCTCGCGCGAAATTATCCGGGACATAAAATCCTATTTTAGCCAGAATGTCTGGTATTGATACTAAACCGTTTAGTAGCTTATACGCCATCAGGAGTAATGCAACATCCCTTCTGGAACTAAGGCTGCATATACCCAGCATTCCCGAGATAAATGCTGTTGGAAACAGCCATGGGTAATAACCAAACTCTCTCATGTAGAGGTATCGTAAAAACTTTTTTTGTATCTTCTCGACCATTAGTACATAGACAGTGTCCTCTGGCCCCCATACCTGAGATCCATTCTCGAGAATGCTACGCACTAAGCTAAAGTAAAGCAGCCTTATTACTGCAAGGTTGGTCAAGTATTTCGAATTGTGTATGACAAAACCCAACATCTTAGTGGCTGATTTACAGATCTTTTCAATATGAGCGTGAAATGTTAAGCGAATGTCGTACACAATTCCCAAGTCCTTGCAAGTCACCATGTGCTTCAGTGACGTATCTTTCATTTTGTAATTAAAATATATGGTCTTGTGTGCCCTTGTAAAGCACATCACTGAACATTTTTGGAAGTTGAACCCAAGTTTGTTATCAATACTCCAGTCAATAATTGCATCGATATCTTCCTGAAGCTTTCTACAGTCTTCTATCGATCTTATTCTCAGAAAGAGTTTGATGTCATCGGCAAAAAGTAGAAAACGGACGAATTTAATCTTTCCCTGAATATTGTTTATAAAAATTAAAAACAATAGGGGTCCTAAATTGGATCCCTGCGGCACACCAGAATTTGTAGGATATGCATTAGAGTTGAACTCACCATAGGACACGAATTGTTCTCTTTCACTCAAATAGTTACAAAAGAGTTTCAATAAGTTTTCCGAAAAACCAATTTCTTCGAGCCTATTTAGAAGCACTAAGTGATCAACTCTATCGAAAGCCTTTGCAAAGTCATGGTAAGATGCGTCAACTTGCTCGTTGTTATCGAGTGCTCTCGACAAGTAATCTGTAAAGCGGAATATCCTTGCGCTTCAGGAGTAGATGTGCTCAATGAAACCCAAGCACATTTGACAGCTCTTCAACTTGTGTTAGCAGAGAAGCAATCTAAGGTCTCAAAAGACCAGCAGCTGAGGATCGCTAGAAACGTATCGGAAGTTTTCAGATCCGTATCTCAGCTGTTGTTGGAGCGAGAGACGATGCGTGCGGATTTAGCTACAGTTACAGCACAACTTAGAATGGCAGAAATAAAAATACGCCACGAGAAGAGGGAAAAAAGGCACCTTGAGCAAAAAATCATACAATTAGAGTCTGATCTCGGGCCTGTAATGCGGAGAGTGGCAGTGGCAACGGAGGCAGTGGCACGAAAACAGCCATATGATGCTCACCAACCCCCACCAATCACTCAACAAGGACATCGCGTCGGACCAAGGACAGTGACGGTACGAAAAAAATGATTGAAGATACAATTCGGCCATCTGAACTAGGCGTTCGGGTCACGGGAATAAAAAAAATAAGAAATAAAGGCATCCTGATCAATACGGCAACCACGGGCGAACAACAAAAGCTATTAAATGCACCTTGCTTCGACAACTCGAGCAAACTGAAGGCCCGACTACCGTCAAAGCGTCTACCGAGACTGATATTCTTTAATGTTCCCCGGGACCTGACCGACGAAGATTTTTTAAGGATGGCTCTCACTGGTATTCCCAACGTTGAAGACATTGAAGAAACTATTGCAGGCTGTAAACTAAGTCACCTGGCTGGTGCTCGCACAGGTAACGCTTGTCACCGTATCTACGCAGTACCCGCTACCGTACGTAAATTTCTAGTCGAGCAAGAGAAAGTATTTATAAGCTGGACTATTTGCCGCGTCCGAGATTTTATTGGCCTTACTGTCTGCACCAAATGCTACATGATTGGTCACTCATACAAGTATTGCAGAGATACCAAACCCACATGTGGACATTGTGCTCAACAGAATCATACTGGTGAGTCCTGCCCAAATTCCACCATCAAACCAGTTTGCGCGACATGCACCAGATTTGGTAAGCCTGCTGATCACTCAACTGGAGATAGGGAGAACTGCCCGGCCTACATCGCTGCACTCAAGAACGACCTTGCAACTATAGATTATGGAGTGTAACATACATGAGCATAAGTGCCTCACCATCGAGAATTATAATCCCGTGACGAACTGTCTACGAATAATGTATATGAACGCGAGAAGCATCCGTAATAAGTTTGATGAGATCGAAGAAAAAGTAAGAAGTTCGCGGTACATTGTACACGTGCTCGTCATTACGGAAACGTGGCTTAAGATTGGAGAGGAAAAGTTTTACTCCCTGAATGGTTACAAAAGTGTTTTTTCTTCTCGCCCCAACGAAGGAGGAGGCGGCGTAGCAATATATGTGATTGATACTATGAAGTGTGCAATTATTGAAAATTTCTCAAATGAAAATTCCTTTTTAGGTATAACGCTTAGTAGCAGTGATAGGAAACCAGTTAACATCTATGCTATCTATCGAAAACCCAACACAAATATGCAGGATTTTCTAATACATCTAGAAAAAATACTGAACGAAAGTAGACAAGATACATTAATATTCGGAGACTTTAACATTGACATATCCATATCCACACATTCTTCATTAAATTTTTGCAACATCTTACAATCTTACAATTTTTCAATACATAACAAAACATTTCCCACGAGAGTCACTGATACAAGCTGCACCTTAATAGATCACATCTTATCAAATAGGCAAAACATTCAGACTACTATATCGAATATTGATGATCCACTTAGTGACCATAATATACTTATTGTTGATTATAAGAACAACTTAAAAAAATGTTTTAATAATAGAACCAAATCCCGGATTACGAGACCTATCATCAACAGTATGTCAGTAAAATCTTATCTTCTTGATAACAATTTCACGATCAACTTAAGCAACTCAGAAGACCCTTTTAAAAGTTTCAATTATCACATTAACTCTTAAACCCTACCTGGGGTACTGCAGTACCCCCCTGGTGTTTAAAATATCAACAATTTTAACAATATCGCACTGTTGCAAAAATCGCTCTAGCTAATCTACTCTCGATAATTGGCGCGTAAGTACGTCAGAAAGCCATGACCGCCCGGCAAGTGCAGTCGCGTCCACAGGTGTTCCGGGGTACCCCAGTACCCCGTGGTAGGAATAGTGTTAGTTCTTCCTTCCAGTTATACTTGAATTACTGAAGTTGTTTTTCGACATCTCTCTGGTAATTTTACACATTATTTATGATTTACTTTATTTTGTGATAATGGTTAGGTAACAGTGTTGATAGGGAGGGCCTGCGCCCAATAACGAGACATTCATGGACTAATAATGTGTTATGAATGTAATGACAGTGTATGCAGTGTAATGAGATATGACAATTAACAATTGGTTCACGTCTATACCCACAGCCAAGAAATTATTGGAAAAAGGGATAACATTAGTTGGAACTGTAATGAAAAATAAACGAGAAATTCCTCCGGTTTTCTTGGACACTAAAAATCGAGAGAGATGCACATCAATGTTTGCCTATGACGGACCTCTCACACTTTTGTCGTATTGTCCTCTGAAGTCAGCTAAAAAGAAAGTTGTAATTATGCTGTCCACCATGTATGACAGCCCTGACAAGGATAATGAAGTGTACCTTCCAGAAATAATACATTTCTATAGTAAAACCAAATGCGGAGTGGATGTGCTCAACCATCTTTGTAAGAAGTACTCGACGTCCAGGAAGACCAAAAGGTGGCCCATGTATCTCTTCTACGGGTTGTTAAATGCTGTTGATGTCAACTCTTGGGTCTTATTCAAGCTGTCAACTAACATTGATAAAGAGAAAATCACCAGCGGCGTGAATTTCTAAGAGTTTGTCAATGGCACTCATAAAGCCTCATATGAGAGCAAAATTACAATAGGAAAGTTTACCCCGGGATATCAGAGAAACTATACGTGCAGTCTTGAATATTTATATTGAAGATCATAGGCCGGTCCCTGATAATCCCAAACCTGGTCGCTGCTGCTTTTGTCCGCGAACATAGGACATAAAATCTTGATCTGTCTGTAACACTTGCCGCAGCCATATTTGTGCTGACCATTTTTACAAAATCAGTCCTTCATGTAAAGGCAAATATGTTTATTAGTTTTTATTAATAAATTTTATTGTCTTTTCATATTACTTTGCCATAATAAAAATAATATTTAAAGAAATATCAAAAACTTCTATTTTATTAATCTTTTTTGCGCGGGGTACTTCAGTACCCCGTGGTAGGAATAATTACATTCCCAGAGTGGTAGGGTTTAAGAGTTAAAAAGGCAATAGAATCAGGTACAACTACACCAAAAACAGGATTAAGAAGTCGGGTACAACTGAATACTCCGTGGTTTGATTCCAAATTAAATACATTAATCAAAGAACGAAACCAGATTCACAAGCAGTGGAAACAAGACCCTGGTAATCTTACTCTTGTAACACTTAAAAAGAGATTGAGAAATACCATTACTAATTATAGGCGAAATCTAAAACACAAATATTATGCGAACAGCTTTCAACAAAACCAAAATAACCCCACTAAAACCTGGAAAATCATAAACTCTATTCTATCAAACCGAACACATAAACCAACTAACGAAATAGAATCCCTCGTGGTAAATGACTGCGTAATTAAGGATCCGAGCCAAATAGCATCCGCATTTAATGAGTTTTTTCTCTCAATAGGAAAAAAGCTAGCAGCTACCATTCCGTCATTCCCGGATGACTGTAATACCGTTTTTGTGGAACCGAAGGCTTGCCAATCCTTGTACATGGCTAGGACAAACAAAGATGAGGTACTGAGGATCATCTCTAAAACTAAGCTGAAAGCAGCACCGGGAATCGATGGAGTAACACCATCAGTTCTTAAGACTTGTAAAGAAGAATTAGCGGGTCACCTTACAGAACTTTTTAATTGGTCACTGTCCTCGGGAAAGTTTCCAAATGAATTAAAGTTAGCGAAGATAATACCTATACACAAAGGAGACTGTAAAACATGTATCTCTAACTACCGTCCTATATCACTTCTATCGGTTTTTTCAAAAGTATTTGAGACCATAATCAAAGATAGACTCCTAAAATACATATCTGCGAATAATATCCTTACACCACAACAATATGGCTTTCGGAAAAATTCTAGTACTCAATGTGCCGCCTTTGATTTTATCTCCAACCTTCAACAGTATATAGACCAGGGTGAATATGTGGCAGCCATATTTATAGATCTCAAAAAAGCCTTTGATACGGTCGATCATGAAATACTCTTAAAGAAATTGGAATATTTGGGAATTGTTGGGAAGCCCCTAAATCTCCTCCGAAGCTACTTAGATGATAGATTTTGTCTTGTTGAAGTCAAAGGTGGCTCGAGTGGCTTAGGTAAAATCACATGTGGAGTGCCACAGGGATCAATTCTTGGGCCTCTGCTTTTCTTGCTATATGTCAATGACATAACTAAATGTGGTATCTCTGGAAACCTCCAACTTTATGCGGATGACACTGTAATCTATTATCACAGTACAAGCCTGAGTGACCTTGAGTCTCAAATGAATGTAGATGTCTCAATTCTAGCTAATTGGCTGCGTATTAATAAATTGAGCCTCAATATAAAAAAAACGCACTACCTAACTTTCGGTAATAAGGATTATGTGCCAATGAATATCACACTTGGAACTGAGAAGCTCCAAAATATAGAAGTCACGAAATATTTAGGGCTATTAATAGACTCTAAACTTTCGTGGAATTCCCATGTTGAGCATGTGAAATCTAAAATATCCCCAATAACCGGCGTACTGTACCGATTCCAAGGTCTTCTCTCTACATCTCTACTAAGGGCCACATACTATGCGATGATTCACTCCCATCTGAGTTATTTAGTTAGTATCTGGGGCACTATTACTAAAAAACAAATATCAGAAATACAAGTGATTCAAAATCGAGCAATAAGGAATATCTACCGTCTACCGTGGGATATACATATCAAAGATATATATTTAAAGACAAACATACTTCCTTTTACGGTTCTACCTAAATACAATATCACTTGTACAATATTACAAATCATACATAGATCCTCACACACTAACATCAAACCAGCATTTAATTCAGACATACAACAGCACAAAACACGGTCCCAAAATCTAATACACCTAGCATCGTCTACCCACACAACAAAATTTGGTATTAACTCATTACAATATATTGCATATAGACAATACAATGCATTACCTAATGAAATAAAGCAATCAGTAACTAACAAAAAAATATTAGTTAAAACGCTTAAAGATTATTTCCTGAAAATGTTTTTAAACCAGTGAATTTTCGCTCGCTTTCATATGTTGGTTTACTATGTTTCATGTGTATAGATGTCTCTCAGTATTTCTAAAATCTCTATTCTTAACAATGTATTTTTCCTTTTTTATTTATTTTTATTTTCCTTTTCAATATGTTGTATTTTTTTAAAAGTGTAATATCCTTGTAAAATGTATTTTATGTGTCTGTACTTCCCGTAATGAGTTTTATCTCAACTCATTGGGAATAATGTGTTACTTACCATGTTTTTTGTAATACATTATAAATAAATAAATAAAAATAAATACCATTAAATTTGTAGTGGTTGATCGGCCATGTCTAAATCCATGTTGTTGTTCGATCAAGAATGGTTCAACTTTGGTATAAACATATTTATGGATAATTATTTCCAATAGTTTAGCAGGTGCGGAGAGAATCGCTATAGGACGGTAGTTGGTTGTTTGATACTTGTCGCCATCTTTGTGTAAAGGGGTGACTTTCGACAGCTTCCATAATTTAGGAAAAATTCCGTTTTTAACCGTAAGATTAAATATATATAGAAGTGGCTTACATAATGGTTCAGAACATCCCTTAATAATAAAGGGTGGAATGAAATCAGGACCATACGATGTTTTTGGTTTCAATTTCTTTACTGCTAAAACAAAATCTACAATATCAACGCTATGAATAGATATATTTTGAGCTTTTGTTGATTCAGTCTGTCTTGGAACATAAGATTCAAAATCAACTTTTTTTGAATTATATACGGATTGAAAATACTTTGCGAAGGCTTCCGGTATGTCGGATCCTTTGTGTGTGCTATCATTTAGATTAACATGACTTAAGAAACTTCTGTCACGTTTCTTGTCAGAAATATATTTCCAGAATGATTTCGGATCGTTTTTCACGTTATTCTCTACCTCCGAAATATAATTTTTGTGGGCTATTGAAATATTGCGTTTAATTCTAGTACGATAAGTTTTAAATAACTCGTGTTCACTTTCCAAACCTGATTGTCTCCACCGCCGGTGATGTATGCGCTTCATCTTTATGTCCCCAATAATTTCGCGCGAAAACCATTTAGGATAGTTTTCTTTTCGATGCCTTTTTTTTCTTGGGAAGCATTCATCTAAATACGCGAATAGGATATCGTAAAAACATTTAACTGCCTCGTCAACATCGGAAATCTCCAAGATAGCCTGCCAATTGTGGTCACGCAGTTGGCTGTACAGCTTCTCAAAGTCTCCCTTGTAGAAATTCCAACCACGGAAGTTATTTTCTGATAGTATATGATAATTTTTTAACGGTTTATCATGTTTAAGGTTAATTTCTGACAAAAGTGTGGGATGATGGTTGTCTTCTGGAACAAGACAGAAATCAGATTTTTCTATGACCATATTAAAATTACCTAGCACTAGATCCAAAGTACGACCACTTGAGTTCAGAACTATATTAAATTGTTTCAGCTGAAATAGTTCCATAACATACGAGAGTTCGGTTTTCACAGCACGTGGATTTTGTGAAGAATTGATATTAAAATCACCAATCACTAAAATTTTCTTGCGAACAAGGTAGTTTAAATTACTAATTAGCATTTCGAAAAAAGTCGTGTAAACACTTGTTTTGGAACTGGGTGGTATATGAACCGCACAAATAAACAAACAAACGTCGTGAATAGTGACCTTGACCCATAAATTTTCATCGCCCGTTTCTAGTTGTGAAAAACGTTCTGTCTTCATGTTTTCTTCATTCAGTAATGCCATCAGTAGTCCACCACCTCGTGTTTGTCCAGTGCTTCTGTCCTTTCGGAATACGAATAGTATTATGTAACATAGCTCCACTTTGGTCGCCAGTGTTATGTTTGAGCTTTGTTATGTTATTAAGTGTTATGTTATACAGTGTTATATTCTTATATGTCCCCGGGCACGTTGGCGCCAGTGTAATACTCCAGTTATATGTGAGTTATATTTGAGTTATAGGTGAGTTATAGACCACTTGGGTACTAGTGTTAAAGTGTATTATATGCTCGTCGCACGATGGTGCCGGTCGAGGATAGAACTCCATCTCTAGGGGTAAGGCTCTATAGTACGATATCCAATGAAACAGGTACTTCGGTATGAATGGTTTATTATCACATACAAGGAGTAATACTAGACAGTTACAGTGAACCAGTTTAAGACCTGAATATACTATGGCAAGCTAGGAATCTAGGGCTCAGACAGAATTAGGTATATTAGTATCTCACGTGTTAGCAACGATGGTAGCATGGGCGGCATGTGTTGGCGGGACGGTAGTAGGGCGGTCCTGCGCGGAAGCAAGGGCTCTCCACGTATCAGGCAGTAGTAGGCGGCATGGTAGACGGCGCTGTGCGGGCGGTAAAGGGCTCTCCACGCATCAGGCAGTAGTAGGCGGCGCTGTGCGGGCGGCAAAGGGCTCTCCAAGAGGCAGAAGTAGGCGGCATGGTAGGCGGCGGTCCGGGACATGACACACTTGTAAAATGTAAAGGGTCCGCGGGCGGCTGTGATGGTCCAGGACATGACACAATTGTACAATAAACGGTCTGGTGGCGGGGCCCTGGCGATCGTAACTTGGTAATTCGTACAAAACACTAGCCAATTATAAGGCGGACGGGTAGACTCCGGACTCTTACGCGAGTTGGGGGGCCAACAGCTGGCGGCCTGAAAACCTTGATGTTACTTCAAGGGCGATCCCCGGGTGACTGTGGAATCCTGTCTCGCTTTGCCTGTCCAGCGAGCGGGCCAGAAGAGAGGGGGGGCACTGCCGTATATGGCCATGTCTGCATTCATTGGTCAATGCGGTCACCTCATAAGTAACATGCACTCCACGTGGACTGTCTAATATTCCATAAAAGGTAATGCTTTCTGGATTCGTGCTTCTATTGGTTGTAAGCTCCTGGAAATTTTGTTGTTGACATGCTTTGTCCGCGTGATCGGCTTCCGGCCGCGCTAGTATGTATATGTAGGTATGTATGTATATATATGGGCAACCCACCACACAATATAAACAATAGAGACATAAATATTATTCACAAACCATCAGAGAAATATTCTTTTATGGACCTCTTGTATTTGGTAAGTTCGCAACTGAAAATATCAACCTTAAATAATACGCTATTGTAATTATTACATAGTCTGTTCAGGCGAGAATTCTGCTTAGAGTTCGTTTTACTTTGATCAACCCTGAACAGGATACAAGAGCGTGTTGAACGCGCAGGTACATTGAACGGAATCTTGTTTAGGAACTCTGGGCATTGAATATTATTGTTAACTACTTTATTTAGGAATAGTGCATCCTAATTATTCCTCCGTACACTCAGTGAATCAATTTTAAAGTATGAAGCTGCCTCTGCATAATTATTAAATCTTGCATACGACTTGAAACAAAGATATTTTAGGAATTTGTTTTGAATTGCTGATGCAAACTCCAAATGACTTTATACATAGGCAAAGTAGAGTTGCTTAAGGTTAAACGCAACGCTCGTTGTATTCTACGTGTTCACAGATGGCGTTAATTAATTTATTTTGTTTAAATACGCTTTCGCAAGGTATTGCTTTACAATATTAAGACAAATCATTTGTTTGCGTCCGTATATACGCAATATGAATATGAATCAATAGTTTTGTTCGTTTAAAGACTTAATTCTTTCGAGAAAGGCATACAAATACAATATTGGATTGAATCATCGGTACCGATGTAACTAGAGAAGTCAATTTTGCAATTGCATCATGAGTTCCTATATTAGGTCGAAATCCATATTGGTTAGAATGCAGAATTTTTTTTTCTTCTAGAAATAGGAATAGTCTCTTTTTCACTATTTTTTCAATTATTTTAGAAATATTAGATGTCAAAGATATAGGCCGGTAGTTAGTCATTTCCTCTGGGTTGCCAGATTTAAAAATCGGACTAATAACAGTTTTTTTGTAATTATTTGGAAATCTTCCAACCGAAAAACTTAAATTAATGATATGCACGATAGGTATTTTTAGAAAATCTTTAAGTTTTTTTATGATTTCTACTGTTATTCCATCGTATCCCGGCGCTGAGCCACCTCTCAGTGAACTAATTATATTTACAACTTCCGGTTCCGATGTGGGTCCAAGAAGTTGCATTTTATTTGTATCTATTGAATTTCTCTCAAAAGCCTCAGTGGTTTTGCTAGCAGCTAAAGGGTTAATTTGTTGTGCTAAATTTTTTCCAACATATGCAAAAAAATTATTAAATAAGTTCGTACATTGAGTCGGCTCATCTTTTACGTCTATAGAATTACCGTTGTACGTCAGTCTGTGTATTTCCGACCCTTTCCGTTTCTTATCAATAATTTCATTAATTGTTGACCACATTTTTGTTTTATAATATTGTTCTTTAGTATTCCTTATTAAATTTGTAAGCATATTTCGATATTTGACAAAGGTATTTTTTAATATATAATTGAAAGGGTTTTTTTTACAAAGAATAAATAAACGTTGTTTTTCACGCACAGATTTCACCAATCCAGGACTAATCCATGGTTTATTGGGCGGTATTTAGAAACTAGCTTCTGTTCCTTAGAGACGGTGCTCGCCTCTACATGTTTTGTTAAAATTTCCTCAAAGAGGCGAGAGCTCTCTAAAATATCCCGGCTGTTTAATACACAAGCCCAGGATTCCTTAGATATTTTTTCCCGGAGAAGCTCTTTATTTAACACTAGTTTAATATTATATTCTCTATCTTTTAATCGATTAGTACGCGCTATTGCATTATAATATAGTAGGCACATATAGTGGTCTGTTATACCGGTTTTATAAACAATAGACTGAAATCTCTTAGTATTATTACTATTTACCCACATATGGTCAATACAGGAAGGTTTCTGACCGGCGACGTCACGAGTAAAATTGTTAATACATGATTTAAAATTCAATTCAGTTAGCATATTAATATATTCATCCTTTAGATGAGATCGATGATTTTCAGATATATCCAAATTAATATCACCAACTAAAACGTAAACAAATCCCGTGTTTTGCAAAGAATTTCATTTAGTTGACATATAAACTGCGAAAGGTCTGACGAGTGTGTCCTGTAGATTGCAATTAAATTAATTGTCAGTTTACTTACACATAATAAAACACGTAAACAGTTTACCTTGTCAAAAGCAACTTCCTCAATATTCCGTACTATGAATGTATTTCTAATGAACAATAATATTCCCGAATTTTTGTTGATTTCGAGTGTTGTCGCAACGCATCCGTAGTTCGGTATATCGAAGCGAGTATTGGTATTGGAGTGACATTCGGTTAACACTATAACTCCCGGTTTTTTTTTAAATTAAATCTAATTGCACCAAAAATTCGTAAAAAAATTTTTTGACACTTCTTATATTTATATGCATTATACTAAACAGAGGATCACACTCATCCAGAACATCGTTGCACTCGTCGCTAGTCTCACAAACATTTTCGTTTATTTTATACAGCTGGTCAATGTTTTCCGATAAAATCTTCCATTTTTAGTAGTCTATTTTTTGACGAGCAATTGTCATCATAAACTGTTTGTATTCACATTTGTCACTGTTCGCACTGTGATTAATTGGATTATTTGTAGATCTTCTTTCGTTGTTTAAGATGCAATTTTTGCATTTTGGTTGTTCTTGTTTGTTATTGCAGTCTTGATATTTATGGTTGCCTGCGCAATGTGAGCAGGCTGGGTCTTTTATTTTATTTAGGCATCTTAGGCTCGAATGATTAAATTTAAGACAGTGGTAGCATTGCATAATTGGACTGCAGTCCTCTACCTTAACTTTGTGGTATCCGATATTAACACTATTTTTGTTCAAAATAATTCTTCTCATGGGTCCGCTAGTTTCCACAATGATGTTCGAAAATTCTGTGTTTTTTCTCTTAATTACCTTTTTTATCTCCATTTTGTGTAAAGTAGCGTCCGTTTTGTGAACATTTTTAATATCTTCATTTTGTAGTAAAATGCTCTCCAATAAATTATTGTCATTAACTATATCATTTTCAACTCCTTTAAATATTATATGTGGTTTCTTCTTCTTCACCTCTTCTGCCATTATGTTGATAATGTTAGTTTGTTTATTTATTTCTTTTTTCAGTTTTTCTGAGTCATCTTTCTTGTCACATGTCACAATCAGTGGCGGTTTTCTCTAAAGTGCGTTTGTGCGGCGAACCCCCATTAAAAAGATGAGAAAATAAAACAAACTTGTTTTATAATAATATAAGCACATTATAGATAGCACGCTATTAAAATTTCGCCTTCAAAACCCGCGCCACCGAAAAATACGATACATATTCCAAATTTTGTGCGAGTTGAAATCCGCGCCAAACTCTTCATACAAAAGAATTTTAGCCGGTACAGATCCCTATGACGGTGACATATACAAAATTTGGTCTTTCTTTGCAAAAGTAAGACAAATTGTGTGCGCCGAACACGCGTTATGTTATCACGTGACCTCCGAACATTGACGAATGTAACCGAAGAAACCCGAGAACTTCGCGGTCGACGTTTGACCTTTAAGGAAGCAAGTGTTATTTTTTATGTTATATTATGGTATTTAACTTTGTAGTCATTTTTGTACATATTTTTGTTTTCTTGTTTCTGCATTTCTCCAACCGTTTGCTTATGGCATTTGCAAATCTACTACCTATTGAAGTAGACTTAGTAAATTTATTTCGTGCCACCTTTATTTGTTTTTTTTTTTATGTTTTAAATATCTATTATATGTATATTCTACGAAATTATTCTTCTCGAAAAAACAATAATAATTAGCAACATACATTGAGTGCTATAAAAACATTAAACAATTTAATTCCCATAAAACTTTACGCATTATCTAATATTTGTGTCTAGTGAAGTGATTTAAAAACAATAATATGTAGGTACCCCTCCCACTAACTTTATTTAAGTTGTGTGACTGCTGCCGTATTCGACTATTTGACGAAGGACAACAGTAAGTAAATTTTAATTAGATATGTTTATCTTCTCTTGAATTTCTGAACCCCCTGTTAAAAAGACCACGAACCGCCACTGGTCACAATTAAACGATTATTTAATATTTTCTTAATTCCGCTTACGCCGATACCTAGAGAAGTTACATTAACATTTTTCTGTAACTTTTTTTTCAGTTCTTCGTGTTCCATGTGTACATCCTTAGTAGATATTATTATTCCATATTTTATAGCCTGAGTCTCTTCTTTTTTTATGATAGTTTCTTGTTGATAGTTGCTTCTTATTGCTGATGCGTACGTTGCTCTTTCATTTTCGATTTTCAACATTTCTTTAAGCATCGTATTTTTTTCTTTCAATGTTGCCATGTCAATCGCCATATGTGAAATATTTTCCATGATTGTACTTATTTTTTTGGAGATTTCAATTTTCGTTTCTTTGGTGATTCTTGTTGGACTGTCCTCTAATAATGCGGTCAATTCACCTATTTATTTCTTAGCTTTGTTAATAAATTCATGTGGATCGACTTCTTCTTCCATCGTTAAAGTTGTTTTATTTTTCCTGGTCTCAAAGTGTTAGCACTGTTAGTGTACAGCGGCACACGACTGTTGCCTGCCCGGTAGCAGACAGAACTGAATACAAGAATAACATACAAGAACTAGGACAGCGGAATGTAAATTCAACAAACGATAAACCTATAATATGCCTACCATAAACAGCAATAAATAATTATAATTATAACTATACTTAAATAGACTTGGGTTGGAACGGGAAAGGGGAGGAGAGTGATAAGGAAAAGTTGCCACGCTAGTAATATTAAAATATTAGCCTCCACCAATTTAACAGTCGTGAATATGAGTTAGAATGTGATACAATGAAATTCTGTAGTGATTGTAACTAGCAGTGAATATGTCAGCACGAGTGTCTATATTTGCAAATTTATTATTATAGTAGTTACATGTCCTTTGGATAAATTCATTTTGTTTGGAATAGGTATTGCATCTATCAATGTAGAAAAGGGTATTTTGTCTACTGTATCGAATTGGCACAAAGATCATACTTTATTCCATCGAGACGAAAACGCTTCTTTGGAAGATCAGCATCAACACCCCACGACGTCTACGGACCAGGAGATTTCTTCTTCCGACTCTCAGGTCCTCACCAATTTAGGAGACAAGTCCATAGTACTATTGTCAACCGCCAATGTTGGCATTCGCGATTCATCCGGCCGTTTCCAAACCTTTCGCGCATTGATCGATTCGGGCAGTCAAGCTCACTTCATTACCGATCGTGCTGCAGAGCTCGTAGGCATCCCTCGTCAAGCCAGTTCTCAGAGAGTTAGCGGCTTAGGCCAATCTTCCGCAACCACGTCAGGAATCATTCAATTAGAGATCGGTGTTAAGGGACGGGTTCTCTTCAACATCAAGGCACTTACGCTGCCTAGTATCTGCGGCAATATGCCAACTGTTCGTCTAGATAAGTCATCGTGGCATCAGTTGAGAGACTTGCCTCTTGCCGATCCTGACTGTCATAAACCGGGACCAATTGATCTTCTTGATTGGGAAAGATAATTTTATCTTGTTTCACAAACAGTTTTAATATTTTCAGAAATTAAAATAATAAAATAAGAAGTACCCATACAACATTTCAAACTGAAAAAAAGTGTTGAAAGTACTGAACGGTACACCGTAACAATTTACCTACACGCTCGTCATATGAAAACATTACAGTTTGTAATTCTCTCTATCGCTTATGCAATGTATGTTTTTTATAGTTCTTGCAAAATAAATATTTGAAACGCAATGTTTGAAAGGGTCAATAAATAAATAATATTTGTCTATGACTTCGTTATTGTCTGTGTACAACTAACATATTTTCTGACACATGTTTCTTCACTAGCAGTTTCATCCTGATTCAAAACTCGAAATCTACGTAATATCCTGTAAACTGTAAACCCACGACGTTTTATTTTTAATCACAGGGTTCTAATAGCTATTGGTAACTACTTATGCTTATATCATGCTACTCATTTTGGTAGCGGCCGTTAATCTAAATGAAACTGAGCGATCATTGATCTTTAATTTGGGCTATGGCAGGCTCAAATGCACAACCGCGCTGTATCTAACGCGACTTGCTTATCTTACCCCAATCAGTACACCCAAGTTAGGAAATCTACTGACGTTTTGTTTGAGAAACCTGATCAGTAAATTATACGTCTACCTATTTTAATGAAAGTGTTTCGAGAGCCTTTCAAATATCGATAGTCATTGTACTGTTAGAAGCCGAATGGTGGACCCAATAAATTGTATAGCGGTTCAACTTTAGATATGTTTATAGTATATGTTGAGTTATGCGACGATTGACAACGATTCTATAAAAAGTTTTAAAATGTCAACTTCAAGGTCAAGATAGTCATAATAATTATATCCTTATTTGCGTTATGCATACGATTTCATTGTTTTGACATAATATTCCAAGCGAAACAAAACTTTTAAAGATCATTCAAACTGGAGTTCCGTTATAACTGTGTTCTGTTTCAGGTATATTTGTTTTGGCTTGTGCCAATTACCAAATCCTACTACAGCAGTGCCATGGATCTACTAAATCCAGATACTGTTGTCATCAAGAAGGATACAGAGCTCCAGGAAGAAAGTGGAGGTGAAATGCCGTATACGGATGTAGATTTAATGCTCCCAGATATAAAAAAGGAATGCTTGCAAAAGCCGGAGAGTACTCAGACAGCCAGCTAGTTCCTTAGCATATCTAAAAAAATTGATGTTTGATCTGGATGGCGGGCAATAGTTAAAGAGTATTTTAGTATTATCACAGCAAGTGTATTAAGACTGTATCTCAGCAAGTACAATACCAGAGTGATTTAATATCAAGCCACGGACGGTGGTCGATTGCCGCCCGTTTATATCTCGTAGGCCAGGGAGGTAGGTACCGCTACCACGAATCGTATCTTTGCCGGAAACACCCAAAATCCATCACAAAACTTAAAATTATGTTTTTGTGAATACCACACCAGCATCCCAACCTTTCCTAACCTTGTGTAGCAATAAGGGTAAGTTGAGAAGCTGAAAAAAGAGGGATGGGGAAGGATATAGGGAAGTGAAAGCTGTGAGGTAACTGGCCAATACGATATGGTCACCGAACACGGCCAAAATCATTTAAATTAACGTTTCAATTGTGTCCTTCAAGCCAAGCGATAATGAGAGTATTTTTCACTTTGGAACTTATTTTAATTACTATATCAATGCATATTCGAAAAAAGTGATATTTTAACTTTATTTAATCTTCAATCTTTATTCTTAAAAATCCACGCGTTCCGGTGCTGTGTAGCAATACACATCTCAAAATAAGCGATTTAATATCGGAAAAATATGAACAAAAGTGATAACAATTGTAATTTAGTTGTTGAAAACATGAAAAACCCATCAGCAGATGCTAAAAAAACGTGGGAGGGGTCCACATCTAACGACGGTACGCGACCGACTGGTTGGCGGCTAGCACACACACAGCTATGAGGTCGTAGGTATCGATGGTCTAAGTCAAAATACAACTGCGGACGTGTGGATTTCTCATGATTTCGCTTAGCGAACTAAACCGGGACATCAATAGCCTTTCATCTCGCGCACTCTTCGCGTAGCAGTGTCACACGGTTGATTGCATTGGTGTATTTGTTTCCGATTTATTACAAAAATCTCCGATTTTTAATTGAATTTGAAAACTATGCAAAATTTTATTTTTTAATTCAGTGCATAAATTGTATAATTGATAAATACCTTAAATCTAAACCCAGAATTTATTGTATTTATTGAGTTATTAAAGTTATTAGAAGCAATGTGTAGTAAATACACACCACAGATAAGGAAAGGTTAAAATCCTTTGATATTACAAATCGGCTGGTCCTGATAACATTCCTCCAATCACCTTATCAAAATGTCCTTACTTATCCTTTTACTGAACGTTTTAACCTATATCTAAAAATCGGCAACTTTCCGAAAAAAATGGAAAACAAGCTTCTTGTCTTCCAATCTTTAAGAAAGGTCATAAATCGGATATCTTTAACTGTAGACCTTTATGTATTCAGTCGTCAATCCCGATTATTTGAATCTGCTCTGCTCTCTATACTCTCGCCTGAGATCAATAAAATAATCTCGCACCGTATAGAAGGTTCCATTGCAAATATTTCTACTCTAACGAACTATCAGGAGTATTATTATTATTGTATTAAATACTATAAACAATCGTCATTAAACAGACGTAGTGTTAGTTCAAGTTCTGGCAAAGTCTCACGATAAATTTCAATTTCAAAATTAAAACTATTGGGATAACGGGGTATAATTAAAAATGGCTTGAAAGTCATCTACACAAAAGAAAAATTTCAGTTCAACTTTATTCACACTTTTCATACCAGTTTAAAATCTTCACCGGCGTTCCACAGGGGTCTCATTTGGGACCAATGTTGCTTACCTTTTTTATCAACTACATAACTACCGTTTTGATGGAGTTATAATACTCCTATTTGCTGACGATCGTAAAATTTACGAAACTATTACAAATCTCAATGACTTTTATGTATTTCAACTAATTATTGTGAGATTACAAGAGTGGTGCACCTGTAATGGACTATTCCTAAATATTGAAAAATGTCAAATGTAAAATTGCCCGCAACAAAAACCCTTTAACGCATCAATATACCATCAATAATATTATTCTTAAAAGAGCCGAGCAAATTTAGGATCATGGTATAAGGTTTTAAAATTATCTTTTGTTTCTCATTAAAATGAAATCACGAACAAGGTCATGAAATGTTTGGGAATTATTTTGAGGACGGTGAAAGATTTAAAATAAATTAATTCATTTAAATTACTATTCGCAGGTTGGTGAGAAGCAATCTAGAGTATAATTAGACAATCTTGGCTCCATTGTATAAGATTCACCAACTAAAAATCGAGAGAGTGCAGAATAAATTTCTGAGATTTATTAATTATAAATTAGGAATTCCAGTCGAAGAAACTAATAACACCTTTTTAATGGACTTACTAAATTTGACCGACTTATCATCAAGGCGCACAACGACTGATTTAGTTTGGCTCTTCAAGATAGCGAATGGAAATTAGACGCCATGGATTTAACGAACCTTATTACTTTGCATTTACCTACGCGAAAGACAAAACAGACTGCTCCCTATAATGTTCCAAAGTCTGCTAGTATTTATATCGAAAATTCACCAATTCAGAGGCTACACAGACTATGTATTAAGTACAGTTCAATCGATGTTTACCGCCACCACTCAGTGACCAAACTTAAAATCATTATACTAGAATTTTTGTAACTGATCTCTAATATTTCTTTTTACTTACATGCCCACTTTACTTATATAAATTTTTCTATGTTCTATAAAACACCTAATCAGGCGTAAAAAATGTCTGTCGATTACAAATTTGCTTTACAACAAACTGTTCTGTTTATTGTTATAGTGATTTTAAGCTATATTCTGTATAAAATAAACAACAAAAATGTTATAAAATATCGGTCCGCAACTACTTTCATTGTACCTTAAGTACCTATTCTGTACTATTATTATTTTATGTATTTATCGAACAACTATTACTTCAATGTACAACAACTCTCAACGATAACTAGTATTGTACCTACTTATATTGTCCGGACTCTATTATCCTAGGTTACATGCACTCATTATTGTACTTCTGATCAGCTTACCTTAAACATTGTATACATGTAAAAGACGTGAGTAAATAAATTGTAAAATAACGCGAATTAATCAAATGAAATTTACTTGCTCGCACCGGAATTTGAAACCGCGATCCCTGGAATGCTAGCCTAGAGCCTCACCCCTCGAACGCGAAAGCTGTCAAAAACCAGGAGTGTAGTTTAATGTTTTTGTATTTAGTTTCTAGATGTATTTATAAATATCTTTAAATTCTAGCAATTGTCACTCTGTTATCTCAGGCTTGTTTTTGAAATGTGCGATTTGTTTTCAAGGTTGCATTAATATGGAGGCTTTTACCATCAAGGCGGAACCTGATCCCCGTGAAGAAGATAAAGGAGGATTTCCTTATATGGAAATTGACATAAACCTGCCGGATGTTAAAAAGGAATGCTTAGAACGCTTTAAAAGAATTAACCAGATAGCAGGTAAAATCGCTTTTTTACAATTCGTCCTATCCCATATTTATTTTTTTTACAAATAACTGTGCTTATTTTTACTTAATGTACGTTCTTCTTAAGCCTTCTCTATTCATATTTTTTTTATATATTTGTCAACAGATCTGACGAGGCATCCTGTAGCACAGCTATTATCTTGTCCCCATTGTAGCTACTCCTGCTCTAGGAAGTCAAATTTCGGAAGGCACTTGAATACCCACACTGGAATAAAACCTTTTTCATGTTCCGCTTGCAACTATTCGTGTTCTCGAAAGGCAGATTTGACGAAACATATGCTGACACACGGTGGAGAAAAGCTTTATTCATGTTCCCACTGTAACTATGTATGTGCTCGAAAGAGACATCTGACGAGTCACATGCTGACTCACAATGGAGAAAAAACTTTTTTATGTTCCGAATGCAACTATTCATGTTCTCTAAAGCACCATCTGACGAGCCACATGCTGACCCACAGTGGAGTAAAACCTTTTTTGTGTTCTGAGTGCACCTATTCATGTTCTCGGAAGGGAGCTTTGACGAGACACATGATGACTCACAGTGGAGAAAAACCTTTTGCATGTGCTAAATGCAACTATTTATGTTCACAAAAGGCCCATCTGACGAGCCACATGCTTCTTCACAGTGGAGAAAAATCTTTCTCTTGCTCCGGCTGCAACTATTCATGTTCTCGGAAGGGAGATTTGAAGAAACACTTGATGACTCACAGTGGAGAAAAGCCTTTTTCATGTTCTAAGTGTAACTACTCATGTTCTCGAAAGGGGTATTTGACTAGACACGCGATGACTCACAGTCGATAAAACCGTTCTCATGTTCTAAGAGCATTTATACACGTTTATTACGTTCTCTAAAGTACCATCTGTTTTTCACCATTCACTATTAGGTTTAAGTTTCTAACCACCTTTATATAATCAGTTAAAGTTCACGTCTAAAAATTGTTCATCTAATATTTCATTGTTCTTCCTCTATATCACTTTCTTCAGAATCACTAAACTGTAATGGCATTACTGACATTCTTCTCCTACGATTCTTCACTTTCACTATGGTTTTCAGGCAAATAATTACTAGAACATTCAGATAAATTATCTGCGACGATTTCGTCATCACTTTCTTCATTTTTAAGAATCCATTTTAAAAGGTTTGAAAAAGTAAATATAAATATTATCTCCTCGGAACACAACGATAACACAATTTGCTTTTTAAAAATTGGCATGCACTTGTAAATATTTATTACTGTCCGCCTAACTGTTTTTGCCGATACCTGCTTTTGTTAAATGCGCCCGACACTCTCCGCTCGCTCGCACCTAGGAGTTGAGTGGGTGCGGAACAGAGATAGAGAGATTTGTTTCGGGTTTCAGGGTAATAAAAACCCTCGTTCCAGGAATTGAATTATTACAATAACAGAATATGTTATCTAAATTACTTATGTATTTCTTCGATCTTCAAACTCTATACCTATCAAGTGTCAGGTGTTCAATAATATAGGTCATTTTAGTTGAAATACCAATGTACACAAAAGACTCTAAGATAAATACAAAAAAGACTTGAATTGCAATTTGATAATCACGTACATATAGTTGGGACCTTTACAAAGAGATTGGTATATAATATTCATCTAAAAACATCGGATAATTTCTTCTTTTTTGCCATTGAAATGAGGCGGGCGCAGAAGGTAGAAATACCCTTCCCGACGTTAAGCATCAATCGCCCCATCGCATCGGGTAGAAATACCCTTCCCGATTAAAGTGTTAAAACATCATCCTCGGGTTAAAAATGCATCTGGCTGCTAAAAAATTACACAAAGTAGCCTACAGATAAAACCATAGAAAAAATTGATACTTGCCACTAGAACGTAAAGAAGTTGTAAGGTCTTTAGGATTTTGATTTTGTGTTGTTAAGTTTCCTTGGTCTCAATAAATAAATACGAACACTTATCGGGACCTTCTGCGCTTGCTTTGGGTAGTTTTAAGCGAACTATTGTTCAACAAGTGGTCTACTTTCTACGAATTAGTATATAAAACCGAATGTGAAGAAAGCAAAACATCCGACGACAATGGCACAAAAGAAACTCCTGACCTCGTTTTTATTAATAATGATAGTAATGATAAATGAAAGTAGATTAAGATATTAATTGGAAAATTAATTAATCCAAATCTCAAAGAGAAAATTGCGAGTCCGTAGCTGAACAGATATTTGAGGAATTTAAAACTGACAATGAATCAAACGTACATTTCTTAGAAAATTTACTTTTCAAATCTTTTTTCTTCAATACAATGTGTGTCTTGATAATTTTAACTGTTCCTGCAAGCACAGTGCTGAATATGTGCAAAACTTTTTGTCGTTTGGACAAATTGCAGATTGAAGAACATTGTAAAATATTCTACTCGTGTTTTCTTCTACCAACCATTTTGTGTCACGATTCTTCTAAAGAAATCGACTGTTTCCTCCTTGAATGCCATCAAAGGGCTGGACACACTTCAGTTTGTTCTTTACTTATTTTACCAATGCTGCTAAAGAGCACAGGATCTTGTTTATTAAACGTTAGTTTTATTACCAAGATCTCGCAGCTACAACGACAGTTTCTCCTCAAAAAATACGTAATAAACTACACCCCGCAATTTTGGTGGAGTTTTCCCATTCTGTTATCACTTTATACTTCTTATGACTCTGATGATAATGACGCGGTTAATGATTTAATAGGCGATTACCCTCTGAAGGGATCAGTCTCATACAGAAAAGATGTTGCACGTAGAAAGGGAACATTTCATGCACATCACTGGAAAATGAGACTGCTTTTAAAAACAAGTGCTTGAGTATATTCGCAGAAATCTAATTAATTGCTGCAATAACCAGGTGCAGTTTAAGAAAACGTGGTTGGTGCGAGTTTACCGTACAGTAACATAAACAAAAAATTATTACTTACTTCGTGTGAAATATTAAAAATAAATCAAATATTCCAATTCATTTTACTGTTTTTGTTCTAAAAATATTGATTAACCTTTTTGTTGAAAGTAATGTGTTCCATTTTTCAGTAATTAAATTATTTTTTTCACTTCGTTTTCCTCTTCATCGATATTGTTAGTTTTGTCATTTAAATAAGAACTTGGGATGCTGTTAAGAAATACAGAAGTTACCCATTATTACCTCGATGGTTTTTGTTGTTGGAAGTGGAGTTTAGTGCCAGGAAGGTACTTCTCGACCACCCTCTTTTCTATCTCATTCCCTCTCCCACTCCCTCCAGCCTCACATCATACCACAATCGGGAATGACATAGTCTCTCTGGCTTTAGACGGTCGAGAGCAGTTAAAACTCCTGTTCGGGGCTCGCATTAAAAAAACAAGACTACTTAAATTAACCAAAACTCTATAAAAAATATTCTCTGTCAGGGTTTTCAAGAATTGCGTAAAAATGTTGATTTTTTTCTGTAGTCAAGTGAACCGTATAAAATTGACACTCGGCTGCAGGAATTGGGCCGCAGGTTGTGCATAATTTGTTTGTCAAGGCGAAGCTTAATGCTTAATTACCATTTTGATTATACTTTATAACGAATTGGTTTACATTGTGAAAACCAATAAAATATGCTTTCAGCTTAATTGAAGGTTTTCCTATCGTTTCGCTTAAGTAGAATACAAATAAATAAATAAATTACTCAGTAAAAATATTAATGTAAACTACTAAAAAAAAAATTTTCAATAGAAATGTATGAAAGCGTAAAGGAAACAACTTAAAAAAAAATACAGTACTTTAGCTAAGATTATCTGTGATAGTTTCACTTGATTCACTTTTTTTATTTCTTTTAAAAATATTTACAAAATAAATAAAAACCAGTTTTGTGCATGAAATCGAACGTTTCTAAACTCCGTTTGTCAAGCGATCTTAATGCCTATTACCTATAATATAAAGAATGCCAAGAATATACACATTTTTGGCTTGTAGCTTCCTCTTTACAGCCGAAAACCATAACAATCCGGCAAGCTAGTTATTTATGAGAAGTGTGATTTTACAAGCGGTACGATACGCACAAGCTAGTGATAATAATATAGACAATTTAATGATATTTTTCTTGGAAGCCTTGAACCAGGTGATGATAGTTATAATGCGTTGTTTGTTTGAAGAGTAATCTAAGAAGCATGAAAGTGAAATCTTAAAAACAATCATCGATTATAAAATTTGTACCTTCCTACTCGGTAAAAGTGTATTATTGTAATTTATTTTTTAAATATGTAATACGCAACTCAGTAATCTACCTACTAACTAACGTACACGCAAATCAATCGCTCCGAACAAAACAATTAAAATATAAAGTTTAAAACGTTTATAAAACAAAGTATAAGTTTTATCCGTGTTTACCACAGATGATTATAGTGTCACATCTAAGTAACGAAGAAATATTCTTCAATTAAATGATTAAAAAAGAACAAATATTGAAGTGAGGTGACAGATCAGCGTCATTTTACAGTGAATTTGTCATATCATCTCCCAGTTTAATTTGAAATTCAATCTGTTGGTGATATATAATTAATTATCAAAGTGTTCATAATTATTGGCCCCGTGATAGTGTTAAAAATAATAAAATTACAAAAGTGAACTGATGATATTGAAAAGAACAGTAAATTATTTAATTTACAGGTGCTCGGTTATATTATAAGCCGTTAAAACCACAGTTCGCCGCAAGCCTTGGTTGGTTCAGTGGTCTAAGGCGTCACCTGAATTTGGTGCAGACATTTGATGATCCTAGGATCGAATCTTACTAAATCCAGAATAATAAAATAAAAGCGATTTTATTTTTATTTTATAATTTATAAAGTTCAACCAATATACCTAATTCGATTATCATCGTAATGTCGTTATAAGGCGGGAAGTAAATATATTATTCAAGATGCACTGCAGAGTATGTCCAGAAGCCGTCCTTTCAGGCGATTCAATATTTGTGTGTGCGACGTGTAAAGGCACCTATCATTTAGCCTGTGGAGGCATAAATGAGAATACATACCGTCGATTTACTCAAGAAAGGTGAGCTCAACAGAAGTGCAAGCAGTGCAAAAAGGATACTCGTTCAGCCGCCTCAAGTGCTACTATTTTAACGGAGACCACCAGTGATACCGCAACATTGGAACCATCAAAAAAAGTGACCAACAAAGCTTCAACGCCCACCTCCCAACCATTAACTAATCTAGAAGAACTGCAAGAGTTAGTCATTTACAAAACGACTAATTTGGAAAAAAAAACAAAATGATATTTTGGACCAAAATAATAAAATTCTAGAAAATATCCAATTCATAAGTGCGCAGTATGAGGACTTTCTTGCCAGAATTCGTAACATGGAGCAACGGAATGATGAGCTCACGAAGAAGAACGCCGTTTTGGAAGCCAGAATTACGGTCCTGGAGAATGGTCTAGAATTTCAAGACCGTGCCCTCAAAGCAAATAATGCCGAAATAAGAGGCATTCCCGAAATCAACGGGGAGAATTTACAAGACGTAATGTTCAACATCTGCCAGACTACAAAATCCTCATTTCAAACTAAAGATATCGACTATATCTATCGGTCAGCTAAAAAAAATAATAAACAGAATCATCCGAGATAAATAATTATCAAATTAAAGATGAATCTAGCTAGAAATCAGCTGCTAGCGGATGTGAAAAATTACAATAAAAATCAACAAAATACCGAAGACAAACTTAATACATTGCACATTGGAATTGCCGGTCCTCGCTCGCCTATCTACGTTTCCGAACAACTGACCTTTCGATCAAAGCAGCTCTGGTTTAAGACACGCCAATATGCCAAGGAACGTATGTTTCGATTCGCGTGGGTTAAAGGAGGGAACATATATATTAGAAAAGAGACGGGAACAAATGCTATTCTCATTTCCGATGAATCAAAATTGTCAGCACTGTGATAAAATTGTACCAATTTCGCTCTCGAGGTATATTTCGTCTCGCTTGTTTACTATTATATTTAGTCGTTGTTCCCGCTTCATCAAGTCTATTGCTTTCCACTACCTGCTATTAACTTGTATTATCACCAGCTTCATAGTAATTTTAGCTGTCAATAAAACTAAATTAGAAATTGTATTAAAACTTATATTATGCGAAAGTTTATCACAGCACCACATTAATCTAAAATATAATAACTATGTTACGCAATACTACACTTATTTAAAATATACTAACTATGCTTCGTTTACCATATGATAATTATAATGATTCCGATATAAATTATAACTCAAATGTTATTTATGATCTAAATAATCTAAACAAAAACAATTGGGGCTCATATAGTCTAAAAATCATACATCAAAATATCAGAAGCATTTCAAAAATAGATGATTTTTTATTATTTCTTGATCAATTTAATTACTCATTCGATGTTATAATTTTGTCGGAATGTTGGGTAAATAAAGAATACACCTCCAAAATTATACACAATTACTCTGAATACCACACTAACATAAGTTTAAATAAATCTAGTGGGATCGTTGTTTACATCAGAGACGGAATACAAGCACAAGTAGATGAAATTTTATTATCACAAGCAAACTGTCTGAAAATTGTTTTGAACAACAACTTATGTATCTTTGCAATCTACAGATCACCCGCTTTCCAAAACATCGACACTTTTTTGAGCTCACTTCAAGCAATCATCAATAGTTCGAAAAAAATAGAACGTCAAATCATCATAGGCGATCTCAATATTAATACTATTCCCGAATACCACCGTCAATATAACGATTATTTATGCCTGCTTACTGAAAATGGATTCATTCAGACAATTAACAGCCCTACTCGAGAACAGGGCATGAGTAAATCTTGCCTAGACCATATCAATGTTAAAAATGTTAACCTAATCGACTCATTTGTTTTTCACACTACAATTTCAGACCACTACACCACAGCTCTCTGTCTTAAAAACAAACCTCCCACTGATGCTAAAATTAAATATGTCCCTCGAACAAATTACAATAACTTACTCGAAGACTTGCGATCTGAAAACTGGCAAAACGTTCTAGACCAAATTGATACTGACCCAGCAATGAATGAATTTATCACAAAATTACATTCATATATATCTAAACACACTAGTCACATACACATAACAAATAATCAAGTAAAACTCACACCTTGGATCTCCCCTGGCCTTGTCAAATCTATCCACAGAAGGAATCAATTACACGAAAAGACGAAAAGATGTCCTGAAAATATTTTAGTACAAGCTCATTATAAAAAGTATAGGAATTTATGTAAACATTTAATTAAATCGACTAAAGAAAATTATTATAAAAAAATTATTTACGAAAATAACTGTACGCCAAAACGTCTATGGGAAGCTTTTCGTAATATATCTAAAACAAAAATTAATAAATCTTCCGAAATTAAATCGATGTACATTAATAATATATAAACTGTTCAGACCCAAAAATTATGGCAAATTTTGCCAATAATTATTTCACTTCAGTAGGAGTCACTCTTGCGAAAAAAATTCTTGATAAACTTAATACTACTGAAATTGATCTCGCTAAGTTTACTACCTCTAATTCCGGTCATAAAATAGACAATATACAAACAACGACAAACGAAGTCATGAAAATAATTGACGATCTTAAGTCATCAAATGCTTGTGGTCCTGATAAAGTCTCATCAAATCTGTTAAAACTTATTAAATCCTCAATCGCAATACCGATCGCGTTCATTTCGAATCTAAGCTTCAAATCAGGAATATTCCCCAATCATTTAAAACATTCAGTAGTTATATTGCTTCACAAAAATGGTGAAAAATCGCATGTACATAATTACCGGCCAGTTTCTTTGCTAAATTCGGTCTCGAAAATTATTGAAAAAATTGTAAAAAATCGCCTTAGCACATATCTGGAAGATAATAACATTCTTTCTAATAGACAATACGGCTTCCGACCAGGTTTAAGCACAGAAAATGCTATGGCTAACCTGACAAAAATCATCTCTAATAATATCGATGGAGGAATTAAATGCACTGCACTATTCCTGGATCTAGCCAAAGCGTTCGACACTATATCACATAAAATTCTGTTGAAAAAACTACAGTGCGTTGGAATACAGGGTCAACTATTAAAGTGGATGGTTAGTTATTTAGAAAACAGAAGCCAAAGAGTGAACATTAATGATACTCTAAGCGATTCAGCAAATATTAAATTTGGTGTACCTCAGGGAAGTACTCTAGGGCCAATTTTGTTTAATATATATATTAATGCGCTATGTAACAGTTCCCTTGCCGACCACATTATTACCTTTGCAGACCATACGGTCTTGTTATTTGAAGGTAAAAACTGGAATGCAGTTCACAGTAAAGCAGAAGCTGGTATAAACAGTGTTAAACAATGGCTAGATAATAATCTACTCACACTCAACACGGAGAAAACAAAATTCATCCGCTTCAGTGCAACTCAAGCGGGACAACCGAAAGAAACACAAAACATTATTATACACCACTGCAATAACCTAACTACTTGTAATTGTAACACCCTAGAATGCGTAGATATTATAAAATATCTAGGAATTATGATAGACAAATTTCTGAGATGGGACCTACATATAGACTCAATTTCCACAAAAGTCAGAAAACTTACTCATCTTTTCCTGGGTATTAGAAATATTCTCTGCATAAAAGATCTGAAATGTTTATATTATGCTCTGTGTAACTCATTACTTGAATCTGCATCTTTGGGATGGGGCGGATGTACCAAAACAATACTGGATCCATTAGCAAAAGCACAGAAATCACTACTAAGGGTCATCCTAAAAAAACCATTTAGGTACCCCAATGATGTATTATTCAAAGAGATACGAGTTCTTGATGTAAGGCAACTATACATAAAAAAAATATTACACACTCAAAAACAACGTCGCCACTACCCTTCCATTGATCATTATCACGACACTAGACATTCAAGGAGGAATCCAATTGTTCCACCTACTACTATGACATCCTTTGCCCAAAGACAATTCTATTACCTTGGTCCAAAATTATTCAACCTCTTACCCGATTTATGGAAATCGAAAAGCATAAGAATTCTGCGTAAATTAGTTTATTATTGGCTTCTAGACTTAGGAAGAGTCGAAAGCGAACTTATGATGACCAACAGATAAACAAAAATGTTCTGTACTCACATTTATTATTGTTATTGGCAGTTAAATAAAAAATTCCTACCATGCAATCTGATTGATACAATGCGATTGATAATTTTTTGTGATTGATAATGTTTATACAATATGTTTTCATGTACCTTGTGTATATTTTTCTTGATTATGTATATTATATTATATGTACCTTGATTATGTAAATTAATACACAGCACAGTAACAGCGATCAAATTAAGAAACCCACCTAATATTTTTCTTATATTGTAACTATAAATTGAATTCATCCAATATGTTATCATGTACTCTGATAGTGTTCCTTAATTATGCATATTATTACATGTACCTTGATAAAATTTATCAAGTGTTTTCATAAAAAAAAATCTAATATTCGGGTGTACTGATGTCTGAAAAAGTTTTTATTTTTTGATTACTTTGATAAATATATATTTATATAGACTAAATATTACTAGCTTAACTATTAATGTAAAGTATGGAAATATAATTCATAACAGCAGCGTGTACAAATGTTAACTAAACCATGCAATTTGGCTGTCCTAAAACGGGAAAATTTCCTAGTTGGACAGCCAAAGCTTCCTTAATATGTATGTAATTATTTGTATCTAATAAATAAATAAATAAATTTACTTTTATTTTGAAAATATATACCTAGTATGTTTGCAAATATATTGGTAGTAGAGGTAGGTAGGTAGGTACATACGACTTTTAAAAACCTTTTACTTTTAGGGATATTTCGAGAATAGCTGTATGCAAAAAATTTAGTCGGCCCCTTTGTAGTAGTTATAAAAAGTTTTTTTTTTTTTTTTAACTATAGAAAATTAACAGTTTATTGAACTTGAAAAATTTGTAAACATTAACGCAGGATTTCAATTTTAAATCACGCACCCATTTATTTATTTATTTTGCAAATGCCCGTATTATGGTGGTAACATAAATAAGAAAATATAAAAACAATTATAAAATTTTGTACATAATATATCGTTATACAAATGGTAAAACAAAAACAAAAATAATATATAAATACGATAAAAGGGATAAAGTTGGAATGAATTCACTCGATGGTCTTTCTCTAGTCAGACAATAATTTCTTTCAGGAAGCTTTCCGATTTTATTCTGCCACATTCTGTGAGCCTTACGGTAATTTACTTTTGAAAAGCGCCTGTTTCAACCTAACTGCATTGCTGCTTGAACCCATTATACACCTTAGGTGCCAGGAATACACGATAACGTTGTCAAAACGATGTGTTCATTTTTGGTACATCAACCTTTATTCTGATTTTAATCTTGTTGTGTAACTGTGATCTATAAGACTATAAAGCTTGGGATTATTCGTATAGTTCATTATGAGTGCATGTATGTAAATCTGTCTTACGTCTAATAAATTTGTTTCCTTAAATAAGGGTGTCGATGAATTATTATCCATCACTCTTATTACAGCTTTTTGTGCCTTGGATAACGGATCTAGTATAGTCTTGGCTGCACCGTCCCAGCTTAGCATACCATAGCTGATAAAAACTGACTGTATTGTAAAAACAAAAACAAAAAAAACATATTCCAAATATAGTCCTTTTTTTCGTTCATTCATCTAGCAGTTCTTGCAAAGCTACCTGTGTCAAGCTGCAATACCGTTTCAATTTTTCCGGGCGTTTGCGATGATCTTTTTTAGGTTAATATTGGGTAGGCTAACAATTTGCCATAGATAAATTTTTAAGAATTCAGTAATATGATGGCAACATTTCTATTCCATAGATAATTTTCCAAACACATCTTATATCTTATAATGTCTGTTTGACGTTTGTGTGTAGGTATATTGATCTGTCTTCGGACCAATAAAAGCGAAATTATATCATATTATATTACTTTTCTTCATATTACCTATCACGTATACTAAAATAACTTTCAAGGTAAGTCTGGATACCAGTTTTTTTCAATATTACGATAAGTTAAACAGTTAGGTGAAGACTTTTCTAAGCCAACTGACGTACATTGCTTTCTGTAACGATTTCTACATTTTAACATATATTTCGTCATATCTATTAGTAATATATCAGGCTTTAGGTAACTTTCTGAGCCCTGAAAGCGAATTGGAATGTTCCCCACTCTATGATTATGAAAAGTAAGACACGGTTAATATGAACTTAACAAACACTCTGTATCATTTAGTTATCAAAAGGAACAACTATTTTAGTACCCAGAAATTAAAAAAAAATGTATTTAAATTGTTATTTCGTGAAAATTAAAATCGATTATTCACTCAGCGGCCATTTCGATTGGTGTAAAAGTTTAAAGGTTCGTTTTTTCTTCTCTTATTAAACCCCAAATATGACCCTAGAATCCTAAAATAGGTTCTCATGTAGGGTTAACCTTTCCTTATCTGTGGTGTGTATTTACTACATATTGTTTCTAATAACTGTAATAACTCTATAAATATAATAAATTCTGGGTTCAAATTTGAGGTATTCCTCCGTTATACATTTATGCACTGTCGAAAGCTGTCGCAACTGTTTTCGACCCATTTGGCTTTAGTCGCTATACGTAATAATCTTCCATAGCCTTTAGGTCAGAATTGAGAATATCTTCTGCTGCTTTAAGGGTTTTGGCTCGAGCTGTGACGGCGATGTCATCTGCGAAAGCAAATTTTCTGTCTTCAGTGTGAGGTAGGTCTTGAGTGTAGATGTTAAAAAGAGATGGAGCCAGCACTGAGCCCTGGGCAAGGCCATTATTGAGGGGTATTTTTTGATTTTACGCCCTCCTAGAAAAACCTTGAAGGTACGGCCAGTTAGCAGTTGCTCAATGAGTCGTACTGTGTTGCTATCACCTATAATTTCGTAGAGTTTAACAAGGAGGCCTTTGTTCCACAAAGTGTGTTTGTGTCGTAGGCCACGGAGAGATCAATGAACGCTGCCGCAGTCTTAAGCCGTTTCTGGAAACCAGATTAAATGTGTGTTGTCAGTGCTAAAACCTGATCGCAGCAGTTACGGCCTGGTCTGAAGCCAGTTTGCTATTGTGGGACCACTTTCTCCAGAATTGGAGTAGTCTGTGAAGCGCAACTCGCTCTAGAAGTTTGTATATGGTATTTAAAAGCCGGTAGCTGTTCGGATCTTCTTGTGGCTTATTAGGTTTGAGGATCGCAATAACCTTAGTATTTCTTTAGGTATTTCTCAATTTTTTTAAATTTCAGTGAATAGTTTTGCGATACATAGTCTTGTCCGTGGCCCAGCATGTTTCAGAAAGTCTTGGAGAACTCCGTCACATCCAGCTGCTTTCCCAGCTTTTGTTGAAGTGAAGGCGATGTCTACATCATCAGCTGTGACGGCGACCACACTGTTAGGGTTCACCGGCCATTTTAGCCGCGCCGCTTTCAGAGATTTTTGGACCTGGTGGTTTATGTTAGACCTTGTTGTCGTTTTTGAACTATGGAGTAGTTGTTGAGCAACAGCATTTGGTGTTACTTTGGGTATTGTTTTAGTTGGCTGATCTGCAGCTCCAAGTCGCCTGAGTGTTTGCCATGCTTTTCTGCTCGTGTACTTGAAATTCATATCTTCTATAAGTTCATTCCGCCGTTTCATACAACCGTCGCCCAGAGACTGGAGAAGGTCAGAAGCAGTGTCTGGGTCATTTGTCCTCTCGAATTCAGATAAAAGGTGCTCACTTTCTGAGCTCCATGTTGGGAATATACACTTTTCTGTAGCCTCTAGGTTTAAAAAACCTGTTCTCCTCATTCCTAACTGACAGATCGCAAACGGTGAAAATTTATTTATTTTTTAATTTACGGAAAATATGTCCATTTAAACCATAATATTGACACGAATAAGAAAACATAGATGACAGTGAATGGAGAGTACATGAATGTGAAGGGCAAAGACAATGTAAAATAGAAAATGTACATATAGAAAATAACTACAAGTCAGAGCATCAATAACGATTAAGTTGTGAAAAATTACACATTACGTATCGCTTTTTGAAAGTCATTTAGACTTACACCAAAAAATTCAATGCTCTGACTTGAGTTTACAAGTCTCGAAATTCTGGACAAAGAAGAATGGTACCCATAACTATGGGTCCTCAATCACCACTCAACTAACTAGTTGAGTGGTGATTGAGGAACAACAATTCATTATTTCGGAGTCTACGGGATGGGGTGTTGAATTGAACGAGTCGTAGCAGTTCAGGTGAGTCGGTTCTACTGTTGATTATTTTAAAAATGCAAATTAGATCGGAGTCTTTTCTACGTTTTTCTAATGAAGATAGGTTTAAAGTTTGTTCAATTTCCTCATATGAGTAATCGCCTCTTTCGAGTCCTAACCTCCAAGCAATTCGCCGTAGGAAACGATCTTGGACAGATTCGATGTGACTAATGTAGACAGCATAGAAAGGAGACCAAATGACACTGGCATATTCAAGGTGAGGGCGAACCAACGAACAATATAGAGTTTTAAGTGTTCTTATATGTTTAAAGTCTGAGGTAATTCTATGAATGAACCCGAGTAGTTTAAGTGATTTATTTACGATGTTATTTATATGATCTCGAAAAGAGAGTTTGCAATCAAGAGTGACCCCAAGGTCCTTGATGGATGTGACAGTTGATAGACAAGCACCATTTAGTTTATACTCAAACTGAATAGGTTTATTGGCTCTGTAAAAGGACAAAACTTTGCATTTATCAACATTAAATTCCAAGCAGTTTAGTTTGCATCAATCATTAAATGAATCAATATCAAGTTGAAATAGTAAACAGTCAAGAAAGGATTTAATTATCTTAAGAATTTTATCAGCAAAAAGACAGAAGCGTGTGTGCGAAAAAACTTTAGTTAAGTCGTTAATAAAAAGGTTAAAAAGAAGCGGTGCCAAATGAGCTCCTTGGGGAACACCGGACGTTACATCAATGTTAAAGGATTCAAAGTTATTTATTTTAACTCTTTGTTTTCTGTCACTCAAGTAAGATTGAAAAAATGATAACAAAGGGTTTCTAATACCTATAGCATAAAGTTTGGCCATGAGGATTGAGTGATTTACTTTGTCAAAGGCTTTAGAGAAGTCAGTGTAAAGGACATCAGCTTGAGAGTTGTCTTCTAAAGCTTTAACAATGATGTTTGTAAAAGACAGTAAAATAGTTGTTGTAGATTTCGCCGATCTAAATCCATGCTGTTCCTCAATCAGAACATTTTTGAAAATAGGAGTGATTTTATTTGTAATTATTGACTCAAATATTTTCGGAATATTAGATATAATTGATATTGGTCTGTAATTTCCAATATTTGATTTGTTCCCAGACTTGAAAATGGGTCTTGAAAATTAACAACATAGCTGCAAGTAACCCTTTACCTATCCAATTCGGAGTCCCACAAGGAAGTGTCCTAGGCCCTATTCTGTTCCTCATTTATATCAATAAACTCTGTAACCTTCCCATAGCCGGAAAACTAATATCTTTTGCAGATGACACTGTGCTTATATCTCGACCCAAAAACTGGAAAACTCAATTCTTAAAACTGTATACTACGCTCTCTGCTAATTCCTACTAGCTTACGGCATTATAATCTTGGGTGGCTGTGCAAAATCTACCATTGAACCTCTTCTAAAAGCCCAATAAATGATAATACGTTTGATTAACGAGCGACCGACAATAAACCCGTCCACTCGACTCCTCATAGAGTATAAGGTCTTAAACATACGACAACTCCACCTAAAATTTTCGCTAATACATTTCCTGTTCAAATATAAAAATGAAACTCTCTTACAACACAACTACACCACCAGAACAATAACCAACGGTCACTACAAAGTACCTTCACTACATACCACGTCAGCTCAAACACAATTTTGCTCCTAAAATCTTTAACCTTATCCCTGAAAACCTAAAAACCGTGAGTCAACCCCATTCCTTTTAAAACAAAATTACAAAATGGATCATTACACACATTATAACTAGAATACCCATTCATTCTTCACTCTATCAATTTAATTACCTTTAAGACAAAACATAAAATATCTTTATTCCCTAACTTAGCGGTATAGTATGAACATAATTAATTAGTGTGATCTATTTACAAATTATTTCTCAAATTTTTTCTCTTCGTATAATTCTCTAACTTCTCTATCCTCTTCTTGCAACCAAAACTAGCTATACATCATTTTACTTATTTCTCTATTTTATATAATAGTAATGTAAAGATTCTATGTCCGCAAACTGTAAAATTCACCCACCATAACACAGGGTCATCCTTAGCATGGAGGGTGAAATATCACAAAAAACCACATGTACTCTCTAAATCATGTATCAATAAAATAAATTTCTTTGCTGCTATAAATAAAAGGTTTGAAAATCGATCGTAGGAATTCGTCTTTGGTGGTATTTTATCAACCCTGTCAACATATTTCGAGAAGTCTCGCCATTCTGCCTTTCTTAGATTCCACCGTGGTATCGGTTCGCTGGAGATACACGGAAAATCTATGGCGATGCTTAGCATGACTGGCCTGGGTTAGCTATGTTGCAAACTGTAAAATATTGTTCTCCAAGCCCTCATAGGTTCTCTGTCCGGCGTTCTAGAGACATAACACAAGTCAGGCGTATATTCACATCGCCACCGCGCAAATAAGAATGTCCCGTTTTGCTTAGCATCGTAAATAAGTTGGCAATCCTGTGCTGACGCCCAATCGGTGATCTGCTCTCCAGTTTTATCGGTCGTCGAGTAGCCCCACAGGAAGTGGTGGCTGTTGAAATCTCCCACATACACCGCCGGGTGATTGTGTGGAAAAAGTGCTGGTGATTGCCATACTTCATTGGGAGGTTTGTAAATATTAAATACAGCAAGTTTTCCGACCTGAATTCCGATCGCGTCATATCCATCAGTGATTTTATAGATTCCCCTTGGCCGGGAGACCTATCGGTCTTCGGCCCCTTAAATAGCGGCATAGTTTGTAGTTGGAGGCCCAGTTAATTTGGTATCCGCTTCACTCACTGCACTACCTACACGCGCGGTAACAATAACGTGCCGAACGTGCTAACAGCGCTGCGGACACAACCGTTGCGTGTGGCAGTGGCATACTACTAGAACCTTATTGTCGTGTGGAAAAGTTTTGATGTTTTATGCAATCCAACATTTTTATTATAATCCATCCACAGACATAATCAAATACATAAAAAATGCTACAGGACATTCAGATTATTTTCTAGTTCAAGAACAATATAAGAAATATAGAAACTTATGTACCACCAAAGAAAATTTCTACAAAAAACATATATACGAAAACACAATAAAACTTCCAAAATATTTCTGGGAAATATTTCGTAAAATTACCAAAACAAAAAACAGCAAATCGTCTTTCATACAATCATTGGATATTAAAAACACAAGTACTACTAAATCCAAATTGATGGCTAATTTTGCTAATCACTATTTCACTTCAGTAGGAGCCTCTCTCGCAAATAAAATCCTTGAAAAATGTAAGAAAACTGAATCTGAACTAGCCAACATACTTACAACTGATCTTAATCTAAAAACAGACGAGATTCAAACAAAGATTAATGAAGTCATGAAAATGATAGATAGCTGAAGTCATCGAATGCCTGTGGGCCAGACAAAATTTCCTCAAATCTGCTGAAAGTATTAATATTTACTATTTATTTATTTATTATTATTGAAACCATTTATAGCGAGTCCCATTGCATATATTTGTGATCTTAGTTTCAAGACAGGCATATTCCCAAACCACTCAAAACAACCAGTTGTTATATTGATTCATAAAAATGGAAACAAATCGGATATACATAATTATCGGCCAATATCTCTACTCAACTCATTCTCAAAAATTATCGAGAAAATCATAAAAAATCGTCTCACCCTCTATCTTGAAAGACATAAAATCTTATCTAATACCCAGTTCGGCTTTTGACCAGGTCTGGGAACAGAAAATGCTATTACTAAGCTGGCGGATATTATTTCCAATAATATTGACCGGGGTTATAAATCCATCGCTCTCTTTTTAGATTTTGCCAAACCTTTTGATACCATCTCGCATAAAATACTTCTAAAAAAACTATAGGCTATAGGTATTCAGGGACTGCTATACAAACGGATGGATAGTTACTTAACTAACAGATACCAAAAAGTTAAAATTAATTATACAGTTAGCGGTCCGGCCCTTGTAGAATTTGGTGTACCCCAAGGGAGTACCTTAGGACCTATTTTGTACAGTATTTACATCAATGATCTGTGTAACAGCAATTTTTTCAATCATATTATAACATTTGCAGATGATACTGTCTTAATATTTGAAGGAAAAACATGGAACGATGTACACTGCAAAGCAGAAAGTGGAATAAAACAGCTAAAACTTTGGTTAGACTATAATCTGTTGACACTCAATTCGGAAAAAACTAAATTTATACGATTTAGTGTGACAGAAGCGGGCCAACCCAAGGAAGCATATAATATTTTTATACATAAATACATTGACTCCACTACCTGTAATTGCTATAAATTGGAATGCGTAGACAGTATAAAATACCTTGGTGTTATATTAGACAAATATCTTAGATGGGACGGACACATAGATCTAGTTGCCATGAAGGTTAGAAAGCTTACGTACATGTTTATGACAATCAGAAATATCTTACGTAAAAAAAATTGAAACTCATCTATGATGCTATGTGTGGGTCACTTCTAGACTATGCATCCTTAGGTTGGGGTGGGTGTGCAAAAACTGTTTTGGACAAATTAGCAAAAGCTCAAAAATCATTACTAAGGGTAATCCTCAAAAAACCATTTAGATATCATAGCGATGCACTATTTGAAGAGTTCCGAGTTCTGGATGTTAGACAACTATACATGAGAAAATTAATTTTAAATACCCTTCAACAACGCCACCTCTACCCATCTATTAACCACTCTCACGACACCCGCCACTCAGGGAGAAATCCAATTGTACCACTCACAACTAAAACATCTTTCGCTCAAATACACTTCTCATTCTTAGGTCCAAAACTATACAATTTCATGCCTGAGGCTTGGAAAAAGGGAAACACAGCTGTTCTTTATAAATTGACCACTAATTGGTTTCATCAATTAGGTAGAAAGGAGAGTGGACTTTTACTACACAAAAAATTAAATCAAACACAAACTCCAACAAAAAATAGGATTAGTAGGATTCGAATATATATTCCGGTTGTAATTTATTTTCATTAGTATGGCAATATTTTTGGTAAGCAGGTACTAGCGAAATTTCAATCACTAATTTTAATTCCTGGCAATGATTCCCTTGTTGTCTGCTAGCAACATTAGTATTATTCCTGTTATCCACGAATTTCACAAGTTTTTTAAGTACAAAGAAAAATATTTTTATGTACATTATTATTGTGCTGTAATTTTCATTTGCTGTACTTTGATATCTGTTTTATATAATATTGTAAGCTCCTGCTGAATAGCTACTTAGTGTAGCCAGTAGGTACAAATTCCCATTAATAATATTTATAGTGTACCTCTTAATAATAAGATAATAATTATATGCCGTTTTGTTAAAAATAACCTCTAAATCTCATGTACGTTGTAGGCGTCTACTAGAACCCAAAACAAACCATTCATTCATTTGTAATTTGTATGCAATTCACAAATAATTATTAAGTAAATAAAGTTATTTTACTACAGAAAGCGTTTCATTTTAATTACTAACTAAGAGACATCGATGTTAATTTCATTCATGTTAATTTCAAATAAATTAAATATATTTGTTCGTAGCATAGGTAGCAAATATATTATGTTTATATGAACGAACACATGTCACTTGATGAGTTTAATATATACTGAATATTGTATACTGCCCGAAGAAGCTACGGTTGTAGTGAAACCCGATCAGCATTAAATATAAAAATGGTGTTTGCTAAGTTATTGCTTTATTTTATTTTAAATATACACTTCCCGAATGTCCCGAATAGATGATACATAACCTAAAAATAACATAGGTAGGTATTAAACCTTCAATTGTGAAAAACTATCACCATGAAAATCTTTTACACATAAACTATACCTACTGGAAACGTAAATCATCATCTAAAAGTATTAATTCATAATTTACAATTCACACACGAGGTTGATTATAACATCAACATGCTTCAGTAGGCAGCCAACAATGTACTTCGTTTGTCAAGCACTCTGAGATATTTTGACATCTCGAAATATAACCTCTCGAATGTGAGAATCGATTTGCGTTTTCGAACGAATTCTGACAGATTGAAAGCGATTGTCTCGGACTGAACATTCGAATGATTTCTGACATTTCAGAGCGATTGCTTCGATTCCACTTTCGATGACGTTTCAAAACGATTGTCTCGGAGTTGCATTCGAATTAATTCTGACCAATCACAACGCTTGGCTGGCATCGATTATTTCTGACCAATCACAGCGACGACTTTCGATGACGTTTCAAAACGATTGTCTCGGAGTTGCATTCGAATTAATTCTGACAATGAATCGAGATATTTCGAATGGTAAAAAAGATCGAGTAAGCCATCGATGATTCATCCATTCCGCCCATTGCTACCTGGAGTTTCCTCAATCATCGTCTATGGTAAAGACGTAGGTCCATTATATCTGTGGTTAAGTGGAAAACATTTTTTTTTCATTAAAAAATCCTGACGTTATCGATCTAGCGAATAAAATATCTATGATCCCAGATCTCCGGAAGCGTTGACATTAGTTCTAAGTCATATCGCGTATTGAATAAATCAGTTGTCGTGTACGGAAGAAAAATAACATTGCCGCATTCAGTATTTGTAAATACGTCGCAAAATAATATTAATGGGTTACGATTTTTAAATTGCATTGATTACAGTACACATATTATAAAAATATAAGGTAATTCCGGATACTATCTTTGGACATAGATAGTGTGTGAATTGAGTTATCTGCGATTTATTAAGATTTTCTCGACCGTTTGCAAATGTCGAGGTAATGCCGCAATAATATCTTCATTCCCAATTATAAGCTATGTATAAGAATTCAATTTTTTGATAGAATATTCCAAGCGACAACATATATTCAAAGCTCACACCAATAAGAGTTCCGTAACAACTTTGTTATGTTTCAGGTAAATTTGTTTGAGCTTGAACAAATCACCAATCGCAACCACAAAGCAATGCCATGGATCTAGTTAATCCAGAAACTGTTTCCATCAAGACGGAACCAGGGCCCCAGGAGGAAAGCGGAGGTGAAATGCCGTATATGGATATAGATTTCGACCTCCATGATGTAAAGAAAGAATGTTCGCAATATGCGGAAAGTACTTGTACAGCCAGTGAGTTTTATTTTTTTGATTATCCTTTTTTTGGTTCATTATATAATCTCAGTGTTAACTAGACAGAAGGTAAAAATTAAGAAAAATACAAAGTAATAACAAGGTTATATCAAAGTAAAAACAAAATACCAACCGACCAATAACGGTGTATAACAATTTGTTATTTGAAACGATCCGCATAAGGGTGTATATATGTTCCTTGAAGTAAATTTATACCTCCCTTAATAAGAATAACTCGTTTTAAGGGAGGGAATATTAAATCTGTAAGAATGGTAGGATGTTGAATTCAGATGTTCGGAATTCATGTCCGTTTTTAAATGTCGTGGAAACAGGACACATGCATATACATTACATCCTCTCTTGCCGTAAATAATTATATTTGGTTGTTACCCTAAAGAGAATCTGCCTAAAACTGCCGTATTACCGAACTTTTAAATTTAATTTAATTTCTTACAATAAGTTTTTGATACCTCAAGTTTTCATCTCCTGTCATATGAATATGATTTAAGTTACACGTATTGCTTTAAAAATACATGAATGATGCGGATTGAAGAAAACATTATTCGATAGACGCGGAAGCGGACATCTTGGGTCATTATTATATCTTATCTCAACCTTCAAGTCTCTTATCCAAATTTCCTCTTATACAAGTTTAATTAAGGTTTTTTTTCGTAAATATTTTATCTTACAGTTATTTAATAAAAAAATGTTTTTTTTTTTTTTTTTATAAATAAAAAAACACATTACAGTAAATTACATAATTACAAATTTCCCAACTCAATTGTGAAATAATCTCTCGTGTTTGAATTGGGTAGGGTTTTACCTTATATCACTGTTCAACGGAAATATTGTCGTTTTATTTGTTAAGGTTGCATTAATATAGAGACTGTAACTATCAAGGCGGAACTTGGACCCCGAAAAGAAGATGAAGGGGGTATTCCTTATATGGAAATTAATATTGATCAATCGGATGTCAAAAAGGAATGCTTACAACGCTTCGAAATAATTAACCAGACAGCAGGTAAAACCGGTTTTCCGTGTATGATTTAACTATTAGTATTATTATATGTTTTTTTAGAATTCTATGTGCTTATCTATACTAACCGCGGAAATTTAACTTGTGCCTTCCATGAAACACTTATATACTTATGTATACACCACTTTTAATTAATAATAATCTAATGATTGATTGATAGCCAATGGCTTCTTGGTCAAAATAATGACAATTAACTTAAAATACGAATTTTGTAAACCATCCTTATCCGTATAATTTTTCAAATTTATCTTCAGATCTGAAGTCGCATCCTGTAGAAAAAGGATTTTCTTGTGCCGATTGTAACAAATCCTACCGTGGTATGTCAAATTTTGAACGTCACATTTGCACTCATACAAGAGAAAAACCTTTTTCATGTTCTTTGTGCAACAAATCATTTTGTCAAAAAGGCAGTCTGACGAGCCACACGCTGTCTCACACTGGAGAAAAACCTTTTTCATGTTCCGAGTGCAACTATTCATGTCGTCGACAAGACCAACTGACGAGACCCATGCTGACTCACTGTGGAGAAAAACCTTTTTCATGTTTGGAGTGCAACTATTCATCTTCAAGAAGGTGGCAACTGCAAAGACACAGGCTGTCTCACACTGGAGAAAAATATTTTTCATGTTCTGAGTGCAACTATTCGTGTTGTCAAAAAGGCCAACTGACGAGCCACATGCGGACTCACACTGGAGTAAAACCTTTTTCATGTTCTTTGTGCAATAAATCATTTTGTCAAAAGGGCAGTCTGACGAGCCACATGCTGACTCACACTGGAGAAAAACCATTTTCATGTTCTTTGTGCAACAATTCATTTTCTCAAAAAAACAGTCTGACGAATCACATCCTGACTCATACTGGAGAAAAACCTTTTAGGTGCCCCGAATGCAACTATGCATGTCGTCGAAAAGGCCAGCTGACGAGCCACATGCTGACTCACACTGGAGAAAAACCTTTTTTTATGTTCTTTGTGCAACAATTCATTTTCTCAAAACAGCATTCTGACGAACCACATCCTGACTCACAGTAGAGATAAACGTTTTTCATGTTTGGATTGCAACTATTCATCTTCAAGAAAGTGGCAACTGAAGTGGCACATGCTGTTTCACACTGGAGAAAAACCTTTTTCATGTTCCGAGTGCAACTATTCAAGTTATCAAAAGGGCAGTCTGATGAGCCATATGCTGACTCACACTTGATAAAAACCTTTTTCATGTTCTGACTGCGACTATTCATTTTCTCAAAAGAAAGGATATATTCTGATTCTCATTGGAGAAAAAACTTTTTCATGTTCTTTGTGCAACTATAAGTTATCTCAAAAGAGAAGTCTGACGAGCCACATGCTCACACTGTAAAAAAAACCTTTTGCATGTTCCGAATGCAACTATTCATGTTCTCGAAAGCAGCATCTGACGAACCAAATTTTGTCTCACTACACTTTGAATCAGTTAAACAAAATATTTGACGTTTTCTTAACATCCCGAAGAGATCAGAGGAATTACTTTACTCTCAAATTATTTAAATTCCAAGCTTTCGATCATACGAAGAACGTAATCAAGTTTTATCATGCCTCTGTCTTACTATAACACACTTTCAAAACGTCTAATAGCTTTAGTAGAATATAATTTGATAGTAAACACCATTTTTTTTATTCTTAAATATATTTGTATTACAAAGGTATAGTATATTGTCCTCCACGCTAAGAGTTCACCTGTGTTGTGGATTTTTTCCCAATACTGTACTTAGAATCGATAATTTTGATAAATCTAGATAGTTTGAGAAATTATTTTTTAAGATTGGGATAATCAAGGCTATTTTCCATTAGTCGCCCTAAAACTGGATAACAGGACGTTTCCCGATAAACTTTTAGTAAATTCCTAATCGTGACTATACATTAGTGTCTCGTTAGAGTATAACATCCATGGTTCTCTGTTTGTGCGCTTATTTCCTCTAAACTATGCAACGATGTTTGATAGTGTTTTCACTTAAGGTATAAAAAATGAAAACACTTCTAAATTTTACATTTAGAAAATTTCTTCCCGAAGGTTTTTACATATATGTATTTATTATAAATTATTATAATCATATGTGCATGATACATGGATATTATATTTATTGAAAGAAGAGAAAACTCAATCGACGCCGGGTACACGTGAGCTAGTTATAAATATATTATATTGTGTTTTTTTTTATTCTGTTAGTGGATTCGGTTTCAGTCTGTATTTTATTTATTTATGTCTATTCTTGAATACACGTTTTACAAATTATTACAGTGGTTTATATTGTAGTACAGAGAAAAAAGGTATAAAAAATAAAGAACATAGGTTGATATTGGTAAAACTGTATGTGGGTGATATTGTATGTAATGTATTTGGTTATGGTTTGGTTATTATGATCGCCCTCTGTCAAATGAGAGTGGGATTCTTTTGTAAAGTTGAGGAGAATTGAATAACTTCGTTCCTTAACTTAAAGAATAATTTTTATAGAGGTTTTTTGGATTTTAATGAGTTGATTTTAAAATATTGTCATTTGCACTGCCCCATCTGATAATTCCGTATATTAAGAGCGATTGGCGAAGAGCATGTATATTTCTCCATGTCTTTTCACTGAGGGCATTCTGATGGTTTTGAAGAAATAACTTAGTTTTTAAAATTTTATTATCTAAATAGTTTTTACACACAGATCAGTTCAATTATAAAGGATAAAGAATTTTAACGCTGCATTTACATCCGGTGATTAACCAGTAGGTTTCTTCCGCTTGTTAATCTCTGCGTATTCTGCTGGAATAATTTTATTTTTTGAGAAGTTGCATTGTTAGAAATTCTCGTTCTATGATCAATGAATTGTGATGAGCATCTTCTTTAACTAAATGTTTAATCGCCAAGCGATATATTAGCTAAAGTGTCACATAGAACTAGGTCCAAAATGCATCCATATTTGTTAGGTAACTGGTTAAATTGAGCAAAAGATAAGAAGTCAACTAACGCGAGTGAACGTTGGTCTTTGTTAGTTGATATTTGTAGATTATTCCATTCAATATTGGGCTTGTGATAGTTGTAAATGATTAAAAACTTGTCATTGGGAAAACCGATCGTCAAATCATATAGTATGACTGTAGTATGGTGTTGGTATGACTGATAAATAATAATAACTTCTCTTATGATTTTCTTACCAAAGCAACTATTACGAAATATTTACACCCCGATACCAACATTTACTTCAACTTTTTTTAAATAAAAGTGTCGCAAGGTCAAGTTGGGTGGGGGAGAGTCACCGGTTCTACGAGTTCATAGAGGACCGACAGTCAAGACCGAGACGGGAGTGGTTGAGGAACACCAAGTATGCGTTTCCCGCCTGACGATATGATGCTGGGCGGTGGATGAAGAATTTGAATATGAGTTCGAGATATGTTTCTCGGTTCGACAATATAAGGCTGGGCATGAACCGAAGAAGAGCGGTGACCTGACACGGCCAATGGCCAAAGTGCAAATAACAAAGGCGCTGGCGCTGGTGGGAGTATTTGCTGGAGTCTCGGCTCGGAGGCCCTTAGCTGCTGAACTGAACTTCGGCCTTACTAAGGCCACGCAGAGAACTCGTAAACGACAAGGTAAACAATATAATGCGTTTAATTAACAATGGCGACGTGAACAATGGTGAAGCAACCCCGAACCAAATGACAACTAGTTTAGATTTAGAAATAAGTAGATCTAAGTAAATTTAAGAATATGTATTAAAACTTGGCCAAACCAAATTATAACCCAAATACCTAAATATCTAACATCTTTTTATGATTAAATTTATCCCCCTCGTCCCAACCGATGTGACCCAAATTGGTGAGAAGGCAGAGTGGAGAAAGTACACGACCGAAGAGGTAGAGTATAAAACTGCAATTTATTTAAAAATTATTATTATTCTGAGCTCGTTACCGGAAACATGAACGGATTTGTTACAATTCTCCCTGCAGCTATCTGTCTCTCCCTAGTTCTAGGGATTTCTCCCGAGACTAGGTATTACTACAGCGTTTCCATAGAGTGAGAGCTATGCTATCATCACAACACAAGTAACATTTCCCGCTTTCTGTAGTGGTGGTAGGAGATTATCAAATATTGTTAGCTTATTCGTAACCCAATAATGTTTGTCTTTTTAAAAAAATGTAATATTTAAAAAAATATTTGACTACCCGATCTGTAAAACCAGGTCTTCCCAACTTTCATTTTGTATATTCTCTTTTCTCAACAACAAACCTCAGTGATGTTTAAAAAATACCACTAGCGTTGAAACCCCAATGAGACTGAAACTTGATAAACATTTTCATAACACACTAAAACTATTTCACAATTTTAGTTTTATGTTTAGGTACCTCCCTTTTTTTTCTTTGTTTTATCTTATTATGGATTTCAACACACCTACAATAAAATAAACAACGTAATTAAAATTATCTGCACCCAAAATCATTTCTAAAAAACATATCGGAACCATTATCAAGCGTAACAAATGGCGTCTTGACTTTATTATGCAAATATCTATGTTTTTTTTTCATCCGCAAGCCTAGACCCAGAATAAGTGCATATATCGCATTTAAAAAGCTTATCCGCAGAATGCTTCAAGCGATGCTTTGCAAGGAAGCCAAAATCTCAAGAAGAATAGTTACAGTCATCTCATTTCTTTAGTTTTTCCTTCCCACAAATTCTTCTATGTTTACTGAGGGAGCTAGAGTCTTTACGACCGCATGTAAATTGGTCGCAACAGTGTGGTTTTTCTCCTCTATCTATTCTCGTATGCACACCCAAACACCCAGCTTTAGTAAAGCTTTTACCGCATACTAAACACGCGTGAGGTTTGAGACCTAGATGCGTCTTTTTATGCGCGGATAGACAGCTAGTATTTTTACAGGTATGGGCGCATTGGTCGCACAAAAACAGCCGCTACCCGCTGTGCGTTCTTTTGTGTCTTTGTAGAAGTCTATTTCTAGCGAATGTTTGAACACACTCCGTACATAAGTCTGGTTTAACTCCAGAATTACAGCGTTTATGTACGCCTTAAGTTTCCAAGACTGGAGCATGTGTAAATGAAGAGATTACAAGCGAAAAGGTTTTAAGGCATTGACCGCAGAAGTATGCGTGGCGTCTGGCGTCTTCTTCTGCATCATCGTCGTCGTCTTCGTCTTCATGGTCATCTTCATTTTGGATATCTGCATCATCAAGAAGAGTCTCTTGTTTGATGACTACAGGTTTAATGCAGCCAATTAGCATGTCTTCCACGGCACTAGTGGAATCCATTTTAGAAAAGGGTTTATTTAAGTATATAACGCGTTATACGACATCAGCTTATCCTTCCAGACAGGTAAGTTTTCGTCACTTCGGTTTGAGGGTAACCTGAAATTAATAATAGAAAATACACGTATTAATTAATTCGTTAGTATACAGTACAGGAGTACTAACCAGACTAATGCATCCCCAATCTGAAGGAAGGTCTGAAGGAAATGAAGAGGGTCAGTAGATAAAAAGAGGAAAGATGTACATTAATATATTAAGACCCTGTTCACTTAACAAGGTTAATGCCACCCAATTTCAAAATATGCCGAGATGTTAAATTATGAACTTTTTTATGGCGGCGATACTGAGAGTATCTTTCAATCTGGTTCATGTTTTCAGAATTCAGACGAAATATGCAGATAATTATAGCGCATTGGTCGAGGTCCCGCTGGGCCGGCCCTATGCGGACGCAATTGGAGCAGTCTGCTCCGGGCGTCGAATTGCCTGACACATGGCTCTTGAAATTATTATTAAAAGATAAATCATCCGAATATTATTGATTACAGTGTTCACCTACCTAGGGCCTGGGTGTCTACTGGTTTTGACAAGGGGCACCAAAATTTTAATCGCGCTATGTTTGGCTCGACTCGTTTGAGTTATTTCATAAAATTAGTCATTGAAAATAATATATAGTTGCAATACGTTCCAGAGCGGAAGATCGGCTTCGTGTAATATCACCATTCTGAATTAAAAGGTTGCTTTGCGTCACAATTTGTCTAAAATTTAGCCCTGATAGATCAACATCTAAAACAGGGCCGGGGACCTTTGTCGTTGGGGACAATTTGGATATTTGTACTATCACCCGCAGGCCGCACTTAGATGTCGGTATGGGGGGCGGAATCCTCAATATTATGAAATGAAATGAGTCTAATACTAGAAATTTTATAACTACACCAGAAAGCGAATATGGTTTTCCTTGAGTTGCATATAATACATCAATGAATAACATTCATTAAACATGACCACCCAACGAGAGGCTGATTTGATTCACAGTTTGTGGATGAACCCAACACGTGCAGTGTTATACTAATACCAGCTAGAGGAGAGCGTAAAACACTTCAACATTTTTTATTTAAATTTTGATAATTCCTCGATGCTTCATATTAATGTTTCATAAAAAAATACAAATCAAATCACACCACATCCCGACAAAGAAGCCGATATGTTTTTATGTACAAAAAAGGTTTAGTGGGTTTATTAGGAAGAGAGTCTACTGCTAGAATCTTTTTAACTGCACCAGAAAGCGAATTTGGTTTTCCTTGAGTTGCATATAATCGTTACACGCGGAGTAAGCAAATGGTTACCCTCGGAATTATGCAGGATATGGTGTGAAACTAGAATTTAAACTCCACTCGGAAATTGGGAACGGTTTCCTTCGAAATGCATCAGCAGATAATACCGGAACAGGAATTTTAACTAATCATTCGCAAGACGATGATTAGCTGTCGATGATTAGCAAGTCGATGATTAGCAAGTCGTTGATTAGCTGTTGCGCGGGATGTCCGCGCTGCTGTATATCGACGAACCGCAAAATTTACGGAATACTAATTTCTAAAACTTCCATCTTCATACAAGAAACACAAGGGATATGTTTTGAGTTAATGGGGAATTACATAATATCACATAAAAGTAAGACAAAACGGCTTTTAACTAATAATTGAATGCGCGAACTTTGATTAAAACTACACCCATGACACGAAACTTCGAAGTGCAGTTATGAATCTTGGAATTTGTAACTGCACTTCGAATGCGGTAATGTTTTCCTTCAAAACGCGCTAGCAGACGAATTCACAACCGCAATTTTATTGTTTCATTATGAACACAAAACTGATTTCAACTTTAGAGTGTATCCTTGTGTGAATTCCCAGCTTTAATTAAAACTACACACGATAATTAAAATGAACTTGTTACATGTTTTCAGTAAAATGTGCATAGAAGAAGCTACTAATAAATTATACGATTTCGAATTACCTATATAAAGCTGTGGACCGTTACATCCCACTATACAAACCTCCTCTGATTTACCCAATAACATGTTCACGGAAACATGTCTTCCACTGATGGGCAACAAATTTGCAATCTTTATGATGATTATTTTCAATCTGTTTAAGTCTGTTTTCAAACAACAAACATTTCCAGAAATAGTGTAGACACAATAAATAATAATAACGTGAGATCAATACATCTAAATTCTTATTGAATTAATACAATTATTTCGTTACAACTAATACACCCTTAGAATACTGCACACCTACGCCAGTGACACACCGGCTTCCTCTTGGGGGTACCTTGCTGAAGGATTTGCAATTTAAAGATAACCGACTGATTGGGCAAGCATTAAGAAATCAAAATAAATAACCGAAATTTAATTACTACGCCTAAACCCTATTTGACACATGATACGTGTCCGGTGATAAACCTTATAAGACATTCAACATCATAAAATGTGTGAATAGAAATAATTATTAATTTCCTGAATTATTCCAATAATCATTTTGGTATATCTTTTTCCATCTGCTGTCCGGTACACTAAGGACGGGTTATATCTGAGAATTCTAACAATTATTCAAATTTCAAAGTTAATTTTCAAGTTCTGTTAAAGGTTTTTTCAAGTTCTGTTATTATTTAAGTTCTGTCTAGCAACTAGTCTGTGCGATAGACGCGTAGACCATCAACACATGGGTGAGGTTATAATTAGAATAATCTCGGCAGGTGTGTGCCGATGTGAATTAACTCTTGGATCGCACACCAAAAAGAAAGGTACTCGCAATGTGAACTTACGGTTTTCGGTGAACGCTCGGTGGTGGAGGAATTCACATGCACCTGGAGAGGATCGCACACATCGGTACGGTACACGTTAAAAGTCGTTAACTCTCATTCGATCCTGGTTTCGTTAAAGCGCAGGCGCGGGCAGCTCAGTCAACTCAAAGCCACACTGCGCAGACACAAACTGATAAACCCAACCATTTTCCTGTCATTTTCATAATCGCTCTTGGAATTAATTTTTTATATGCGGTTTTAGCAAAATAAATATTGGTTGAGTAGAATAAATGTCTATAACTTAATTATTGTTTAATGTCTATGAAAGAATAAATATTTTACTGACCTACCCTTTTCTTAGGCTGGGTTACACTTGTTAGTAAAATTTTCGACTTTCGTAAATTTTTGAAAAGTTACTCACAGGAGCGCTTACATATGCATCCAACTTTTCGTAAATAATGCTCACGGAAGTTGTTAGGAAGTTTAATTTACGAACTTCTCACAGAGACCGCTACACCAGTAATTCTATTTTTGGAAAGGGCCTGTTCCCACTTCCGTTTTAAAAACGGAGGTGGGTCCCGTTTTAAAAACGGATGCCCTAGTGGCTGTAGTGGATGTATGGAGCTGTTCACACTTGTCCGACACGATTTCAAAACGGATCTGACATTTTTTGTCGGATGGTTCGCCAGCGCAGCGCGTCCGTTTTCAAATCGTGTCGGAACACGCTCGCTCATAGTGTTGTATAGCTATACTCGGTCCAACATTAGAACAACCCGTGGACGCGCATGTCTCCGCCCCTTCGCCCCACTCCTAAAAGGACGAGCGTTAACACATTTAGACCCACTTTTTTAACAAATTAATTATTTAATTTATTTTCCTACCGATAAATAAAATAAAAAATTAAAACATTTTAATACATTCAAATAATGATGATGATAGTATTACAATACATATTGTACTTTATTAGGCCTCAGATTTATCAAATCGGCTAAGAAATCAATCCAAAGTTGAAAATAAAAAAATGCCATTAAAAAAAAAAATTTAATCAGATGATTTATTTGAAATTTCAAAAGCTAACGAATTATCATTATTGTCCTCGAGTTCATCAACAATGTGATCGATATTCCAATTTTTTTTTTTGATAACAACAATATGTCGAACAAAGTAACTCCAATGTTCCGGTGTAACTTTTTCCATACCTTCTTGAATGAGTCGTCTTACGTCACTTATTTTGAAGGAGGTATTGTTAACTTTGACCGGTTCTTGTATACCGCAATAACGTATATTTGATGGTGTGTAGCCCAATACCCGTTTGCTCAGAAATTAAGTGAATGGCACATGTTTGTGAGATATCAGGGTCACCAGATAAAATATTTTCATACATATTTATTATCATTGTCCGTTGAGGTTTGTGCACCACCTATAAACATAAAAAAACCGATCAACACCAGCATTCACAAATTTTATACATATATTACCTATCTATATCCTTGAATTATAAAAATGCATTGTTGTAAATCGAATAGTCATACAAATAACACATAAATAATGTTTACCTGTCCTTTTTTGTTTTTCGTAATTGGTGATAATGAATTCGGACATATCGGCTGAACATCCATTTTATAGCAGGGTCTGAATGGGTTAATTTCTCTAAGCGCGGGCACTAACGATTAACGAATTGTCAGCGAAGATTGCCGGAGATAGCCGAGCGATGGTGAAGGAAAGGAGCGGGGGGGTGGTATGCGCAGAACGAACCTAATTTGGTACTCCAACAGGTCGTTCTTATCGTGGACAGAGAATAGAGCTGTTCACACTTGTCGTCCAGTCGTCCAGAGTCCCCGCCACACCCCGTCCCCTCCCCGCCCGCTCCCTGTCGCAAGGAAGCAGGCACGCTGCGTGCTTGTATTTGGTTATTTTTTTAAGTAAATAAATCAAAACTACAATAATGGATAAGGAAATAAATCCCGAAAATTTAATACCACTGGTCGAAGAAAGAGTATAGTAATATTTTATTTTTAACTAAATAAAAACAAAACACTTGGTGTACACAACTTTTGTATATCAAAATTTATATTTTAATTTTTTAAAGTTTACTTTTTTTAAATTTTAAAGCTTTAATGAGATGCACGATGCACGGAAGAGCGTATTAGTTTAATAAACACATAATAAAAAAATATTTTAGTTGTTATTGTTTTCTTACTTTAAAATATCGATAGCCTTTCTTCAGGACAAATGCACTCTCTCAATTTTGTATTTTGATATGTTAAGCTCTCTGAAACTCATTCCAGTAGATGGTGAAAGGAAGTGATAGACATTCTCTTAAGCCATTAAGCGCCCTTGAGGTGATTTTCTCACGGTGAAAACGGCGCTATATAAATAATCCAATCATTATTATTCTAAAATAATTAAAGAACTTTAGTTCATCACTTCTCAACTCACCAATTAACACTTCGAAAAGTCCTACAGAAAATCATTCAGCTATGATTGGTGTACCCAAAATTTTCTTTTCACTTTTTTCCTTCTTTTTAATAAGTACCACATGACAACAAGAGCTTCATCGTCGTCCATTGCGCACCATTACTGAAGAATGAGCAAATAACATGTTTTGGTTGAATCGACAATTATTTTTTTTCATAGAGTATGGTCCGTTTTTAAAACGGAAGTGTGAACAGGGCCATTGGCCATCCGTTTTTAAAACGGGACCCGCCTCCGATTTGAAAACGGAAGTGGGAACGGGCCCTTAGATGGCTTCCTGACAACAACGCGTTGCCGCCGACCTTGACAGCTGTCAGTTAGTAATATTTGATAACAGGGATTTGTTTATTTACGGTTAGATTATGGATCCCCATATAATACCCATTTCCGCACACAACGGATTGCCGCTGCGATAATATGCACAATTTTGTCAAACAAAAACGTAAGGGCCCGCAGAGTGTGTTGGATTAGCAGTTGGCTTCAAAGAAAAAGTACTGATGGGGCTTTCGTTCGTTTAGCGGCAGAATTAAGAATTGAGGATCAACAAAAATTCTTTAAAGCAACTGACTTCTAATACATATTGGAAATGATTGGACCGCTAATTAAAAAAGAATGATATTTCTTTTTGGAATGCTATTTCACCAGCTGAAAAATTGATTCCTGAGGCGTATGTGTGTAACACCATGTACGATCGTGTGAGAAATGCGGAGATCAGCAAAGAGTACAAGGCTGATGTAAGCGTAATGAGTAAGATCAAGAAAGGGACGCTTAGACGGTTTGGGCATGTAGAGCGAATGAGCGAAGAAAGGAGTTTAAGAAGAATATACGATGCAAATGTGAAAAGTAGCAGAAGTCGGGGACGCCCGAGGAAGACATGGCACGACCAAGTGAATCAGATACTTGAGTCAGGCCATGTCAAGAGTCAGAATAATAGAAGAGTATGTATTAGACGATGTATGAATGTGAATGAGGCAAGAAATGTGTGCCAAGACCGAGTTGTATGGCGGTCCGTCCTCTCAGCCTACCCCTGCGGGGAAAAGGTGTGATGGTTAGTTAGTTTGTTTGAAAAATTAATGGTGACTATTCGATTTTTGGCGTCAGGTAATGTTTTCTATGTATTCTTGTATTGCATTTTCGTATGCATTCATTGGAGATATTAATTTGTTGTGAAGTTTGATAGCTGATCCATCAGTTCGTGAAGTCGAATACTAGAATCGTTATCACACATTTACACAGGCATTTGTTAAACATGACATTGTGTTAATGATAAATTAAATAATGTTATGTTAGTCTCCATAGGTTATTGCAGTGTATTATTTCATAAAGCTGTTCATGGCGACAAGTAAACAAGTCCCAGAAAGACCGAATCGGTTGCAGATTTCTGTTTTACCATCCCGACAGTGACGTCAAAACTTACTGTAAGCATCTCAACTTATCAATCTGTTTTGATAAGCTGTGAGAGAGCCGTAAATTCCCGCGTGAGCGATTAGACCTGTCAAAAACTTACGTACAAAAAACTTCTGTAACTTGGTATAAATTACGGTAAGCGACTTATGGTGTCGTTTACATTGGTAAATTTGTCGTAAGTCACTTACGTGAGCAACTTACAGGAAAAAACTTACAAGTGTAAAGGCAGCCTTATACTTTTTTCCAGTAACTTCTTGGCTGTGGGTATAGACGTGAACCAATTGTCACATGTCAGGTTTCTGTTAAGACGTTACCAGGTGGGTGCAACAAAATATTGCGGCGAGGCATTCTTGAGCGAGAAGGTTTAACACCAGTCCACTTAACCCGTATGTGTCAAACGCCCCATTTTTAAAACGGTTAGTAATTTCCGATTAAAACAATATCACATGCTTTTGTTTTTTTTTTTATGACTAATAATTTATTTATTATGATTCCTTGCAACACTTATAGATATATTTTACTCGCGAGACGCCATTTTGTTTTTCATTATTCACGTCAAAAGTGTCATAGTGGTCCTTGTAGCTATGTCGCGGAGAAAAAAGTAAGTAAATGTAATTTATTTCCATAGTTTTGCTGCAAATGCGACATTATGTCATTGTATAATATGTATACTATAAAATAATAATATAAATAGTTTAATTATGCTATATTCCGATATCAGTCTAGACAGTTTTGTTGTGCGCCCCATTTTAGGGGCGGTGAGCGCGGCAGTGTACACATTTTAGAAGTGTTTCTTTTGATATAAACTTTCGATATTCTACAGTTGTACATAAAGATTATCAAATATTGTTAAAAATAATATCATAACAGCATACTTTAATTGTCCCTAAATTGTTTTTTCAGCTTGAGAAGTAGAAATATAAGAGTGGAAAGAGATTGGAAAAAACAAGACCTACCAGAGTACAGTAGACAAGAATGGACACAACAAAATTTCTTGAAAACTAACAAATCACCAGTGGAGTGGTTTGAATTGTTTTATGATGAAGAAGTCATAAATATGTTTGTTGAGAACTAAAAATAATATGCAGTCTTTGTTGGCAACAATAATTTTGATGTGACAAAAGAGGAACTGCGCCTGGTTATAGGCATATTTTTGTTGAGTGGTTATTGTGTTTATGCCAGAAATAGAATGTATTGGGATACTGGCTCAGATACTTACCACCTTGGTGTTGCTGAATCAATTTCCAGATCCCGATTTGAGCAAATCATGCGCTTCATTCATGTTTGTGACAATGCTGCTTTAGATGCTAAGGACAAGTTCACAAAGGTCAGGCCATTGTGGAAGATACTGAATGAAAAGTGGATGGCATATTCTCCACAATTTCCGGAAGTGAGTGTCGTCGAATCAATGATTCCTTATTATGGACACCACACCACCAAACAACATATACATGGCAAACCAATACGGTTTGGGTTCAAGAGTTGGTGCATGGCTTTACGGCTTGGTTACCTTGTACAAGCTGAACCTTACCAAGGCGCGAGTACAGGAAACACTAATCCCGAGTTAGGAGTTGGAGGTTCTGTGGTAACTAACCTTATTGCAAAGTTACCGGCGGCAGGACAAAAAGTCCATGTTTATATGGACAATTTTTTTACGTCTCTCCGACTGCTTACCCACCTCAAAGTAGCAGGCAATCAAGCTACAGGTACCATTAGTATGAATCGTGTTGAAAGGGCGCCTCTGAAAGATACTGCACAAATGAAAAAGCAAGCGCGTTGCAGTTACTATCAACTGACTATCAGAATATCAGGTATCTCCTTGGTCCAATACAACGACAATAATGTGGTAACTGTTGCATCCACCTGCGAAGGAGTCAGCCCGTTGGGCTCGGCTCAGCGATCGTCTAGCAGTGAAAAGAAAAGAGTTGCAATCCAACAGCCGTCGTGTTTTCTACAATATAACAAGTATATGGGCGGAGTGGATCGACTTGACCAAAACATCGGTTGCTATAGGATAAGTATCAATTGCAAAAAATGGTACTGGCAACTTTTGATGTGGCCTTTGAATGTATCTTATGAACAATGCATACCAGCTCTACAAATTGTCTCCAACCGGTCAGGCAAAAGGATATTTAGATTACCTGGCATTTATACGAGAAGTTACCCGAACTTACCTTGGTCGATATTCATCAGCACGTTCTATCGGTAGACCACTGAAGCAAACGACAAAAAGACAAAGAGCCCCAGATGGAGTCAGGCTGGATGGTATAGGGCATTTGATAGTATCAAGTCTTACATAAATTCGTTGTGCCGAGTGCCACAAAAATACGACTAAGAAGTGCAGGAAGTGTGATGATTGTCACACAAACTGTTTTGTCAATTTTCATACATAGAGTTTATAGAATGTTGTGCTTAGTTGTAAGATTTTGTCATTATTATACTTTTTGATACATTCATTTCTTTTTGATACATTCATTCATCATACTATAATCCCATTTTTATTCTCAACTACCTAACATTTTTTTATGCTCGGTAATGCGCCCAGCGCCCCATTTTTGGGGCGGTCGATTTCTCTATAAAAAAATAAAATTTTAACAAAAAATTGTATACTACATCATTATTAAAGTCAAATCGAATACTAAAATGGACATATATAAAGAGAAATTTTAAAAAAAAAATTGAGCACATACGGGTTAAGTCGATTATTATGACCTTTTCCTTACAGAACTAATGGAGAATTTAGCACACGAACCAAGCGCCTACCTTCTTCATTTATACCAGCCCCGTCATTGTCAGGCACTAAATACTCTTCATCTCCTTCCACGCTATCTTGATCGCCGTCTTCGTGAGATGCGACTTCAAAATGGTCCCGGAAATCCTCGATAACACCAATTTCAACCCCCCCCCCCCCTAGACTTGATGCATACAAGATTGAGTCTGGGATGCCATATCTGAAAACAATACAACACCTCATTACACTGCAAACACTGTCATTTCATTCATAACACATTATTAGTCCGTGAATGTCTCGTTATTGGGCGCAGGCCCTGCCTATCAACACTGTACAATAACCATTATCACAAAGTAAAGTAAATAATGAAAAATGTGTAAACTTACCAGAGAGATGTCGAAAAACAACTTCAGTAATTCAAGTATAACTGGAAGAAAGAACTAACACTATTCCTACCACGGGGTACCGGGGTACCCCAGAACACCTGTGGACGCGAATGCACTTGCCGTTCGGTCACGGCTTACTGACGTACTTACGCGCCAATTATCGAGAGTAGATTAGCTAGAGCGATTTTTGTAACAGTGCAATATTTTAAACTAAGGGGGTTCTCCAGTACCCCAGGTAGGGTTTAAGAGTTACTTGGTAATTTGGGAGGTACTCCAGTACCCCAGATAGGGCTTAAGAGTTAACAATGACGATGTGAACAATGAAGAAGCAACCTCGTATTAGAAGACAACTAGTTCAGATTTAGAAATAAGTAGATCTAGGTATATTTAAGAATGTGTATTAAAACTTGGCCAAGCCAAATTATAACCCAAATGCCTTAATACCTAACATCTCTTTATAATTAAATTCACCCCCCTCGTCCCAACTGATGTGACCTGCATACGGTACATGCAGTATATGCAATATAGTGTTTTCAATGCATGTAATACATGTAAAAAATATAACTAAACTCGAATATCGTACTTAAAACATATATTAAATTTTTATTTTTATTTATTTTTTATTTTTTTTTATTTTTTATATATACAATAATATTATTATTGGGTTTATAAAAACAGTTTATTTTTAAACAAGTTCTGCTGTGTAATTATTATTACGCGTGACAGCTGTTTCGCCCTCTGAAGGCATTATCAAACTGTGGGTAGCCCACTTACAGACGATACATTTATATTATTTCTAGGTAGGTATTTTAATTTCATTTACTGATTTCTTAATTGATTTCTAAGTAAAATATTAAAAATTATTAATGGTTATTACCCCAGCAAAGTTTCCCCAATTAGTGTAATGTTTAAATTTGACTGAATGTCTTTATGTTAGTTATTCCCAAACGATGACTCATAGGGTTATTTTAATAGCATAATTAAGTACTTCATAGTGCACTCATATTTGCATTAGGTTTGAAGATATCTAGTAGGGGTGAACGAATCATATTTGTTTGTTCATTAATTAGAATAGCTTTCGGATTATTAGAGTTTTTGTTAATTTCTAATTGCTCTAAAAGATTCAGTTTACGGCCTTTATTTTGTACGTGTAACGGTATAAATGTATCGTCTGTAAGTGGGCTACCCACAGTTTGATAATGCCTTCAGAGGGCGAAACAGCTGTCACGCGTAATAATAATTACACAGCAGAACTTGTTTAAAAATAAACTGTTTTTATAAACCCAATAATAATATTATTGTATATATAAAAAATAAAAAAATAAAATGGAGTTCTACAAATTAAACTTAATAACAATAAATAAATATATTAAATTAATTAATTCACTTATTAAGTTGTATGGAAATTCAAATATCGATAACGAGACATGATTGGCTAACGAATTGTGACGTCACAACACACTCACTTGTCCCACTTCAAATTGTTTTTGTTCCAGTTGCCTGTTGAAGTTGTTGAATTAGTTTGATTTTGATAGTCGTAATCAATCCTTAACTCATTTGTTTGTATATAACATATATTTTAAATACATACTATCATGACAGACAGTGGTTTTCTACAAGGATAGTCTAATAATTTGCCAAAAATCAACGCGATTATGATGGCAGTTTTCTTTTCGCAAATTGATTTTTTTTTGTGCAGAAATGCGAGGTGTTAAAGTTTTACGGTAAGTAAATCACTATTATGATGAGTATGTAATGTTTCATGATATATATTGGATTTTCAAACAAAACTTTTATTAAAGTGTAGTGGTACGCCACTACTTGATTCGCACGGCATTCGAGAAGTTTCGGCTTTTTCCAAACAAGCTTCTTGGATGATCTTTTATTTTTTTAAATTTTAGTTTGGCAATATCTACATAGCAACCAAAATGTTCGAGAAGTTTCTTCGCCTTATAAAAGCGACAGCATGAAGGATCTGTTGGGCAGTCAAACTGTCCATTGTGGCACAACTTAAGGTACGCTAGAATTACCGCATCTAAAGCCCATGAAGCTGCTCATTGCCAAACCATGGAAGGCTCACTCGTTGAGAGCATATTCTAGGTGCTAAACTAACAGAAACTGAGTTTCTTAGGCGTGGCAGACTTCTAGAGGCTGAAGTGTTGAAAGAAGTGGAGGAAATAATGTTTGAGAAGTGCGGCCTGATTCTTTCTAATCAGCATCCATTTTTTGGAGCTTCTCCAGATGCAGTAGGAGAAAATTACATTGTAGAAATGAAATGTCCAAATAGCGATACAGCTTTAAGAAGATGCTTCGCGGTCACCATGGACAAACGTAGTGATAAGTACATGGCTCAAATGCAATTGCAAATGCATTTTGCAAAAAAATGTAAAGGTATGTATTGTGTAGCAAAGCCAGACTTCGAAAGTTCGAAAGAGGTTATTGTCTGTTATGTAGAATACAATTACTGTTTAGATTTAATGGAAAAATGCTTAACATTTTGGTTCCAAGCTATTTATAAGAATCTTAAATTTACATAGCTACCACTAGCGTTCAAATTAATCTATTTTGTATCTCTTGTAAGTGTTTTTTTTTAGTTAAATAAAAATTTATTAAAACATTTTCCACCAGTTTTTCCTTCACATCCTACATACAATTGTTAACTAATATTGTAAGATATATCCTTTCATTACCCACGGTAAGGAATAAAGATCAGTGCAGATGTACTAATCATATAACACCTGCACATCAACACCTGCACACGGGAGGGTCTCACACAAATAATAACAGCAGTTGCTTTAAATATTACATTTGAATGAGTAACCCTTGCAGGTTAATAAGACCACATACTACAATAATATGATTATGGTCAGTACTTGCATGCATTCTGAGCATTTGGAATTCTCTAATTCTACTTATGACGCGCTCAACGTGAATGCGCAATCCTTTTGGACTGCTTTACTTCTTCGCGGCTAGACTGAACATTCGCAAAAACACTCGGTGGGCGAATCAGGTCGCAGTCCATCTGCTGCAAAATATGGTCTCAAGCATGACAAATAACCGCAGTCCTCTATAATAATTGCATCAGACGCACGACCACCATAGCCACATGAAACCAGACCATCTGGTGTGTATTACATCCTTTATACTCTGACCAACACATGGATTGGTGAATCGGATTTGATGGCTTTTCTATTTGTATTTCTAGACAGTCTATTGTGGACTGAACATTGCCATACCTTGCCCTGAAGGATATTGGTAGCTGAGCTCTTATATCGGATGTGGTTGGCCAAATTATGAGTTCCTTAAATAAAGCTAATAATCGCCAATATTTTGATAGTCTTGGATAAAATCCGTGCTACAGAGGAATCCGACAAACCAAAGTGAAGCGCAAGAATAGCGAACGAATCATCTAACCTTATTTTTTTAAATGCAATTAATACATTAATTGTTTCTGTAGGTGCTTTGGCAACTACAATAGAAATAATGTGAAACATTTCCTTAGGGATTCCTAAACAGAGTCTAGGCTTTCTCTCTATGACAAGCATGAAAGATTTTCTCATGGTCAGATTAACAAGTCCAGTATCAATCTCGGACCCATCAAAATTGTTACTGTCCGAGTATGCAGAGGGAGTGTAATCTGAATCATTGTCCTCGGAACCAGTGGACACTATATATATATATTATGATGAGTAGGCTCACCCTTTTGCAGAAACAGGTTTTGTGGGTGAGAACTTCAATAGTGAGCATGCCGTGTTTGTCATTGTTGGCACGGTTTAAGTGGACTTGCTTCTGTAGGTAACACGATAGCGAATATCTGCTTATACCGCCTTATTAAACATTTCACAATTGCTATCAGCAGCTTCTGGAAGGTAGAGAATGGCTGTTGAAGTGGAGGGCTCCGAGAGAAGACGAGCTGCTGTAGATGTTGAGGGCTCTGGGTCCAATGGTGCGTTCCTCGTGGGCTCCCCCATTATCATCGCGTCTTGAATTAACCCGGCACGCAATCTTTTTTGTCCTGTTTGCCTTAGGCTTGGTAAAACTTTTTTTTGACAGGCAAAAATATGTGGGATCACTTTTTTTTTCAATCTCATTTTGCATCCCATCATTTGGACTTCTATATAATTTTCTAAATCCTCTTGGAGCTGTTAAAACAAAACAAAAAAAATATTTATTTATTGTGAATTACAGTCATAGTCACCAAAAACATTTTACATAGAAGAAAATGACATTATTACAATAATAACTAAATATAAAATTACAAAATAATAATAAATGTAGGTACAAAATATTGTTTTTAAATTAAACTGTATCTTTTGTATTGTAACACGATTGTTAAGAGATTTCTTAACATATAACCTGAAATGACAATATTTATATGATAAAATATAATATTGTAAAACTATGTAGTCTAATCGTACCCAATATAATCCACTACTCATCAGGATGAATAAGGCTTTTCTTTCAAAACAAATTTATGTGTAAAAATTTTATAAGCACTTTTTTTATTACAATTAGCTTCAGTTTATGGCAGATTTTTGTTTTAGAATATACATTTCACATAAATGAATTTAGCTACTAACATTGAAATGATCTTCACAGCAAGAATGACGAGATTTAGCAGAAAGTACACCATTTTTTTAATTCACATTTTGATCGCGTAGCACCATTTTTTACGCATAATAACTTCATTTGGGACATGTATAAATAATTTGTTTGGTGTCGAAGATGTTGTATTTGTACACTTTGTGTACAAATACAATATCTATCTCACACCTACCTCACACTATGTTATTTGTTGTTCTTAACTTATATTTACTGTAACAATAGCATGATTGGCATAATTAACATAAATTATCATAATTACTTTGTAACAATAGCGCACCAACGCGTCTTTATTAATTTTAGCCATATTATTCTATTACATTGGCGCCCTACGTGGTTTGATTTGTACATAATTGAATTATTCTATAACAATGGCACCCAACATGGGGCTCGAACCCACGATCCTGAGATTAAGAGTCTCATGCTCTACCGACTGAGATATCCGGGCATAAAAATGAGTACGCACGTGTTTATACAAATATCTCTTTTGAGAACACGAAAAACTGCAATCGGAACACGAAAAAGGGTTTTATCCACTGTGAGTCAGCATGTGCGTCGTCAGATTACCTTTTAGAGTAAATGATTTGTTGCACAAAGAACATGAAAAAAGTTTTTCTCTAGTGTGGGTCAGCATGTGGCTCGTCAGATGACATTTTTGAATAAATGATTTGTTGCACAAAGAACATGCATAAGGTTTTTCTTTAGTATGAGTCAATATGTGGCTCATCAGAGTGCCCTTCCAATGAGATGAATAGTTGCACTCAGAACATGAAAAATGTTTTTCTCCAGTGTGAGTCAGCATATGGCTCGTCAGATAACCTTTTTGAGTAAATGATTTGTTGCACAAGGAACATGAAAAAGGTTTTTCTCCAGTGTGAGTCAGCATATGGATCGTCAGATAACGTTTTTGAGTAAATGATTTGTTGCACAAAGAACATGAAAAAGGTTTTTTTGTAGTGTGAGTCAACATATGGCTCATAAGACCGCCCTTCCGATAAGATGAATAGTTGCACTTAGAACATGAAAAATGTTTTTCTCCAGTGTGAGTCAGCATGTGGCTCGTCAGATGACCTTTTAGAGTAAATGATTTGTTGCACAAGGAACATGAAAAAGGTTTTTCTCCAGTGTGAGTCAGCATATGGCTCGTCAGATAACCTTTTTGAGTAAATGATTTGTTGCACAAGGAACATGAAAAAGGTTTTTCTCCAGTGTGAGTCAGCATATGGCTCGTCAGATAACGTTTTTGAGTAAATGATTTGTTGCACAAAGAACATGAAAAAGGTTTTTTTGTAGTGTGAGTCAACATATGGCTCATAAGATCGCCCTTCCGATAAGATGAATAGTTGCAGTCGGAACATGAAAATGGTTTTTCTCCAGTGTGAGTCCGAAATTGGGGTTCAAAATTTGACATAGGATGGCTGGAGTTTTCCCCAGGATGCGTCTTAAGATCTGGCGACAAATCTGAAAAAGAAAACGGACAAAAAGGATTAAGTGTAACCTATTATCTCCATTTACATTAGTTAATTCACAAAAAAGTAGAAAAACAGTAGAGCAGATATATCTGAATCTTATAAACATCGGTTTTACCTGGTGTCTGGGTAATTCTTTCAAAGACTTCTAACCATTCCTTTTTAACACTCGGTAGGTCATTGTTAAATTCCATGTAAGGAAATCCCCCTACATCTTCTGCTCGGCGTCGAAGTTCTGCCTTGTTGGCAAAAGTCTCCAAAATAATGCTACCTAGAATATCAAAGAAACGATACATACGTTGGACATTGTTATACATAAAAGGTTCTATTTTAATTAAAACATGTTTTTACGATTGAAGATTTAATTGATTAACAATGTAGAAGCGTGAATTTGTAAAGAGACTTTAAGGTTAATTTAGGAAATGGGAATGACCCCAGATGTCTGCTTCCCATGCATTCCCATACTTATGCTTCAAGAACGGAAAACCATTTGCTCATGAGCACCTCCAGTTGTAGTTGGCTAGTTAAAAGTCGATAGATCGATGTTTTCTTCCAACAATATTTATTTATTATAAATGCATTATAATACAAAAAGAAATGTTCATGTTCCAAATAAGATGAGGTGAAAACTTAAGAAACCGGGAACCTTTTGGTAGAAATGGCGACTTCCGAATTCGAGCCGTAAGGCTCTCGATCAGTAATCCGGTGGTCGGGGTTCAACTAAATATTATTCGGTTAGTTTGTGTTATTTCACAATTTTTTCCTTCAAAATAATATACAACCTTCTTGCGCCACGTTGCAGTGGATGTTGAGTGGAAGATACTCTGAGTAACGTCCAGGAGTAAAGACACAAGTAACAATTGAAATGTTGATTAATATGGCTTTGGCCGTGTTTGGTGACAAGAGGTGAATAGCCAGGTAAATCTCACTTTTGACTTCCCTAAGTTGAAGATACTCTAAGTATCGCCCGGGTTTAAACATATAAAATACCGATAGAATAAAACTATAAATAGATAAAAAATATTTATGGATATATTATTATGAAAATAATTTTCGAATGAAACGTCGCTGAAATAGCTTTGGCCATGTTTATTCAACTTCCAAATCTTTATCTCCTTCCCCTTCCCTTTACCATCAGCCTCACAACATACTCCAATTGCCCCAAGATGGTACGGAGCAGTTTTGACTTTGATGCGGTATTTACAAAAAACAACTCAGCAAGTTTAAAGTGTGGTGTAGTTTGGCAGTTTCCAGCAAAGTCATATTTTATGGAAAATACCAAATATGTGTAAATACGGCAAGAGAGGACGTCGTACACAAGCAAATGTCTTGCCTGCATCACAATTCAAACACTCCACGACGTCTACGGACCAGGAGCCTTCTTCCGACTCTAAAATTCAGGTCCTCACCAACTTAGGAGACAAGTCCATAGTACTATTGTCAACCGCCAATGTTGGCATTCGCGATTCATCCGGCCGTTTCCAAACCTTTCGCGCATTGATCGATTCGGGCAGTCAAGCTCACTTCATCACCGATCGTGCTGCGGAGCTCGTAGGCATCCCTCGTCAAGCCAGTTCTCAGAGAGTTAGCGGCTTAGGCCAATCTTCCGCAACCACGTCAGGAATCATTCAATTAGAGATCGGTGTTAAGGGACGGGTTCTCTTCAACATCAAGGCACTTACGCTGCCTAGTATCTGTGGCAACATGCCAACTGTTCGTCTAGATAAGTCATCGTGGCATCAGTTGAGAGACTTGCCTCTTGCCGATCCTGACTGTCACAAACCGGGACCGATTGATCTTCTTTTGGGTGCTGAGGTTTTCTCTTCTCTTCTGAGACCTGGTAATGTGAATGGTGGTCCACGTCAGCCATCAGCTTTCAATTCTGCATTCGGTTGGCTTCTTCTAGGTTCAGTTGGTTCGGAAACTGCTCACGAAACGAAATCTTTCATCGTTACTAACGAGGACCGGCTCCATGAAGAGGTCCAGCGACTGTGGGAGTTAGACACCATTCCCCAGTCTTCACACCTCACTCCTGAGGAACAATTTTGTGAACAAATGTACTGCACTGACCACTCACGGGACGGATCTTCGGGAAGATACATCGTATCCTTGCCTTTCCGAGAAAGGGGAAGGGATATCTCTTTTCCAGGGTCGCATGAGATCGCTTTACGTAGACTCCATTCCCTCGAGCGCGAACTCATAGCAAATCCAACCTTACGTGAACAATATTCTGCTTTCATGACTGATTATTTACACAGTGGTCCCATGACTCGTGTCCCTGGAAAAGATTTGCACAAGGGAAAGTATCACATACCTCATCATTGCACTCTTCGTCCAGGCAGCGCTAGCACTAAGTTAAGAGTGGTTTTCGACGCCTCAGCGACGGATGTGAACGGATCCTCGTTAAATGATACCTTGCTTATCGGTCCAAAGCTTCAAAAGAACCTGCTGGAGCTTTTGCTAAAATTCCGTATACCATCGGTAGTGTTTACTGCTGATGTACGACAAATGTATCGCCAAATATTGGTTCAAGAACCAGATCGTGCTTTCTAAGGAATATTTTGGCGTTTTCATTCGTCGGAACCCATCCAAGAGTACCAACCAAACACTGTAACCTATGGTGTCTCCTCCGCCCCATTTTTAGCCTGTCGTACTGTCAAACAGTTGACCAAATATGAAGGTTATGATTTACTGCTAGCGCGTCGTGTGCTAACTTCGGATATTTACATAGATGACATCGTCACCGGTTGTAACAGCTTGGAACAAGCTCAACAAACGAAAACCGAAGTTATCGAGCTGTTCAAACGAGGTCAATTCGAATTGCGGAAGTGGGTTAGTAACAAACCAGAATTACTCGCCGATCTGCCTCCGGAATACTGCCTCAATTACTTGCGAATCATGGATGTTGACAATAAAGTCCAAATATATTTGGTTTGCGCCAAGTCTCGAGTCGCCCCCACAAAAAAGATTTCATTGCCTCGCCTTGAACTGTGTGCGGCAGTTCTTCTAGCAGATCTATTAAAATTCGTCAAAGATTTATACGTACCATTGCTTCCGATCTCCAATATCTTTGCGTGGTCGGATTCAATCATCGTGCTCGCCTGGTTACGTTCTCTTTCGTGTCACTGGAAGACTTTCGTGGCTAACCGTGCCAGTCACATTCAAGATGCCCTCGAAGGGACTTCCTGGCTTCACGTGTCATCTGGAGATAATCCAGCGGATGTCGCTTCTCGTGGTCAATCTCCAGCCGATCTGATCGGTAACACGTTATGGTGGGTGGGGCCTTCGTGGCTGATCCAGTCATCCGATTCTTGGCCGTTGTTCGATGGCAATTTCGACGAAATTGAACTTCACTCTGAGGAACGAGTTCGATCTTTATTTGTCCAACAGGACGAAAATCTGGTGGACCTATTACTAGTTAAATTTTCTTCGATTCGGAAGACCCAACGCATTCTCGGTTACTGTCTTAGATTCATATACAACCTACAGAATAAAGAATCTCGTCGTTTGTATCTTCCATTAAACCGTGCCGAAATTCACACTTCACTTTTGACAGTAGTTAAACGCACTCAACATGTACATTTTAATGATGATATCACACGCTTGAAAGAGGGCAACCTTATGTCGAAACAAATGCGGAAGCTTAATCCCTTCATTGACGACCACGGTGTGCTCAGGGTGGGTGGCAGGTTATCTCAATCTGGGCTCGAATTCGAAGCTGACTTCTCTTGTGATAGACGCTCTACATCGAGAACATTGTCATCCAGGCCCCAACGGCGTTGTTCGTATCGCTACGGTTCGTACATCGAATGGTTCTCTTCTCACGAGACCATTAACCAAATTATGTCCATTGCCTAGTCAATGTGACTAATCATCTTCGCTTCCGCGGCGCATTCTTTCTTATATTTTCATTATTATTATTAATATATATATTTTTTCTTTTTCTTCTCTCTTTTCACTGTTTCTTCGTTCACGCAACGTTCCACAGCATTGCCCGTTGGTTGATGATCTGGCGTGTAGGTAGCACAGATCATCTAGGGAATATAATATTTCCCTATGAAAAATATATTGTGGATTAATAAACTATCTCTGCAGGGAGAAAAATAACAAACCAGTCACCAAAATACAAATGAACAGAAAAACTCACCCAAGAATGGCATTCACAAATGGAGGTCTTCTATTTCTGTCATCAGCTTCGGTTTCAGGCAGCAATCAGCAATCACTTTGCATTTGCACTCGAAAAGGTTATAAGGAACAACCAGCTCACAAGAGAGAAAAATTATTAATGATAGAGATGAATCAGCACATTCATCGTAACACACAGTGTCGAATTTGTGACATTTTATTTTGTCAAAAATATATATTTTAATTATTTTTATCATATAGACCTCTTTTGACGAAATATCATGTCTCAGATGAATCCACTGAACAGATGTAACAGGTGACCGCAATTTGGTTATCATTCACCTGCAGAGAAAATACTATGCGAAATTGACAAGAGATGTCGCTTTTTGTCTATTCTATTTAAAAAAAAATTAATTAATTAATTATGTTTGTATATTAAAATAATTTTAAATTAAGTTTTAAATCTAATGCTTCTCCATACTCCCCGCCTTGGAAGTTCTCAGAACTTGCAAAGAAGTAAGAGAACAACGAACAAATAAATAAACGTCAAATCATTTCAAGTGACTCTATTCACATATAATATCCAAGAATTACGTCGGAAGGTCACCAAAAAAAAAGCTTTCAACAGAACTAAAAGTATAAACTTAATAAAGTTCAACTGACAAGAGTACAATTAACTGTAACGGAATATCATGGCATAGTCGGAGATAATTTGAACTACCAAAAAAAATAACAAAAAAATAAAAACAAAAAATAGAAGTAAGCAAATTATTGAGTCGGAAGGGGATATAACTTGATAACCGGTCGTTTGAAGAACCCAAATCGTGTCTTCACCGTCGCAACGCGAACAATTTTGTCCAATCCGGGATGGACCTCAGTGATTACACCCAAAGGCCAGTTCAACGGAGGGGAATCTTCCTGTCCCACTAGAACGACAGTTCCGATCTCAATCGGATGATCAGGGGTAGCCCACTTCTGCCTGACTTGCAAAGTGTGCAGATACTCCACACGCCATTTTTTCCAGAAAGACTGAACCATACTATCCAATAATCGTTTGCACTGAGCGAAATTAATTTTACTGCCCGTCGGGATAGATGCAGGTAAGTATTGTAATGGTGTAGTCATTAAAAAATGCGCAGGTGTTATGATTTCCGGATCAGGGTCGGAAGATACGGCTGTGAGCGGGCGAGAGTTCATTATGCACTCTATTTGCACCAACACAGTCTGAAGCTCCTCATAAGTGAGAAGCTGAGTTCCGATCACTCGGTATAAGTGAGTTTTCATGCTTTTCACGTTCGACTCCCACATACCTCCGAAATGGGGTGCGCGGGGTGGAATCATTTTCCACTCGATACGACGCTTGGCGAGTTCTCGTTTTAACGCGGGCTCATATTCCGATTCAACTAAAAACTTGTAAAGGTCATCCAATTGTGCCTTTGCACCCACAAAATTGGTACCATTATCCGAATACAAGCACGACACAGGGCCACGCCGTGAAATAAAACGGCTGAAAGCAGCCAGGAAAGCATTTGAAGTTAAGTCAGAGACCAACTCAATATGAATGGCCTTAGTCACAAGGCATACAAACAGACAAATATATGCCTTCTGCGAATGTTGTCCTCTCCGACGAGCAAGCGTAATACGTAGAGGACCCGCGTAATCAACACCGGTGTGAACGAAGGCTTTTGCTTCAGTAATACGATATGAAGGTAAATCTGCCATCTTTGGGGTAGGATGTGATGGATTTGAGCGGAAGCAGCAGTTGCATTTCCGCACTCTTGCCCTAATAACCGTCCTAGCATCTAATATCCAATAGCGCTGACGTAATATAGACATAAGAAGTCCTGGACCGGTATGACAGTTCACGACATGAAAGTGATCTATGATAAGATTTACAACACAGTCATGTTTAGGTAGCAATATCGGATGTTTAACCTCAAAAGGTAAGTCCGATTTAGAAAGGCGTCCCCCGATACGTAACAAATTGTCCTCATCAAGAAATAAAGACAAACCCTGAAGCCTTTTGGAGTGGAATTTGCCTTTCTGAAGTGCAGCAATATCATTTGAAAAATGAGCATTTTGCACGGAACGAAGTACAGCCTTTTCAGCAGTCACAAGATTATTGACAATTCCAGAGGAAGGTGATATCTTTTTTATGAATCGGAGAATATAAACGACACTCCTTAGTAGTTTATCCCAAGTGGATATACGCTGGGCCAGTTCACCCAGAACCGATTGTTCACCCAGAACCATTGCAGTGAGCACATTAACTTTGTGTTCAGGCATTTCACCGGTATTGGTGGGGCGAAACGGTTTTACTGGCCATTCCAAAGGTGGGTGGCGAATCCATGATGGGCCGTTCCACCATAAATCATGTGAAACGAGTTGAGAGGGTAGCATGCCACGAGAAAGGCAATCGCTCGGGTTTTCAATACCGGCGACATGGTAAAAATTTTCCGGAGACAAATTTTCCTGGCACTGAGCTACACGATTGCTAACAAACACCGACCAACGATGCGGTGAGGAATGTATCCAGGAGAGCGCAATGGTAGAATCTGAAAACGCGTATGTTCCTGCAATAGAAAGACGCGCACGATAACTATCTTGAACCGTCCGTATCAACTTTGACATCAAAACTGCGGCACAAAGCTCCAAACGAGCGAGAGTTGTCACTCTCGTGGGAGAAACCTTTGATTTTGCACACAATAACCTCACTGAAATATTTCCAGAGAGATCAGTGGTGTGCAAATAAATCACGCAGCCATAACCATTCATGCTCGCATCGCAGAAGGCGACAACGAGCACTGTACTGTCCTTTAGGACGCCAACGTGGCGGGGGATTTTTACTGTAGAAATTAAAGGAAATTCCTGTGTGAGAGCCGAAAACCTTTGAATAACGCTCTCAGGGGGTATATCATCCCAACCAATGTTACACAGCCATAGCTCCTTAATAAGTAATTTCGCATACAGAATTACAGGGGCGACCAAGCCGAGAACATCGAACAAGCGGGCTACTATGGAGAGTATGTTCCGCTTCGTGCACTTCTCCTGAACATAAGAAGACGTAAAGAAGAAGCTGTCATCAGCTGGTTCCCACGAAAGGCCTAACACCTTAGCGGCATTGTTAGAACCAACAGTAAAGTCCACTGGGCTTCGGTGAGAATCTGGAAGATTCTCAAGTACCACTGAAGAATTACTAGTCCATTTTACCAAATCAAAGGCACCGGACTTAAACAACGAGATCAATTCTCGCGACAGACGTACGGCACTGGGTTCATCTACAATAGAATATACCAGGTCGTCCATATACAACTTAGACTCTGCCACATTGGCAGCGTCCGGAAAATGTTGTCTCATATCCTGGGCCAACTGTCGAACAGTGCGCATTGCCAAGTATGGACTAGCTGTTAGTCCGAAAGGGACCCGATTGAATTGAAAGGTTTGTATGGGATCGTTGTCCGCGAACCGAAATAGAATTTTCAAATATTTGCGATGCTTGCTTGGAACCTCAATCTGCAAATACATCTGCTTTATGTCTGCAGTAATAGCAATGGGAAAAAGACGAAAGTCTAACAGAAGCAAAAACAGATCGGCTTGCAAATTCGGACCAGTATAAATCACGTCATTTAATGACAATCCTGTATGTGTCTTAGCGCTCGCGTCAAGTACAATCCGAGGCATAGGTTTATCCGGGCGAGTGACAGCGTGATGCGGAATGTAATATCCGTCATCGGTAATATCCGACCTTGAAACTTTTGCTAAATAACCGTTTTCAATGTACTCATGAATAACTTTATTATAATTCTCCCGCAAAGCCGGTGAATGTTTAAATTTTCGCTCCAAAGCCATAAATCGGCGCTGAGCAGTAGCAAGGGAATTACCCAATTGCTTCGGGTCTTTACAGAAAGGTAAAGCAACAGAATACCTTCCGTCGACGGTGCGAGAAATGGATGATATAAATAAATTCTCACATTCCGTCTCTTCCGGACTTAGAAATTGCATGTTGGGTATTTCCTCTAACAGCCAAAATTTTTGTACTAAGTCATTAAGCGCAAGTGCCGAAAATGACGTACTTGTATTAAGCACATTACTAGGGTAGTCACCCATTAATACAAAACCGAAAGTAGTCGCTAATGCCGGAGGTTCGCCGTTACCAGATTCAACCCTGTTCCCTAAATAAATATATGGGAACAGTTGTGCACCTAATACTATATCCACGCATCCAGGAATATTCCACGTTAAGTCAGCGAGAGGTATACCCTTTAAGTAACTCATATCACCCTTGGTTATATAGTGATTAGGTAGCTGATCTGTAATACTGTCAATGACAAGCGCATAAATATTATATTTATTATTCGGCTACACGCGGGACTCAATGTCCAAATAAACGTAACCCAAAATTGGTTTGGATGCTGAACCGATTCCTTTTACAAAGGAATTGTTTAAAGGAATTATTGGTAAGTTGAGGATCTTGCAACAATCAACAGTAATTAAATTGTTCTGTGAACCGTTATCCATTAAGCACCGAACAATAACTTTATTTCCATTTTTACTCTTTGCGAATACTTGCGCGGTTGATAATAGAATCGTATTATGTGTCGCTTTCACAGAAAGGGAACATGAGTTATTTATGTTTAGCGGAGGTTCTTCTAATTGTGTATCACAATTTTCAGATGTCCCTGTAGATGTTCGCGACGTGTGTGCGTGGGTACTTGATGGAGTTTTAGCATTGTCATCAGCACTGCCAAAATGCAACAAAGTGTGATGACGTTTTTTACAAAACTCACAAGTTAAAACCGATTTACACGCGTTTATTGTATGCCCTCCACTAAGGCAATTTACGCAAGCATGTTTTGACTTTATAAACTCAAAACGCGCCTGTGAAGAGCTCATATTTTTAAATTTAACGCAATCTTTAATTGTATGATTAGTTTTATTACAAACAAGACAACAATTTGTGCGCGAAGCCGTAAACCGAGGTACATTCTCGTTGCTAGCAAGGAACGATTTAAAATTTTTATTAGAACGAAATGACGACGTAGTGGGCAGTTTTTTACCGGCTTCATTTGAATTGCTTAAACGTTCTAAAATCTTAACCTGATCTTGAACAAACGAGACTAAATCGTCATATGTCGGAATCTCTTTATTCCTGACTGACAGCTCGAAAATCTGTGCGATTTGAAAATCAATTTTTCTAAATGCACAATGAAATAAGATAAAATCAGTTAAATTTTCAATCTCTAATTGTTTTAACGCTGCTACTGATGCAGAAAAATTTTCAATAAAAAAGTCAAGACTGCCAGATGTATTTGTACAATTTTTTGCATCAAGAATATTATTTAAATAATGTGTGCCTAGTGCACGTTTATTCTGAAATTTGTTTACCAAAGCATTCCAGATTATATTGTATGTGTCACCTCCAGGTACAATGCCTGAAGTAACCTTTAAAGCGCCGTGTGTCAATTTACCAATTAAATATTGAACACGCTGGGCGTCGGTTAACTGTCTATTATTATGTACATTAGATTTGAAATCTTGGTAGAAAGTAGGCCAATTTCCCATTTTACCATCAAATGATGGTAATTCCAAAGGTGGCAATTTAATAATACAATGATCCCGCGAATCGTTGCGTGACGCGTTTTGAAGGTTAAATCGACTTCGTTTGACCTTCAAATAAATATCATCAAATGCATTTAATTGTTGGAAATCCGGTTTAAATGAGTCGTCCAAAGTCAACTGACGGTCGTTAAGTTTGTCAATAACAGTTTCAAACTGAACTCTCAAGTCTTCAATCATATCCGACTTTGTCATGAAGTCTTCATTTTTTCTTGACTCGAAGGTATTTAAATTATTTGATAAATTATACAATTCATTCATCCGCAAAAAAAGATTTTCCTTTTTTGCCGTCAAAAGAGTCAACGTTCTATCCTGAATATCTCCAGAAACTTCTTCAGCAATTCTCGGCATTTTTAATGAGATGACAAAATATTCTTAACCAAAAAAAGTTTACAATAATGTTGTAAGTATTGTAAATTAGAATTCTCCAAAAATTACGACAATTCCAATATATTATATGTTTCGAATCTACCAAAGAATACGTAAAAAAAACGAAACTAAATTCACTATACCTAAATAATATTAAGTAATTTGAGCTTTAATGAAATTTACCAAAAAAATACGCAAATTTCTAATGCTAGAAAAATTATTTATGTATGCTAGAAATTGGTACTGATAGGTACTTCTTAAATCACCAAAAAAATTACGTGAATAGAACATCCATTTATCATGTTTCCAAATCTAAATCACTAAATATTAATCAATTTTCGCTAGCAATATATCCGAGCTACGTAGGACCAAACTTATGGTTGATGATCTGGCGTGTAGGTAGCACAGATCATCTAGGGAATATAATATTTCCCTATGAAAAATATATTGTGGATTAATAAACTATCTCTGCAGGGAGAAAAATAACAAACCAGTCACCAAAATACAAATGAACAGAAAAACTCACCCAAGAATGGCATTCACAAATGGAGGTCTTCTATTTCTGTCATCAGCTTCGGTTTCAGGCAGCAATCAGCAATCACTTTGCATTTGCACTCGAAAAGGTTATAAGGAACAACCAGCTCACAAGAGAGAAAAATTATTAATGATAGAGATGAATCAGCACATTCATCGTAACACACAGTGTCGAATTTGTGACATTTTATTTTGTCAAAAATATATATTTTAATTATTTTTATCATATAGACCTCTTTTGACGAAATATCATGTCTCAGATGAATCCACTGAACAGATGTAACAGGTGACCGCAATTTGGTTATCATTCACCTGCAGAGAAAATACTATGCGAAATTGACAAGAGATGTCGCTTTTTGTCTATTCTATTTTAAAAAAAAATAATTAATTAATTATGTTTGTATATTAAAATAATTTTAAATTAAGTTTTAAATCTAATGCTTCTCCACCCGTTTTGTTTCTAAATTTTCTTTAAAATACACGTTGTTGTATTTTGGTGGGCGGAATGTTCCGTAACGCCAATTGCTTTTGACAGGCCGTGTACTAACCAATAGTATCGTCAGAATTTGAACTGTGTAGTTTAAGTTCGCACAAGTCAGCTAAAACGACGGAAAGCCGTGAGCCGAGCCAGTTGCACAAAAACGGTTCGTCCTGTCAATATCGATCCCCGGTTGTGTTATCGGAATAATCGTAATACGTATTTTTTATCGCAATTTAATCTAAAATAACCAGTGATAACGAACGACAATCCCGTTCCAGTGTTGACAGATGAGGCTTATGCAGATTTCACCATCATTTCACCGGTAAGTTGATTGTGAATTAACGTTATGTATTGTGTTTTTGCATCGCCTGTCACAAGCCATATAATTCATTTATACTTTATCTGTGTGGAATAGCCCTTTAAAGTGCGGCTATTCCAACCCCTGTTCGTTCTTAGAACAGAAACTATTATTGTAACGTAAGTTACTCAACAATTTCATTGTTTATAACTTACATATAGATATTTTACTTACTAATGATATACTCTGTAATTTTTTTATATGACATAAATAAAATTATATTATTTTTGTTGTGTTTTTGGGGTTTTATGCCGTGTTGCGCTAACTCCTTCTTTAGCCGACGTTTCGGACAGCGTTGCAGTGTCCATCATCAGGGCAGACCCGGAAGATCCGAAGATGTGTCGGCTAAAGAAGGAGTTAGCGCAATACGGCATAACACCCCAAAAACACACAACAAAAATGCTTTTGGCCGTGAAAATCTATAAACCAAATTTATTTTAATTTAATAATTTTAAAAAATTGTCTACGACTCTATTGTCTATGTATAACTTTTTTTTAATTGTATTAGGTAATTCACCCTCAAAAGAGTGCTTTGTCTATGTATAACTCATATATTTTGTTGACACATGTTTTCTTTACCGTCCGTTGTTTAATCAGTCACCCGCGCAGTTAAATGTATAATTCCATACTTGTGATAGTTATTAAGTATAGTTACGCTAGTTTATATTAATTAGTTAGTCATAATTCTTATTTTTATTGCTATTCACTTTGGAAGCGACCACTGTTCTAATGTCATGCTCAAATGTCTAAAACTTCCTAGTTTAACTAATGCCAATCGGTACCAAAAGCAGAACGCTAATACCGATTTATTTATAAATGTAGAGTTATCTGACTATTGACGTCGACTTTTTGAAATGTTTTAACTTCAAGGTTAAGGTACAAATGTAATTATATCGTTATTTCCAATAATGAGTTATGTATACTATTTCACTGTTTTTACAGAATATTACAAGCGAAACCAAATATTTAAAGCACAAACAATGTAAGGTTCCGTCATAACTATGTTCTGTTTTAGGTATATTTGTTTGGGCCGGAACCAATTGCCAAACGCAACCACAGCAGTGCCATGGATCTACCAATTCAAGAGACTGTTTCCAGCAAGACGGAACCAGGGCCCCAGGAAGAAGGCGGAGATGAAATACCGCATACGGATATAGATTTCGATCTTCCCGATATAAAGAAGGAATGTTTGGAATATGCGGAGAGTACTCAGACAGACAGTTAGTTGCATTGCATACGTATAAATGTAGAATGTTAAATTCAGATGTTCGGAATCCATGTCCGTTTCGAAATGTCGTGCAGGACAGGACGAATTTACTTTAAAATATATCTTTGCTAAACTAAAGCACATTTTAACTCACGTATTGCTCACAATAAATTCCCGTTTCTTTGAATTTTCACCTCATCTGTTTTCGACATATATTCGTGTCCATTAACTAAATATACATAAATATTTTTAAAAGAAAATATCATTCCATTGACTTTTAACAATAAAACCGTGTTCTGAAGCTAGTCAAGAGTAAATGGCTTTCCTTCTTGAAAGATCGGTCCTTGAAGTGACATCTGACATCTTTAAATCTTAAATTAAGCTTAAAGTCTGTTCATGTTTTTCTTGTTCCTGTGTGGTCAATCAATGTTATCTTTTGTCGAAGATATTTTATTTTAATTTTAATTAAAAACCAGTTTTTTTGTAGATTTACGGTTAATATACTTTGTTGTATTGTTTTTCAGGTTGCTTTAATATAGAGTCTGTTACCATCAAGGCGGAGCTTGGACCCCGAGAAGAAGATGAAGGGGGATTTAAATACACGAAAATTGACTTAGACCTGCCGGATGTTAAAAAGGAGTGCTTGGAACGCGTTGAAAGAACTGCCAAGACAGCAGGTAAAATGTTTTTTCCTTCTTAGTAGTCCAGTTAATCAAAACAAAAAACCAGAATGCTGATTATTTTAAGGTCAATGAAAAAATACTTCAAAAATAATATATGCCGTTATTTTTATTACATTTCTAAGGCAGTAAGAAAATCTAAATGGTCAAGTGTTTTGAATTGGTTGCTGCAGAAGCTCGCTAGTTCTGTAAAAAGAAAACCAACTCAGCATGTTGGGAGCAAGATGACGATTCAGCTACCTATTATTTTGTTTAAAACCTGTAATTTCGTAGTAAATTCTGACAGCTTACAATACAGAAATAAAGGGAAATAATAATAAACACTTGTCGCAATGATTTTCCGTATTTACATAAATTCCTAAAAAAATCAACCGTGCAGTATTGGAGTGTTCTATTACATGCGGCCTCTGAAATGGTATATTCTGCTGCAACACGTCTGAAAATACTGATGAGATATTTAAAGATGAATTTGAATGAATATTTTCTGTAGCTAAAAACTATAATCTATGAATAGTTTTTGTTAGAATTATAATTTTTATTTCTTTACATTACATTGAAAACACTATTTCTTAAAAAATTGTTTTTATAAAGTTTATCTATGTACATCTCGGCGTTTCAATTCAAAAGTATAAATAAGTGCAAAGCACAAATTAGTCACCTGTTCCTGTGGGAACCTATTTTTTTACTTTTATGTGAATTTGGAATGCTTTTCTGCACTTAGTAACACACGAAAGTAATAAGTCACATGAAGCCAACTATTAATCCTTTTTTTTTTAAATTATCGTCAGATCTGAAGATACAACAAGTGGAAACCACGGAGTGCTACTGTTCATATTCTCAAAAGGGAAATTTGACGAGCAACATGCTGACTCACAGTGGCGAAAAACCTTTTTCATGTTCTGAGTGCAATTTTACGGCTTCTCTTAAGGGCCTTCTGAAGATGCACATGTTGACCCACATCGGTGAAAAACCTTTTTTATGTTCTGTGTGCCACTATTCGTGCTCTCAAAAGAATTATTTGATCAGCCACATGCTAACTCACAGTGGAGAAAAGTCTTTCAAATGTTCCGAGTGCAACTATTCATCCTTCCATAAAAAATATTTGACGAGCCACATGCTGATTCACAGTGGAGAAAAACCTTTTTCATGTTCCTTGTGCAACGCTTCATTTAAACAAAAGAACCATCTGAATAGACACATGCTGACTCACACGAGAGAAAAATCTTTTAAATGCTCTGAGTGCGACTATTCCTGTACTCAAAAGGGAAATTTGACGGTACACATGCGATCCCACAATGGAGAAAAACCTTTTAAATGCTCAGAGTGCAACTATTCGTCTACTGTAAAGAAACGTTTGACGCCACACATGCGAACTCACACTGGAGAAAAACCTTTTTCATGTTCTATGTGCAACAACTCATTTTCTCAAAATCGCTACCTGACGAAACACGTGCTCACTCACACTGGAGAAAAACCTTTTTCATGTTCTATGTGCTACAATTCATTTTCTCAAAAGAGCAGTCTGACGTGTCACATGCTGACTCACACGGGAAAAAAACCCTTTTCATGTTCTTTGTGCAACAATTCATTTTATCGAAAGAGCAATCTGACGCGCCACATGCTGACTCACACTGGAGAAAAACCTTTTTCATGTTCTATGTGCAACAACTCATTTTCTCAAAAAAACAGCCTGACGTGCCACATGCTGACTCACACTGGAGAAAAACCCTTTAAATGCTCTGAGTGCAACTATTCGTGTACTCGAAAGGGAAATTTGACGGTACATATGCGAACCCACAATGGAGAAAAACCTTTTTCATGTTCTTTGTGCGCCAATTCATTTTTTCACAAGATCAGTCTGACGTGCCACATGCTGACTCACACTGGAGAAAAACCTTTTTCATGTTCTATGTGCAACAACTCATTTTCTCAAAAGGGCTACCTGACGAAACACATGCTCACTCACACTGGAGAAAAACCTTTTTCATGTTCTTTGTGCAACAAATTATTTTCTCATAAGAGCAGTCTGACGAAACACATGCTCACTCACACTGGAGAAAAACCTTTTTCATGTTCTTTGTGCAACAAATTATTTTCTCAAAAGGGCTACCTGACGAAACACATGGTCACTCACACTGGAGAAAAACCTTTTTCATGTTCTATGTGCAACCATTCATTTTCTCATAAGGGCAACCTGACGAAACACATGCTCACTCACACTGGAGAAAAACCTTTTTCATGTTCTCTGTGCAACAAATTATTTTCTCATAAGAGCAGTCTGACGATCCACATTCTGAATCACACTGGAGAAAAACCTTTTTCATGTTCTATGTGCAACAATTCATTTTCTCAAAAGAACAACCTGACGAAACACATGCTCACTCACACTGGAGAAAAACCTTTTTCATGTTCCAAGTGCAACTATTCATGCAATCAAAAATTCCATCTGACGAGACACATTCTGATTCACTCTGGAGAGTAACCGTTCAGATGTTCCTTGTGCATCTATCCATGTTCTCCAAAAGGAAGTTTGAAGAAATACACGCTGATGTACAGTGGAGAAAACCCTGTTTCATATTCCGAGTGCAACTGTTCAAAAAAGCCAGCTGACGAACCACCTGAAGACTCATATGAAACATAACTTTTCCAAACATCCATAGGAGATTGGTCGGATGACTAAACTCCCGTATTACTTGAATTCTAATGAATCAATCGTACGAGGAACGTTATCAAGTTTTATCATGCCTCTGTCCTACTATAACACACTTTAAAAACATGGAATATCTTGGAATTGGAACCAATGAAAGTCTACGGACCAATGAATAGAGACCAGCCTTGATCACTCACTTAGAGCTGCTCAACATAGCCCAAAAAGAGGTTTACGCTTAAGAAAATTCTAAACGTTCTGGTTAGAACTCCTACACATGAAATATCTTTAATTTTCAATCCACGAAAGCTTTAATTTCAAATATCTGAATATCCCGCTGCTCAACATAAATACTTAACCAGAGAAAAAATCGAAAATTCCGAGTAATAACTTATTTCAATACATCTTTTGGATAGAGAAATATATCAAATTTCATGGTGAAAAAATATATAATTCCCTAACAAATCAACTATCTAGTATACTAACTAAAATGAAACATGTCTGAGAAAACTAAGTGATAATCAATAATAACTTGCAAACAGTAACTTGCTATAATTACTTGTAAACATGATGAATACAATGTAAAGACATAAAGATAATCATTTCAAAAACTACAAAATGCCGCCTCAGAACAGTAAACCATAGTGAGGATGATTGTGGAAATCGCCATATTATTCTCATACATTTAATAATATGTTTTTTATTTTTATTTTTAGAAATGCTCAGTGATGATACAATTGGTAAGGTGTATTTAATTATACTTGATAAGAGAACCTATTATGTATCTATATTCAATGTCTTAGTAATTTCACCTGGATAACTATATGAGTAAAACTATTTAAAAAGAGGAAAGTTTGTGGAGAGAGGAGCAGAATTTTGTGATTCTGGGTTTATGTGTGCACGAATCATAATTGACTGCTTATAATTTTTTTTTGAAAAATTAAGTTTAAGTGCTTATAAAATAATAAAATCATGCTAACAAAATATGAGTAGTAATTTTTCGTAATAGATATACGCGAGTGATTTGAAAGTTATTTGCTGAATTAGTGTTGTTGGCTTCTATATAAAGGAGCGTCGTGCGCCTAGTCCACTACGTTGGAACATTTAAACCAATGACGGGTAGCAATTTTGAACCATCCATTTTATAATTTAGCAGTGTAGAAACAATGTCTACTTTGTTACTTTTTTGTGTAAAATTATTATGTTATTTTTAGTTTTGTTGTATTTCTTACGTAAAATTTTCAATTTTTTTAATTTTATTAGATAATAATAAACTTTACCTCCGTTTTTTTGTTTAACGCCGTTTTCGTGCAAAATCACCTGAAGGGCGCTTTCCAAATATATAATACATTTCTTCAATAATCTATGTTATTACGAACTATATATGGCGATAATAAACAGAACAATCCTTACCTGGTAGGTCATTTGAGATTAAATCTACGTATATCTTATATTCTAAATCTACGTATATATTTTATTGTGAAAGCATTCTCCAGTGGACTTCTGACCAATATAGATAACATTTCTGTAGTCCTGGCACTTTTTGAATTCTTACTTATTCTTAACAGGAACCCTTGCTTCTTGTAGGATTTTGAAATAATTTGCTGGATGTGCTTAGCAAAAACTTATTTTCAGTCTAGATTGTGTTTAGTCTTTACATGAGAATTTTCTTTGTTCCTACCGCAATGTAATTTATATAGTGCCCACCTCTCCGTTCACATTACATTACTGGAAAACTATTCGAATTATGGAACATGACAATTGAAAATTAATAGTTTAAATTTGAGTAAGTATAATTTTTGAAAACAGGAGAAGGGTTAGTACCACCTCAAAAGCAAAATGTTGGTGCTTTTCGTGTACATAATTGTTATATCTGTCTTACTTAGCAGATTTAAGGGTTGGGAACTCTTTGTTAAAAAGTAAAAGGTTCTACTTAATTAAAGGTTCTATAATTGGTTTTATTACGTTACATTAAATAGGTCTGGATTTAGCTACACTGTTTATTACCCGAGGGTTGGTAATTCTCTGGTTCGAGATTCTTGTTCCCTGTCACTATAACCTCACTGGCATTTGTTACACTCTAGCGACATCTGACGGACTCTGAAGTAAGCTTTGTGACTAGCGCCATCTATGGCTTAAATACCCAACTTATTACCATACATCACAATAATATCGTTGAAATATAAAAATACAAAAGTTGACCCTCTTGGAAGTGCATAATATCGCTTTAAGTGCTCATTGTTTTTGTTGTTGCGATAATTACCAGGAGGTATCGCGGTCGAACTCACTATATTGTGATTGTTTTGTGTGCTCTTTTGCTGAGATACAGTGGTAAATGATTAGTCATCCCATTTTCCTTCCCTTCTCATTGTTTATGGAAATCAAATAATTTATTTTACATTCAACTTAAATTTGAATTAATTCACATGTACTGTATGTATGTTTCCTAAATAAACTCAAATAAAATTATCTTTTTCATTCGTATAAATAGTATCATCCAATTCTAGCAATCGCCTGTTTATTTCGTTTCTTCTATTTATTTATTTGAAAAAATTATAGTCCATTACTGGTGCTTATCAAACTGTTATTCAATAGCAGAGTCGGATGCAACAGATTATAAAGGTTTATTGTTTAAGTTATAATATATTTCTAGTCGACGCAATTTAGTGTCATAAATATATATAAATATATATTTTTTTTTTAAATATATTTTTTTATATAAAAATATAAATATATTATTTATTATTTTTTTTGGTAAACTAATTTATTTATTTAGAATTTACGGCACAAGTGCAATATACATAGAAAGTTAATTTTATTTTTTTACATATACATAGTGCAGTATTAAATTTTGATGAAATAAGTTAAAGAATTAAATTTAGTAAAAACATAACAAATAAAATAACAGTAAATAAAGAAGCAATGACAATAGCCTGTTGACCTCATTAAAATAAGTGGCGTTAAAATGTGTTATTAGTGCAGCTTTATACTTTATAAGGGGAATATAAGTATCTGCGATTTTAGCATAAAAGTTCCCAAGTGTGTGCAATCTGTTTATAACTGAGTTATATCCTGAGATTGTGGTATAATTGTCACAATAATACATACTAGAGGACCTTGATCTAATGGTAGGTACATGAAATTGAATCAACATTAATATGTCAGGGCTATCCAACTGATAATTTATAATTTTGTATAAGAATATAAGATCAAAAATTTTTCTTCTATCACTTAACTTAAGCAATTTTAATGAATATAATAAGAAATCATAATCTATTGTTTCGAAAGGAATTCCAAGCCTAAAATTAATACATCTCAAAAATTTGCGTTGGACTCTTTCAATACCTAGTATTAATGTGATTATTAAAGACAGGTGACCAAATTGTACAGTTGTATTTTAGAATACATCTAACGAGAGATGTGAACAGAATTTTTAATGTGTTAATATTTTGAAAATCCTTGGAAATTCTTACTATAAAACCTAACATTTTCATAGCCCTGTTAGCGATAGAAGTTATGTGAGATACAAAGCAGAGTTTTTGATCTAACATTATGCCTAGGTCAAGTATTTCGATTACAGAGATTAAGTCAACATTACACAATGAATAATTATACATTATTTGGTGTTTGATTTTGTGGAACCTCATAACTTGGCATTTGTTAATATTTAGTTGCAGTTTATTACTAGAACACCATTTGAAAAAGTTGTTAAGGTTCTCTTGCAAGATTATGCAGTCATACACATCATAAATGACCCTAAACAACTTCATATCGTCAGCAAACAGTAAAACTTTGACATTGTAGAAAATGCTGCTAACGTCATTGATGAAGAGGATAAATAATAAAGGTCCCAGGTGTGAACCTTGTGGGACTCCACTGGTAGCAATAAATTCATAGGATAGACAGTCATTAATCTTAACAAAAAGTGATCTATCATATAAGTAACTAATCAACCATGCCAGTAAATTACCACTTATCCCATATTTTACAAGTTTATTGATTAGTATTTTGTGGCAGACCTTATCGAACGCCTTGGAAAAATCTGTATATACGGAGTCTACCTGTTTCCTGTTAGACAATGCTGTATTTATGTAGTTTACATATACTGCAAGGTTTGTGAGAGTAGATCTAGATGAGACAAACCCATGTTGGCAATTGGTAATAACGTGGTTAATGTTAGAGGATATTTTGTTTAGAATGATTTTTTCAAAGAGCTTAGATATAGGTACTAGATAAAATACAAATAGGTCTTTAATTGCATACATCATTTTTAGAACCCTTTTTGAACACTGAAGTGAGATAGCTAGATTTCCAGCTATTGGGGAATTGTCCTGTTTTAAGAGATTTATTAAAGATTAAGTACAATGGATAGGATAGACTATTTACACATTTTTTTAGAAATATGGGTGGGATATTATCGGGACCAGAACTTGTTTTTGGTTCCATGAGTTTAATAAAGGCTATGATATCATTGCGTTCAATTAATAGATCAGATAGTTACAAGTTAATATCAGTGAAAAATGCGGGAACACTGTCAACAGAGATATCATCCTCATATACGCTTTTGAAAAAGTCAGCGAATAGATTAACAATATCCTCAGTTTTGGAACAAGTCTTACCACCATAGTTTATAATACTAGGAATGGATGCATAGTTGTTTTGTAATGATTTAGAATAATTGAAGAAAGATTTAACATTAGATTTTATGGAGGTTTCAACTTCTTTTATATAATTCTTGTAACATTTATCTGAAATTACAGCGCACTGCTTACGCAATTTGTGAAATTCAGTATAATCATCGAGTGTTCTCATTGTTTTGAATTTATGGTGAGCAATCTTTTTTTTAAAAACTAAGTTAATAAGATCATTGGTGAACCATTTAGGAAAAGTTGATGTATTACGTGAAGTAACAGGTACATGACTTTTAATAGCGTGTTTTAAGATACAGTAAATTTTTTCGATATTGTCATTTAATTCGCCATCATTCAGAAATGACCAATCAACATTTAGTAGGAAGTTACAAATATCAGTGTAATTTGCTTTATGAAAGTTATGAGACATTAATTTGATTTTAGGATTTTAACATATGGAGTTGTTTATGGTTATATCTAAGGATGGATGGTAATTGTCCAAGGGAAGAAGAATTTCTGAGGATTTAGTTACAGTAACAGATTTTATATTAGAAAAAACTAGATCCAGGGTTCGGTCGTTGCTATTTTTGTTATCATTTAATTGATTTAAGTTTAAAAAGTTGGACATTTCGAGTATTTCTCTTTCGATGTCAGATATGCTGGAGTTATTATTACTAGTTAAATCTGAGGATAATGGATCCCAATTAATATTTGGTAGATTATAGTCGCCTGCAATGATTATTTTTGTTTCGGGATATTTAGATATTAGTATTTTAATTTCATCCATATGGTTTCTGTAAATAATTTGATCAGATGAAGAAGGAATATAAACACAACCTAGAATGATTTTATTGTTTTTGTTTATGTTAACAACACTAAAAATATGTTCCACGTTTTTGTAAGTTGTAGTTAGCTTCCTGGAGACTAACGTCTAAGAAATTGCTAACAAAACACCACCACCTCTTGATTTAGAACTGGTATTCTTGTTTCTATCCAATCTGTATATATTGTGAGTAGGTAGCCCCAGTTCAGCTGTGTTGATATTCGAGTCAAGCCAAGTTTCAGTTAAGAAAAGGACATCGTGTGGAGGAGTTGGTGCAGTTGTTGAAAATTGATGAAGTTTAGTACGCATCCGACGTACGTTCTGATAGAAGCTACTTATTGTTTGTTGCGACCTTAGTTTTTTGGCGTCGTAGTTATTATTTTTGGTGAAGAGTTTATATATTTGATTGTTAAATTCACTTCACCATTGTTCGTGCGGTCTTCCAATTCCTTCCTTAGGTCTGCCAATTGCCTTCCCTGTAATGGGGTTTGATCAGATTTGATCTTTATTTGATCAGGAACAGTTATGCTGTTTTTTTTCTCAGTATATCAATGGCTTGGGCGGGGTTGTCAAGTATAACTTTTAGGGGTCTGGGTTTGGCCGTTTTATTGATCCCCAAACGAAAGGTTGTGATGTTGTCTTTAGTGATGGTTGAGTTTAAAGCTGTTAGTGTGTTAGATATTCTTGTCGTATCGTCGGTAATTTTATCAATTTGGGAACAGGCCAAGCTTTCTAAAAAGTTGAAAATAATAATATTTTTCGAACGTTTTTTTCTCTCCTCGAGCTCGTCAGCAGCTTCGCACGTGGATAAAATTGGTAAGTTTGAAGATTCATGCTGTGATTTGGATTCATACAATTTTGATGAGACCATGTGTTCATACGACTTCACCTGTCCCTCGAGGATTTCAACTTTGACACTAACATCCAGCATAGTGCCAGACAGGTTGGAAAGTTTGTTGAGTAATTTAGTCATCTGATCTTTAGTTAGTTTTAGTGCCGGATCAGTAATATTACTATATAAAGCACTAATTTCCTCCTTAGCCTTGTTGATATATGATAGTGCATCAGTGGTACTCATCTTGCAATTGGATTTTGTATATTAATAATTTGTATAAGATGCAGTGACAACCCTGTTCATGCGTTGTCTATGGCGAGAAGTGGGTGGGCGTTTCACTTGTACTCTTCGAAACTTTGATTGTATTAGTATTCTTCCTTGTGTATTCAGTATTATTTCTTGGCTTTGTCTGTGTGTGTCTATTGTAATCCGATGACAGTTGAAATTTTAAATTAATAATAAAGAATTACCGGTTATGCAGCTTCAACTGTTGGTACACAATGTTAAATTTTGATTATGGTAAAGTACTCGTGGTTGAAAAACACTACTATAAGTTCTTAATTTTAATATAATCGTTAATTTTTGTGGAGCCATTACAATATATTATATTGGGTAAAGAAAAGAAAGAAAGTTTTTATTTATAAAGTAAGAAATAAACAAAATGTATAAAGCATGATAACTAAAGTATAGATAATGAAAATAGACCAAAATAGCGGTTACTAAATTAGATACATAGTAAATCTAAATGAATATAAGAATATATTTATGTTTATAATTTAAGAATAAAAGTAAAATAAAAATAATATTATTACATTTCGATTAATAAGTAGGTAGTAGGTGGTATAAGTACATAGAGTTATTTTATTCATTTGGAGTAAACGGAGCTGATAATATTGCAAGCGAAGGTACATAATAAATTGCGACAATAATCTGTTGGTGGCTCGAGTGCTGATATAACATTTCAAGAGGATATGGTAAAAGAAGAAAAATATATTTTTCTGTCAATTAATTTTATGAAATAAAATAGTTAATTATATATTAAGTATGTACCATAAAAATTTTAATTTTATCAATTACACTAATATGTACCTGTAAACAAAAGATATGTTAAAAAATCAAATTAAAACTTATAATCATTATTTGGGTGATCAAGAAGTTGTTGTATTTGTAATATAAAGGCTTTATAATTTTTTTCAGATTTGATTTTATATGGGAGTGCATTAAAATTTTTTATACCTTGATAAGTATAATGGCGTTGAGAAGCGCTCTTTTTAAATTTAGGGATTTCTAAGTTGCCACGTGATCTTGATCGGTTACTTATTTTTGGAAATGTTATTGTATTGTAATGTTATAATAACTGTGTTGTTGGAAATATAGATGGTTTACATAGGATGACTTTAAAAATCAACCTCTGTGCCTTTTCTACAGGTAAGAGGTTAGTTTTGAAAGTCCCCCCCCCCCACCCAATTATACCATATTGTAGAATAGATTGGGCAAAAGAGAAATAAATAGTTAAGTTATCATTTAATATGATAGGATGTTTTTTAATCTAATGAATAAGTTAATAAGTTTTCTTACTCTGGCTGCCGTATTTCGGACTTGTATGTTCCATTTTACGTGTCTATCTACTATGATACCCAGATACTTTATATTATTTTTGCATGTTATTGTTAAACAATATACATTGCCGCATTCTTTTTTTATTTTCAAACTGTGATTAATGGATTTTAATGGTAATATTCTTTTCGAATTTTTTTTCCTGCAAAAAGAAAATAATATGAAATATGTTTTCTCGGTATTTAGTGAGAGACAATTTAGGTCGAACCATGTTTTGAGTATGTTTATAGTGATATTGGCTATCCTTAATGTTCCCTCCCATGATTTTCTTTTTGTGATAAGTACAGTGTCGTCTGCGTGAGATATGATATCTCCAACAATGGGAAGAGTGAACATTTGATTTACATATATAATAAGAAGGATTGGACCGATGACAGTTCTTGCGGTATGCCAAAAGATGAGGTTTTGGGTTCACTAATGGTATTATTGATTTTGACATATTGAAATCTCTCTTTTAGGTAACTTTGGAACCATGATAGCAATATTCCGTCCAATCCAATTTGTTTTAGTGATTTTTGAGTGTGATATGTTATCAAATGCTTTGCGGAGATCAATGAAGATTCCAAGAGACTTTTCTCCATTATCTAATTTTTGCATTATTGTTGATGTTAATTTAGCAATCGCATCCTGTGTGCTGATATTGTGCTCAACTGGTTTGGGCTCATTATATTCTTATCTTTTATGTAGTTGTTGAGTTGTTTTTAACAATTTTTTCATAGATTTTTGCTATGTTTGATGTGAGTGCTATGGGACGATAGTTAGAAGCGTTTTTTCGTCACCAGATTTAAAAAAAGGGGTCACAATAGTCTTCTTATAGTTGTTCGGTAATATGCCCCTCTTTATACTTTCATTTATTATATGAGCAATTGGTTTGCTGATTATCTCACGTACAGTTTTTAATGTTTTTAAAGTTATATGGAAAATAAGTTTAATTGTTTTATTTATTTATAGAGCGCCGACGGTATACATATAGTTCCCGTGAACACTTAGGCCATAGGCCCATTGTCTCCCATTTTACCTCATTCCTTCAACAGTAATCCGGTTCCTTTAATAAAGTTCACCAGGGTTGTTATTGGATATCTGACTATGTATTCTGGTTCAACAATGTGTCTTCCCAGTTCTCATTTCTCCTCTCCAATCTCCCTTGGTTCCCTGAAGGCCCCACAAGGGAAGAAAGCCTCGTCTCTCCTCTTCATTCGCCTTTGGTTCCGTGAAGGCCGCACAAGGGAACATTTCACGAAGGTGTCCTCATCTCTCCTATCCACTTCTCCTTGGTTCCCTAAAGGTCCCACGAGGGAAGAGGGTCTCTTCTCTCCTCTCCACTCCTCCTTGCTTCCCCGAAGACCCGATGGGTAAACAGTCCACTCTCCATTGGTTCCACGAAGGCCCCACGACTAAAGAGTCTACTCCCTCTTGTTTTCCTGGGGCCCCACGAGGTAAGAGGGCCTGATCTCAATCCTTGGCCTCGTCTCATGGACAGTAAGTTTTATTATCAATATGCGAAATCGATTTCGGTCATCTAAGTAATCGGATAGGGGTTGTAAAAGTTTTAAAATAATTATGTCATCCGCGTATAGCACGAAGTAACTATTTTGAATACTTGGAGCAGGTGGATGAGTTTGTGTATTTAGGAAGTATGTTTACGAGAGATGGGAAGGCTGAAAGAGATATTGAAAGAAGAGTAAATGCAGGTAACTCCATTAATGGAGGACTGAACGCAGTTGGCGCTAACAAAAAATAGTCCAAAGAAGCGAAGTTAGCAGTCCACAACGGAGTGCTGGTACCTACCTTGATGTATGGAAGTAAGGCATGGAACTGGAAAAGAAAGGATGATAGTAGATTGAATGCTGTTGAAATGAGATCCCTGAGGTGTATGTGTGGTAAAACCATGTTTGATCGTGTGAGAAATGTGGAGATCCGCAAAGAGTGCAAGGCTTATGTAAGCGTAATGAGTAAGATTAAGAAAGGAATAATTTGGGTATGTAGAGTGAATGAGCGAAGATAGGAGTGTAAAGAGGATATATGATGCAAATGCGAATGGTAGCAGAAGTCGGGGACGCCCGAGGAATACATGGCACGATCAAGTGAATCAGATACTCGAGTCGGGCCATGTCAAGAGTCAGAATAATAGAAGAGTATGTATGAGACGATGTATGAATGTGAATGAGGCAAGAAGTGTGTGCCAAGACCGAGTTGTTTGGCGGTCCGTCCTATCTGCCTACCCCTTCGGGGAAACGGCGTGATGTTTAGTTAGTTAGTTAGTTTACATAAATGTCATTTATGTAAATTTTATATAAAAGCGGTCCGAGATGCGACCCTTGAGGCACACCTGAGAATATTTCCGCTAAACGAGATTCGAAACCACTGTCAATCGTGATTTGGTGCCGATTACTGACATGATGTGATCCATCTAAAAAAAAAAAAAAATCTAGAACTAATAACTTCTGTAAAATAATATAGTGATTACCACGGTCAAATTCTGCGGAGTAATCCGGTTAAATGGAATCTACCTGGCTTCGCATATCCATTTGACCATGAAGAAAATTTGTGAAAAACGCAATGTTTGAAGTTGTCGCGTGATTTTTCATTAACCTATGTTGATTATTTAAAAGTGAAGGTGACATAGTAGAATATAATTTGATGGTGAACAATTTTTTCCAATACTTGACTTACTATTGTTAATTTAGAAATACATTTTTCAATAGTTTGAGAAATATTTTTTTGAAGATTGGGATAATGAATTTGACGGCCGGCATAGTCCAGTGGTAACGCATTGGACTGCCATTCCGAAGGTCGCGGGTTCGAACCCGGCGTGCGCAAATAAATTTTATTTGATTAATTTGTGTTATTTCACAATTAATTAATTAAAATAATAAATAGTATATTTGCGGCACGTTCCAGAGTGGAAGATACTACCAGTATCGCCCTGGTGTAAGACCACCATTCAGAATTTAAACGTTACTCCAAATGGCTTTAGCCGTGTTTAGTGACTAAATCTGAATAGCCAGGTACTTCCCCACCTTCCTCTTTCCCTTCCCCACTTACCTTCAGCCTCACAACATCCCCCAATTGGGGATGCCATAGTCTCACTGGCTCCAGACGGGAGCAGTTGGGACTCTTGTGAGGTATTCACTATAAAAAAAAAAAAAAAAAAAAAAAAATCAAGGCGATTTTCCATTTGTCGACAAAAATAGGGATTTCTGGCCGTTTAGTGATAAACTTTTAGTAAATTCGTAATCGTGACAATACATTGGTGTCTCTAAATAGTATAAGTCACTATCCGTATCTGCCTGTTTGTGCGCTTATTTCTTCTAAACAACGCAACGGAGTTTAATAGGGTTTTCACTATCACTTAGAGATATTTTTGTGGAAGGTTTATATATATATGTATATAGATTTCTATATATATATATTTATGATGGTGATTTTTTTCTTTGTTTGTTCCTTCTTATTTCCTATACCTTTTCTGTACATAAAAGTGAGCTCTGGCGTTATGAAATTTAAATACAAATTCACATCTTATTTCCCATACCACTCTACCGACTGCGATAAAACTTTGTAACTTTGAGTTGTGCGCACGCCCGCGAAGGTTTCCCTATATTATATTGAACTATAGCGTTGTGAAATTTGTATAAAGATTCTCTTATTATTGCCTATATCATTCAACCGATTGTGATGAAACTTTGGTGAGTTGCTTTGCGCACGCCGGCGAAGGTTCCCATACATAAAGGTGAACTCTGGCGTTATGAAATTTGCATTCAGATTGAATAATAGGTGGCGCTCGAGTTGTTATAAAAATGTGTGCATTATTTCTTGTAGCTTAGCAGTAGGGACTGAAAGAGGGAAGGGTGAGGGTAATCCGTGAGGGGGGCAGTGGCGGATCCAGGGGGGGGGTCACGGTGGTCATGACCCCCCCTGAGCCCCAGCCCAGGGGGGGTCATGACTACCTAGGTCCTGGGCCCATCCAGGACCTAGGTGGACCACTAATTAAAATTGTTAAACATAATGTTTTTTTATATTTTTTGTCACAATATAAATTTTATTTAAGTACTTTCAATATTTAATTAATTAAATATAATACTTTGTTTGACGGCAAACGCATTATTCGGGAACGAACGCATCGAAAATTCGAATGTTACCGCGTCACCGCGCACCGCCACCGGCGCGCGCTTCGGCCGCCACCTTTCATATTATTATGACACATTTCGTGTAACCACGTGTGACGCTTGCCCGCGCTTTGTTTCGACTAACGTCTAGCAAAACCTAACCTCAATCGGAACGACTAAACTTTATTAATAAAGTGTTTACTTTTATTTGTTTACTAAGTTTAAAAAAATAAGTTCCAATATAAGTAATAGTGTTCTTAAAAATTGTTGCTGCAAATTCAATTCATTACAAGAAATGGTAAGTAATCTAATCAGTTTCTTCATTATGCCAGTGTATGTGTGTTTAAACTCAAATGTTATTTGTTAATGTTCTAAGGCTGGGGTTAGACTCGTAAGTTTTTTTCCTGTAAATCGCTCTTGAAGGCGAGTTTGGCCAAATTCCCAATGTAAACGACACCAAAAGTCACTTAACGTAATTTTAGTAAGTTTCAAAACTTATTCTTTCGTAAGTTTTTTGACAGGTCTAACGCGCCCGCGCGAATTACCAGCCTTCCTATACTTCCTAAAGCAATTCTTAAGGCGAGACACAACCTCGTTCATCGAGGTTTTGCCCAAGGCTAACATTTTAATTTATTTCGGCGAAATTATAATTGAATTTAAAAAAAATAAAATTATGCCGCACGAGGGATGCAAGTTATTTATATTTTAGATTAATAAAACAATACCTTACAATTAATATATTTTACGTTCAACGATTTTAAAACTTTATAACCCGTGTATAACTATAAAGTTAGCGGACTTAGCGGTAAGTACCAGATTTTATTTTTCTAGATGATGAATTAATAACTTCGGAAGTGGACACATTTTTAATATTTGTAACAAATTCTTCAGAATCAATTAAAATGAAGGCTAAAAGTGTGGATAGATTTTTTTACTAAGATTACGAAAACGTTAGTAATTTTTTTTAGAAATGCATAGTATTATTTTTAATGATGGATTTTGAATGATTTACATGAAAATGTTCCGTCTCCGATTATGTTCCCTTAATTTTGTAAAATTCCACACTGATTATTTTTTTTATACGGCAACACTTTGATATCCGGCGAATTTTTGAATTTGACGTTTAACGTTCACTAGATTTATTGTTTGTTCTCTGCGAACTTAACCACTTAACCTTTGATTTAACTTTTTGCATGAGTAGGTGGTTTGGTATATTTATGCTTTTTGCTAAAGATGGCGGTGTTTTGACAGATGTTATGAACAGAACTCCGTACAATTTCATGCCATTTTTGTGACATTCGTGTGGAAAATGTTCTTTTTTAAATGACTTTCGGCTAGTTAATTACCGTTTTTTTGCACATATAAAATTATGTCCCGTCTTTCCGGTTTATAAAAAATAGTCTGATTTTTCGAGTTGAAATTTTAAAAAAATCACCAGGGTTTCAAAAAAAAAATTAAAAAAAAATACGGAACGTCTTAGAATATTTGCCTAAACCGGATTTTTTTTAAATGTGATGCATGTGGCCTATTATCGGTCCAATCCTTTCTAATCCTAATGTTTCTGTTTTAAACATTTACGTATTTGAAATTTTGAATACGAAGCCGGTTGCCGTCAGCAGATGTCAGGTAGGTAGCTGTCATTCGGATAAAACGAAATTAATTGTCGCCTTTGACGGAACAAAAGCGCATAGATAATTGTTTAATTAATATTATTATTTGTCTATTTTGTCGTGACAAGCAAAGTGTTACAATAATAATGTCGAGTCAAATTCTGCAAATGCAGAATGCTACGGATATGGTTGGCGAGTGGAAACGTTTTAAGCAATCATTTCTTTTATATATGATGGCGAATAACTACAACGAGGAAAAGGAAATTCAAAAAGTTGCAAGATTCCTACACACAATACTATGTTGAAGACACACCTGACACCATGTTATATTGTGGTGAAATAAGAACACGATTAATAATTGTAATCTGTACTGTATTGGTTGACAATTGACATTACACGAGCCTACGCCGCCCGGGCTTGCGGAGCAAAAGACAATCTTAATGATATACCTAGTGTTACCATATCCAACAATACCTACTTTTTACTTGTATATATTATTATCAAAATTAAATTATAACTTCTTGTAACTGTAACTGACCGGACCTAAGTCCTCCATCACAACACAAGCAAGCATTTTCGGCTTTCTGTGGTGGTGGTAGGAGTTATTGTTGGGTTATTCGTAACCCGGGAATGTTTGTCTTTCAAAAAAAAAAAAAAAAGTTGACCACGACTACGTGACCCCCCCCCTGGCGCCAAAGCTGGATCCGCCCTTGGAGGGGGGAGGGTTCGTGGGATGCGGGACAAATCTTTCTTTGAGTGGCATTGAAACGCGTGCCAGGTACTCGACAGTTCCATTATAATAATTTACTTCCATGATAATAATATATTAAACAATGTCCAAATTTTTTTTGACCGTGACCGGGTTTAGCCTATCAACCATCTTTAGACTTCCATCTTCGTTGTTACGACATAGCAACAAAAATGGGATATCCATATAATTTGAATAAAATCATTGCATTCCACTCCTTTTAATCCCCCTCCCTAAATTTAATGTATATAAACCACAGTTTAAGGAATATCTGTACCAGTCTGAAGATGACCTCAGTAGGCTGAATCTTTTACTTCTCACAAGAGCGTCCCTGCCAGTGTACAGACAGGGGAACTATGTAACCACCCGGTTGGGCGGCGTTGTGAGGCGGGTTAAGGTAGGGGCTGTAGGAAGGGATTTATTAATGCGGGCCTTGAAGAGGCTTGGATTATACGAGAGAGACGCCGGTAGCTCGTTCCACATATGAGCCGACTTACAAAAAACGTAAAACGTAAAAACGACTCGTTCTCATGAAGCTAACGTCAACCGTAAACGGGTGTTCCGCTCGTGTCCGTCGAGTTTCGCGCACGTGCACCGGTGCATCAGGGATAAATGCTGCTAGCTCCTTGGAGCAGGTCCATTGAAATACCTGTAGAACATACACAGCATGCCCACATTGCGTCTATGCAATAGAGAAGGCAATCTGTCTGTTAACAACGGATTGTCAATCAGACGGATCGCCCTCCTTTGCACAGATTCAAGTAGGTTAATTAAGTATTTTGGGGCACCAGCCCAGAGGTGGCTCCCAAATTCAACTGTTGGGCGGACTTGAGACTTGTACATGGTCAGCAGCTGGTCACTGTTGAAGAATCTCCTAGCCGTGTACAAGACGTCCAGCTTCTTGGAAGCCTGATTTACTTGGGCGTCTATGGATCCCCGATACTTGAGCCGGTCTTATATACTAACTCCAAGCATTTCAATGGAGTCTTTATTGGGGAAAGTGCTCCCATCAAATTGCACCAGACTTTATCTTCAATATATCAACGATATATTGAAGATATCAACGATAGCATCGTCATATGCTTTCATGATGGAGACTTTATTACCTTTCTTTAAAGAAAGGTCATCAAATAAAGATGGTGGATGCAAAGTATATTGATCTCCCTCTTTGCCGAAATCAGACACGCTTGGGTTTTTGAGACGTTGAAACTGACCAAGTTGGCCTTACCCCAGGCAGGAACCATCTCGTTTTTACTTCAAAACTTCCCAAGCTGTTCGAACATCATAGGTGGAAGGAAGCCTGTCAAAAAGATAACCCTCGTGAACGGTGCTGTCATCAGCGTAGCAGGTGCACATTCAACGAGATCGTTGATGTGCAATAAAAACAGCGTCGGAGACAGCACAGATCCTTGTGGCACCCCCGCATTAATTTGGTGCGGTGAGGAAGAGGAGCCATCAACCACGGTTTGAATTGTTCTTCCCCTCAGAAAGTCCGCAGTCCAACTATGCAGGGTTGGGTGGATCCCATACGATGGGAGAGTTGCGTTTGTGGCACGCACGAATCTGACCATAATATTAATTTATTAAAAGTGGATGGTAAATGTTCTATAACGCTCTTTAAAAATTTTACTAAGGCGCTTGCCAGATCGTCTCCACTTCTGCCATTTGTTGTTTCATCCCACAATGCGTTATTCTTTGGTCTTAATTTCCCTTCAATATTTATATATTCCTCACCTTCTTCTCTAAGTTTTTTAAATATATTTCTTTTCCATTTGTCCGGTTGCCTTAATCTTTTTCTCGTTGGTGATATTATCTGTTTATTAATTTTTGTTTCGTTATTTACAATATCATCGTATTCATGTAAACCATCATTGGACAACGATGGAATATTATGTGGTGTTTCTATAGGAAGGAAAATAACATTATTTTGACAAACAGGTTCAGGTTCACCGGGTCCATCGTTGTTTTTGTCGTCAAAAAACAATATTTTTTTCACTTTTGTGATCCTGTAGACAAAATACACAAAAGTGATGAGAATCAACACTAATAATACAACATTCTCACAAAATCTGATAGTACTCATTTAGGTAATTATTCCATAAGCCGCCGACGTTTTGGTATAACTTATTGAAACTACACTTCGCTTCAACAATAACTATATGAAACAACTATTTACAAGCACAAAATAGGTTATTAGGTTCGTGGTTTGGGTAAATTATGTAAATGCAGCACATTTAAGCAATAGGCGGCTTATGGAATATTTACCATTCAAAAAAAGTAAAACATAATTCTATGATTAGGTACAAAGGTAGGAACTGACTTACCAAGCCACAAGTAACTTTTTTAGATTTTATTATTTAGGGTGGATTTCATAAAATATAATATGTGATATCTACACATAAAAAGTAAAATTTAGTACTCTTTTTCTTTTTTGCCGTCAATTTCAAATTCATTCATCAAACTTCAACTAGGAATTGCGCCTAAACAGTACGCGTGGCCAAAAAACTAAATCACTTAAATTATATGAAATTCATGCAAATTATTTCAGTGAATAAAATACCTATAGTTACATGTTTTTTGGCTAAAATTTAAAATCCTACCCTCTTTGTTGGTAATACTCAGATTCGTAATCAAAACCCCAAAACACACAAATGAGGAAAAAATCAGAATTATAATTTATTATATAACTATAATTTATTATATAACTACAATTTATTATATATCTATAATTTATTTCAACAAACTGCCTAATCACTATAGATCAATTTGTAAATCTCAAACGGCTACATACAAATACGGATATACTGAAAATTTCCAATTGAAATACTAAGTTTAATATGAATCGTCAGTCAACAAAACCAATTTTGACAGCAAAAACTTGCAAAAAGTAGAGTCTGAGCGAAAACAGAAAAGTGAACACGCTGTATAACAAAGTTCATTGCAATGTAAAAAACAAAACAAATTTGGTATTGATAGAGATATTTAAAACTAACACTTACCGCTCTATTTCCGCACTGCTGCGTATGTATGCACTTTTATAATTAGTTATTGACATTTTCCTGTTGTTTTGTCAATCAAAAACTCCTTGGTATATATTTAAATGCTTTTTTACTTCCGCGTAACACCATAAAACAAACACCGTTGGAATGTAAAAACATAAGATGGCGACATCACGTGATCCTCGCATCGTGCTGTAATTGGTCGGTTGGTGGAGTTTGAACAAACTATCACGCAATTTTAATTCTCGACTCTAGGAGGTTGGCCTAGTAAGGAGATTGGCCAAACAAGGACTCACTTTTAGAATATTGTTGTGGACATTGACATTTTAAAATGCTTATAATTAATTGTAGCAGGCTGATAAAACTATTTTTTCTTCATCAAACGACGTGTAATTTTTTTTTTTTTTTTTTTTTTTTTTTTTTTTTCCTTTATTCATGAAATATTAATGTGTACAGTTTTTACATGCTTTTCGACTACCACACTAGACACACGCCCGTATTATGGTAGTCGAAATTTATATACATAGGTTTATATAATTATATAAATTTAATATTTGATAACTTGTTAATCTAAGTATTTTTTTCTTACATGCAATGTATGTGTATAATAGGTGACACTTTTACTGGTTCCCAGTTCAGTAGATTGCTCAAGTGTACATCAACCGTATTTTAAACTGTTGATATCAATGAGATAAAATGAACACAATCAGCAAATAAATAGGTTACTTTACTTGTTAAAATAATGAAAATAAAGTAGAAATTATGAAAATGAACTTGTTGAAATAATGAAAATAAAGATTAATTAATTAATTATTAAACTTTTTTCTTTACAGAATTGAATGAAAAACAAAAATGACTAATAAAGAAATAAAGAATATGAGCTTAATTTAATGATGGCAGGCATTCCTTGAAAAAGTTCCTTCCCTTTATAAATAACCAATTTTGAACACTTATGACATACAAATTGTGAGTTTTTGATTTTCTGATATCAATACTCAGCGAGTTGAATATTTTGGGAGCAATATAAGAAAACTGCCGCTGGGCGAAAGCTGTTTTCGTTTGGGGAATTTTACATTTTAGGTGTGACAAGTAACGGGTGTTAATTTTTTGTTGTGTTTTATTCACCAAATCATTTTTCCGTATGTATATGAGAATGGTCTTAACATATAATTGTCGAATATCTAATATTCTGAGTTTTCTAAAAAGTGGTTCTGATGGGTTTGTTGGCTTACATTTGAATATTATCCTTAGTAACAGTTTTTGAATTAAAACCATGGGATGAAGAATCGTTTTTGCACAACCTCCCCATCCCACTATACCATATGTAGTAATTGATTGAAAAAGTGCAAAGTATACACATCTTAGTGTTTGTAGGTTAAGGATAGATCTGAGAGAGTAGAAAATGTAGCATAATTTGCGAAGCCTTTTTGTTGTAGAATTTATATGGGCCTCCCATCGCAGTTGATTGTCTATAATGACCCCCAAGTACTTAATTTCGTTTGATATTATAAGGTTATCGCATGAACAATTTTTGTGAGGTGATGTAGCCATGTTGAAGTTCTGTGAACATGAATGTATGGTAAGTTTATGATAGTTTTGAGGGAGATTAGGTTTGCGTATGGAAAAAAGTAAGTATTTAGTTTTCTCAATATTTAGAGTGAGGAGGTTGGAATCTAACCAGTGTTTTATTTCATTTATACCATGATTTGCTTTTTCAAATGCTGAATTCAAATTTTCATCTGCAAATATGATAACCGTATCATCGGCAAAAGATATTATAGTGCCACCAGTATCCAAATTGCATAACGAGTTAATGTATATTAGAAACAGAAGTGGGCCCAACACACTGCCTTGGGGCACGCCATATGTGATTGGCAAACTTGTACTTCTATACTCTTTAGCGGAGTTAATAATAGTTGACTGGGACCTATTTGTTAGATAGCTCTCAAACCATTTAAGAGGAACACCTTTTATTCCTATCTGTGAGAGTTTTTTCAAAAGTATGCGGTGAGATAAATTTGATCCTTAACAATATTGCGTTAAAAAGTCATTTTCGCTAAAATGGTCGTTTGGACAATTAAGCACTGGGGCGATGAGCTGCGTTCGAGGAATGCAAAAATTAGCTGGAAAACGCCACCCTACTCGCGCACCCGGATCCTCAGGCGAAAATCTCTATAATGGTCGACGCGTCTGATTTAGCAATCGGCGCATTCCTCCAACAGTTCAAAGGTAATGCATGGCAACCTTTAGGATTTTTCTCTCATAAATTTATACCATCTCAATGTAAATATAGCACGTTTGACCGGGAGCTAACAGGATTATACAAAGCAATTAAGTATTTTAGGAACGAAATAGAGGGTAGAAATTTCACAGTCTACACCGATCACAAACCGATTACGTTTGCGTTCAGTAAGAAACGCGCTTCAAGAAAGACAGTTAGATTTTATTTCACAGTTCACCACCGACGTCAAGCACATCTCCGGTCATCTCAACACCGTAGCAGACACGCTGTCTCGAATAGAAGAGATAACCAGCCCCTCTGCTATTGATTACAGACGTATGGGAAAAGAGCAGAGTCACGACGACGATCTAATAAAGGCGCATGAGGACTCCTCCCTCGTCTTGCGGAAAATGATAATTCCCGACACTGACGAATTATTATGGTGCGATATCTCCACTGGTCGTGTGAGACCTTTTGTTCCTCGAGACATGAGAGAACAAGTAATAGCCAACGTACACAACGTATGCCACCCAGGCGCCTCTGGCACCTCCAACAGCATACGTCAGAGATTCGTCTGGCCCAAGATGGCAAAAGACATCAAAACCTTCGTCAAACAGTGTATCGCTTGCCATAAAGCCAAAGTGTCACGACACACAACTGCACCCACAGCGACATATATCCTGTCTGAGGACCGATTCCGGAACGTCCACATCGACTTGGTCGGCCCTCTACCAGCTTGTAATGAGTATAAATACCTCTTAACAATGATAGACAGGTACACTCGCTTGCCAGAAGCAGTACCATTAAAAGATATGTCTGCAGAGAACGTAGCTACAGCCTTAATGTCACAATGGATAGCCTGACACGGCGTCCCAGAAACAATCACCACAGACCATGGACGACAGTTTGAATCGTGTCTTTTCAGGAGCCTTCAAAAAATTCGGTATCAAACATAACCGAACCACAGCCTACCACCCACAATCTAATGGAATTATCGAAAGGTGGCACAGGACCCTTAAAACATCTCTGATGGCGCGTGATAACTCGGACTGGTTGGAAAATCATACTACTCGGTTTGAGATCAACTGTCCGTGATACAACGAGAATTGTACAGTTCACACGCATAATATTCTGTCTCGCAAAAAAACAAAATTTAAAGAGTTTTACCGAAAGTTTTAGTTAAAATTCCATTCCTTTAAATGCTTAAGCATTAAAGTCGGAATAGTGCATTACTTTGTTCACGATTAACCATCACATAATAACGCGAAACGAATAATACAAAAAAAGTTAAGTGCACCAAATATATTTGTGACATTATTCATCGCGAACTGTGTGGGTAGCGGATACCAAACGCTCTCCGCATACAGTGCATAGTGTATTGCAGTGTATTGGCCAGAGGTACCTACTCGCTATCATTCATAGCGGTTACTACAAGCGCAGCGGAAACAAGGCAGTCCTACCAGCCATATCTTCAATTAAAATTTTACAAAATTTTAATTAATATGGACCCCCAGGCTTATATTTCATTGGCGAAGGACGCAGTCAACTTATTGACCAATATGATAATGGAGCCTAACAATACATTTACAAATTATGAATCTAAGTAAGAATCGTGGCTCCCTTATCAGGCACAAGAGCTCCTCTTTTCTGATAAGGTATACATGACGAATTATGAACCTTAATATTATATTTTGCAAAATATGTATATATTAATGTAACCCATATGATGTATATTAAAATAAAAAAAATAAAAAAAGGAGCAGATCGCTAAAATAATACCTAGAACAAACGATATATTAGGAACCATCGCTCAAATGGCAGTAAAAATGGCAAACCTTGGGGGCGAGTTAACGGCTCTAAAAAGTTCAAATCCAAATGTGTGCTCCCCACAAGCCCAAACCCAAACCGTGTGCGAAATCCTCGCTGAAATGAAAGAACAAAGCTACAGAGACAAGAATCTAATTATTCATAACATTCCGAAAAATACTTCATCATCTCAGACTGAATCAATAAATAGTGATATCGCAGCAGTTCAGAAAATTATCTTCGATATGGATGCCTCGGCAACAATCCTAGACATAAAAATCTACAGATTAGGTATTCGGAAAACTGACAAACCGAGAAGTATAAAAGTTGAATTTCCGTAAGCTAAATGGCCGAAAATTCTACAAAAAAAGAAAGATCATATCCGAATTTATCAAGACCAGTCTTTTCTACAACGTAAACATTTAATAGATTTAAGAGAAGAACTGGAAAAAAGGAAGTCTTCAGGTGAAACGGATATCACAATAAAATATATTAATAACAATCCTACAATCGTTAAAACGATCCCAAAAAACTAAACACTAAAATTTCATTATACTATCAAAACGAACGAGGAATTCGGACAAAATTACAGAACCTGAAAACAAACTTACCAACCTTGAACCACGACTCCTACGCCTTCACTGAGACTTGGCTTAATAAAAACATTGAAACTTCCGAATTGGGCTTCTTTAATCACACAGTATATAGAAAAGACAGAAGCGAAAGCATTAAAACCAGAGGAGGAGGTGTATTGTTATCCATAAACAAAACACTCAAATCAAGAAAACTCAAGTGAATACATACACATCTTGAACAATTATTCATCATGGTGTCCACCAAAAGTGAAAAAATCATCATTGGCTGTATCTACATTCCCCCATCTTCCGACGCCCAACTATACAAGGACCACTACTTCGAAATCGAAACAATCAAAAGGAAATTTCCTGGCGTCACCATGATTATGTCAGGAGACTACAATCTGCCAAATGTCATATGGGACATAGATAACAATAAAACTTCTACCACAGACAACATCAACCATGGTTCTCATGAGATAATCGAGATGTCAAATTTTCTAAATCTACGACAGTTAAACTATGTACTCAATATTAATTCTCGTCTTCTCGATCAAGTTTTTTCAAATTCTTTATTTGTTAAAGTATCCGCATCTATTGAATCTATACTCCCAATAAATAAATATCACCCCCCTCTACTGATCGAATGCAACAGTTCAATTAAAAAAATAAATCCATCGGCATCAACAAAATTGAACTTCTTCATTGCCGATTATAATCGAATCACTAATCTTTTATCTTCAACTAACTGGAACTTCTTGGACTCTGAAGAAAACATAAATGAAATGGTAGATAAATTTTACTCAATTTTAAATAAATCTATTGAACCTGTCTCAAAAATGTATGTACATAACTATCCAAAGTGGTTCAGTAACGATCTCATTAAAATAATTAGAGACAAAAAAATAGCTCATAAAATCTACAAATCAACACGCGATCCTATTGATTACGCTAAATTTAACGAACTCAGAAAGTCAACCAAAAAAAAATGTCCAAGCAATGTTATAAAAAGTGCATCGACAACTGTAAAGAATTGGCTCTTGCCAACCCCCATAACATCTTTAAAATTTCAAAATTACTTAACAACAATGACTCCGGTATTCCCTCTAACATGTATTTAGATAACAAAACGGCCGATAATTCCCAAGAAGTTGTTAATCTGTTTTCTGAATTCTTCAGTAAAATCTATGCTTCTACAAACAACTCACCAATGCTCGACGCCACAACACCTAATAATAATAACATCGATTTCAATCAATGCATATTTGAAGAACGTGATATAAAAACCAAATTAAAATCCCTTGACCTTAACAAATCGGCTGGTCCTGATAACATTCCACCAATCTTTTTATCGAAATGCTCATCAGTATTGACTTATCCTCTAACTAAACTTTTTAATTTGTCCATAAAACTGGCATTTTTCCGATAAAATGTAAAAAAAGCTTTCTGTCTCCAATATTCAAGAAAGGTGATAAATCTGATACATATATCCAACTATAGACCTATCTGTATCCAGTCGTCAATCCCGAAAATACTTGAATCTGTCCTGCTCTCTAAACTCTCGCCTGAAATCAATAAAGTAATTTCACACCGACAACACGGTTTCATAGCAAAAAGATCTACTCTAACAAACCTAATGATATATCAGGAATATATAACTAATTCCATGAACAATCGTCTTCAAACAGACGTAGTGTACACAGACTTTAGTAAGGCTTTCGACAAAGTCTCACATAAAATTCTTTTAAACAAACTAAGATCCCTAGGTATAACTGGGCATATTTTAAGATGGTTCGAAAGCTACCTTCACTAAAGAAAAATATCAGTAAAAATCAATTCACATTTTTCACATCACTTTGAAATATTCACCGGAGTCCCACAGGGGTCACATCTGGGCCCAGTGTTATTTTCCTTGTTTATCAACGACATAACTACCATATTTGATGGAGTTATGATACTTTTATTTGCGGACGATTTAAAAATTTACAAAACAATAACTAATCATAATGACTGTAGCGTATTGCAATCAAATCTTGAGAGGCTACAAGAGTGGTGCACCCTTAACCCATTAATGCCCACAACTATTTTTGACTCTAAATTGAATGAAACTTTGGGAACTTGCTCACTATTTTTATACAAGCAAAGTAATTTCTGGAATTTTCTTTTTTTAGATCGGTTCCTTAAATAATCAATGGGTCGAAAACGACCCAGTGGGCATATGAAGTATACAATTCATTTTTTTTAATCTTTATTACAATGTGAAACATATGTTAAAATATCAATTCCTTATATTACAATAATTATTACTTCTTATTCATAAAGGTTTTAAATCTAACTTGAAATTATTTACTTTTGATGAAAAAGCACAAAACATTTATCGTGAAGAGCAACGGTGCATTTTATGCAGGCCTTCGTAGTATTGCTTGCACAAACTGCGCATCTTCTTCGAGCCTGCTTGGTAATAATAAAATGTGCTGCTTTGTGTGTTCTGACAGCAACGGGAACACAAAATGCACCGCTCACCGGCTGAGATGGTCCCGAAGCGGCAGGTCGAACACCATACTTCATGATTAAGCATCGTGCGACTGCTCGCCGAAAACCCAAATTGTCCAGTTTTTGACCACACGCCCTTGAAAGCAGCCAAGCATTGTTCATACAGACATCGAAAAGCCACATGATAATTGGCATGTACCATTTCTTACCACGCATCCCAATGCGGTACTTCGCGACGCTGTTATCCATTTGGTCTACTCCTCCCATGAATCTATTATACATGGAAAACATATGCGGTTGAGGCACTTCAACCTTCTTCTTCTCTTTTGCGCTGTAACGCAGTGCTTTTTCAGTGGATGAACACCCGTCTCGTTGGACATGACCGTCACAACAGCGTTATCCTTCCACTTGCAAGCTATTATATTGTTGACTTTGTCAAGTTTATAATCATAGGTGCCCCTTTCGGCTTTCTTCATGTTTGTAGATTCAGTAAGTGGACATCTTTCGGTTCTGTTGTCTCTCACGGTACCAGTACCAAAGAAACAGATTTCACCCAGCTTTGTAATAAGTTTAGCTGACGTGAAAAAATTATCAAAATATAATGAAAAATTTGTTTTTGAATGAATTTTTCAATGTATTTGCAAAATTTAGAACCACAGATTCCCCATCTCTGGAACCTTCAAGCCACCACGCCCTTGATATAAATCAACTTGGAGGCAATACCCAAGTCTATGGGCCAAAACCCATCCTTTGAATCCAAAACGGATTGGTTTCCCACGGATAAATTGTTTGCATCCGTGACGCCCAAAGTACGGAATCATAGACTCGTCTATGGATACCTCCGCCTCGATAGGAGCATATTTCAGAAAATTATCGTTCAGCTCATTCAGCAATGGCCTTATTTTGCCGAATTTGTCACCTTCCGGTAATTGATTATTATCCGCAACGTGCAAATATCGAAAGATCTCTTCGAAGCGATTGCGGCGCATTACACCCGAAACTAAAACGTTGTGCACGTCGTTTTGTGACTCCTAAAACATTCTTCGGCGTGAAAAACTTACAAAAAGAATGCCCATAAATGTGTACAAGGATGGTGAATTCTTAGAAACTGCATAATTGACTGAATGTTTTACAATATTGGTAACAACATTTGTATCCATGAAGAATTAAAATAATCGGCTGGGTGACTGCCTTCATTCAGTAGGCTGTTGAAAAGTTGCTCAGGCTCTAACCTGCCGATAGTGCGGTTTTGTGGCAAATCTCCATCTACCCATTTCCGTAGATCAGGTTGAGCACCTCCCTTCGCCACTCGTTTTCTTCCACCATGAATAACGGTGAACGTTTTTGTCCCATTATTATCAGTTGATACACTGTTGGTAACAGTCGCGACAGCTAGAGGTGGTATTACACTTTCATTATCATTCGACACGCCACCATCATCTAAGACTATTTCTGCCTCAGCCATTAGTTGTTTCCGGCTTAGTCGGTTCGGATCATCACAGTCGTCTTCATCTCCCGAATCTCCGTCAGTTTCTGGCTCATCATCGTCGGGCGGAGTGAGGTATACATCAACGGAGTTTGCTTGGATGTCATCAAAGGTGTCTAGCTCCTCCAATATCTCCAGTGCCGTGAGAGTCCTTCTTGACCTATTCGGAATACATATATTAGTTAGTGATGAAAAGAACACATATATGCCTACTGGGTCGTTTTCGACGGCAATAATCTCTTATTTTTTTCCATAACCGAAAAGATGGTCCAACTTTATCTTTTACGGTTACGGATTACAGAAAGCTGAGATATATACCGAGATTAATGTATTTTCGATCGATACTCTATGGTATCTACTATTTGACAAGAGTGGTTTATTCAGGGGCGTATAACTCCCGCATGACCTTGCAACCCTGATGGGAGGAGTTATTCAATATCGAAATTCTTATAGACAAAGCTGTTGTGGCTGAAAGCTCAGATCTCATTGGCTTAGAGCAAAAATTGTAGTTTGATCTCTCGCTCTCTACCATAGCGACTTGTGTAACAGAAAGAGAAGCTAAGCATGCTTTATGCTCCGATAAAAATTAACGGTAATTTCCAAGACGCCATTTCGTAATAGCGATGGGCGGAATCGATGAATCATCGATGGTTTACTCGATCTTTTTTACCATTCGAAATATCTCGATTCATTGTCTACAACGTACATGAGATTTAGAGGTTATTTTTAACAAAACGGCATATAATTACTGTCTTATTATTAAGAGGTACATTATAAATATTATTAAAGGGAATTTGTACCCACTGGCTACACTAAGTAGCTATTCAGCAGGAGCTTACAATATTATATAAAACAGATATCAAAGTACAGCAAATGAAAATTACAGCACAATAATAATGTACATAAAAATATTTTTCTTTGTACTTAAAAAGCTTGTATAATAATTTATTTTAATTGTACGTATGTAGATATTCGAATCTTATTAATTATTTATAAAAATGTTAATTGCATATGCATACATATTTGAAATTCGTGGCTTACAGGAATAATACTAATGTTGCTAGCAGACAACAAGGGAATCATTGCCAGGAATGAAAATTTGTGATTGAAATTTCGCTAGTACCTGCTTACCAAAAATATTACCATACTAATGAAAATAAATTACAACCGGAATATGTAAACAATTTTTTTTACGACAGGAATAGTCTTGATATTCGAGTCTCTATTTTCGAATCCTACCCCGACGGAAAAAATTTTGCCTCAAAAAAAAGAAAAAAGTTTACACTCCGAGCGATTCATTCGAATGGACCATTCGATTCTTTTGATGTTTCGGTTAAAAAAAATCGATTATATAAATATTTCGATCATTCCCATCACTATTTCGTAAGTTGAAAAGTCAGTTGAAGTTTTTACGTAAATATTTTGAATTTTCTTTCACCCATCTAAAAATAATGTTACGTGCTAGAATTCTTCAAGGTGATAAATTAATGCCGTTTTGTGTTAAAGTGTGTTATCCGGTCTATCTCCACCAATTGAAAGAAGGACCCGAACCCGTTGTAAAATACAAATACTAACCTCTCGTTCTTTGATACAATGTTCCTAATTTCTGAATGTACTTCATTGGCTAATAATTTAATTAATTTTCCTTTTCAGACCTATCCGTATTCCGACGCGATACAATACAACGTATTAGGATGCTAAAATTGCTATAAAAAGCCACGATTACATCATACAAGGTCATTTAAACCTTTCCAGAATTGCATCATGTAAGTATTCAGATTAAACCAGCTTTTTCCATGATGTTTGCTGACGACAAAGCTGTGGAAATTATATGAAACCCTTGCAGGAGAATTTGAATAACTTCAGTGCTGTGGCAATAATAATGAACACTTAAATTTGTTGAATATGTATTTTGTGTATATATTCTTGTATTTTTGTGCAAGGTCAAATTAAATCCTATTAAGTTGTTGCAGTAAGACTGGGTTCGATTCCTAGTTGAGACCGTTACTTTTTATTTTTCTGTGTCTTGTTCTGTTTCATGTTTTGTTTAGAAATATTAGTATTATCTTCTACTTCAATGATAAATCAATGCTCAATACATCGGTTGTACTGACCCTGTTTTGTATTACTGTCCATTGTCTTTTTGAAAATAAAAAGTATTTTTATGTGTGCATAGCTGTGGGTTTTTTTTATTTTCCTTTTCCTGCATTCCAATATTTTTATTTTTAAAATATAATTTTTGTGGTCTATTGAATGAACGATGTTCGCTGGGTGTAGTTATATTGTTTATGGTTACACTTTTTTTAAATGGCCTTGAGATTTATTTATGGTCCACAATATATTTACCTGTCTGGACCAAACAACCGTTTTATCTGTGGTCGTCTGTGGTAAAGGGGGTGACAACATGGCGCCATACAAAAAGCCCGAAGATATCGATCTAGAGAGTGGTTTATTTATGGGTTTATTTATGTATTTGACAATCGAAAAATAATATTTGTGTTGTAGAAGTCCTAACAATTTATAGAAATTGGTCTGCGACATTCTTGTATATTTCTTAAATTGATCGTTGTCTACTGTCGCAATGTCTTTAAACAAATTATGGAAATGTCCTGTTTTCTTCCTTTTATGATTAATGGGACGCACACTCCAACGTCGTTTTTTCCTAATGTTTTTCGACAACTGTGTGTCTCCTATTGCAGCGTTGAAGCTTTAGCCCCAGAATTGACAAAAAAACATTCCACATGCAACAATATTTTATGAATCCATCGTTTCAATATTTATTTATATAAAACAATATAACTTTTATAAGATGGAGGAAGAATATACTCTCGGTTGACAGTTGACATAGACAAGTGACAGCGGCATAGTCGATCTAAAATATTACAGATAACGGATTACGGCACCGGCCTATTCTTACCGCTTACTCCTATTATAAACGGGCCTTTAACTGTCAAAACTAGCGTATTTTAAATCATTGTAAATATTCATAGTAAACACGGGTAGCTTGGTACCACTCTAGGTACATAGCGGCAAGCGACCGCCGTTCAACAACAACTATGTCAATAGTATTTATAGTACATTTTTGTTTACCTTTAAATTAATTATGTTGTTACCTACTTACTACGGCGAATAAAAATTCGTACGACCAAATATCATTCAACGCCACTCATAGGTACATAGTTACTATGCAGTGTCGGCGTTGAGTCACTATTATTCTTTATTATTGTTATTATTTTCCTTTTGTAAGCCGAGCGCAAAAATAATGCACAGTATGTACATTAAATTATAATTTAACATCCTAGTTAAATAAAAACTTTACTTTTATTTCTCGTATGTTATAAGGTAGATTTGATTAATGTACAATATAGTAAATAAAACTGAACTTTTATGTTATAATTTTTCATGACATTATAGAAACTTTTTTATGTGAACATCATACATTGTGACAAATTAAAAGTGTTCATAAATATTGTATTGTACATTCCACCAATATTGCTAAAAAAATGCTCTAATACATTATCTAAACCACTCACATTACTATTTAACTGTCTCTTGTCCCTTGGACATTTTCCAGACCGCTGGAAATCAAGCTTCATTACACCGATCTACAAAAAAGGAGACGATACTGACATAGCTAATTATCGCCCCATTTGTATACAGTCAGTACTGCCAAAGCTTTTTGAATCATTGGTCCTTGATGAAATCTATCCCAAATTAATAAAAGTAATTAATCAAAAACAGCACGGTTTTATCAAAGGAAGATCCACCGCAACTAACTTAACGGTATTTCAAAACTTCATTATACAATCATTTGCAGAAAATAAACAAGTCGACTGTGTATATACAGACTTTTCGAAGGCATTCGACAAAGTATCCCATAAACTACTAATCCAAAAACAATTTACTCTAGGAATAAGGGATAACATGCTAATATGGTTTAGTAGCTATTTATCAAATCGTAGACTGTTCGTTAAAATAAAATCTTGGATGTCGAAAGCTTTCCGGGCTACCAGTGGCCTACCGCAAGGTATTCACCTTGGTTAAGTGTAACTTATAATCTTCACTTACAAATAAAATTTAATAAAAGTAAATTCATAAAAAAGTAGAAAAAGCCTTGATGGCAAAAGTCTCCATAATAATGCTACCTAGAATAACAAAGAAACTATACATACGTTGGACAATGATATACATAAAAGGTATTATTTGAATTAAAATAACTTGAAATTGAAACATGTTTCTACGATTAAAGATTTAATTGATTAACAATGTAGAAGCGTGAATTTGCAAGGAGACTTTAAGGTTAATTTAGGAAATGGGAATGACCCCAGATGTCTGCTTTCCATGCATTCCAATACTTTAAGGTTATTCCAATACTTCAAGAACGGAAAACCACATGCTCATGAGCACCTCCAGTTGTAGTTGGCTAGTCAAAAGTCGATAAAATGATGTTTTCTTCCAACAATATTTATATATTACAAATGCATTATAATACAACACTGGAGGAGGTTATCCACCGCTTACCCGCCCTGGTATAAGTAACAGATGGTTACTCCTTCAGGGCTCTCACAAGGACTCTATTTTTTATTGTTTAACGACTCTACATTTATTTTAAAATGAATCTAGACCTCCAATGTCCCTGCATAGTGGTTAGGCTGCAGGATGCCTACAATATTACACAAAAACACAAATAACAATATTAAAATATGTACAGGTATAGTAAAATAAAAAAGGCCTAAAAAATAATACAGGACGAAATAACTGCTTAAAGCCTAGGCCATCTGTAGAGAAAGAAAAAAAAAAAAGGAAACACATATACATTCATGTTTATACTGTAGGAATCTACGTTTAAACATATATAAATATTACCGGAGAGTATTACACCCGTCCACTGGCAGTCCCATCGAGAATGTGCATGGCGATCGGTCTGTCCGTACACAAAGAACGACTACCACGCCCCTCCGCCGGATTGCCTGATTATGCCCTGAAGAAAAAGTATGTGGGAAGGTTGGGGGCGTGCCCGAAGACCCTAGGGACTAAGTGAGCGTCAGGCATTCGGAGGGTGGGCGGAAGGTTGTCGAGCTTGCTCGGCCATTCCTCAAGCCCGCCATGGCGATGGGGGAGGCGCAGTCGACTCTGTGTGAACACTTGTCCGGTGTGGGAGGCGACTGATTAGGCAGGGACGAGGTCTATTTCACACCCAAAACAAGCAAAAGAAAGCAAAAGAAAGAAGAAAAAAATGATAAAGGACAAGTAAATTAAAAACTCAAATTAAATTAATTAAATTCATTATGACGGATTGAGCGATGATGTCATCACTACCATCGCTCAAGGGGTCAGTCTCGCATGGAATCCTGCTGAAATAGAAACAATCATAACAAAAGAAATAATTAAAATAATAGCAGATACTATGGAAAGAAGAGAAGCATTAACAGACAAAATTAAAAAGAAAACAGCAAAAACAAAAAAAAATCAAATATATAATGCAAAGGTGATTGCAAACCAAAAAATACAACAAAAAAAAATTATGTTCCAAATAAGATGAGGTGAAAAGTTAAGAAACCGGGAACCTTTTGGTAGAAATGGCGACTACCGAATTCGAGCCGTAAGGTTCTCGATCAGTAATCCGGTGGTCGGGGTTCAAATAAATATTATTCGATTAGTTTGTGTTATTTCACAATTTTTTCCTTCAAAATAATATACAACCTTCTTGCGCCGCGTTGCAGTGGATGTTGAGTGGAAGATACTCTGAGTATCGTCCAGGAGTAAAGACACAAGTCACAATTGAAATGTTGATTAATATGGCTTTGGCCGTGTTTGGTGACAAGAGGTGAATAGCCAGGTAAATCTCACTTTTGACTTTCCTACGTTGAAGATACTCTAAATATCGCCAGGGTTTAAAAATATAAAATACCGATAGAATAAAACTATAAATAGATAAAAAATATTTATGGATATATTATTATGAAAATAATTTTCGAATGAAACGTGGCTGAAATAGCTTTGGCCATGTTTATTCAACTTCCACATCTTTATCTCCTTCCCCTTCCCTTAACCATCAGCCTCACAACATACTCCAATTGCCCCAAGATGGTACGGAGCAGTTTTGACTTTGATGCGGTATTTACAAAAAACAACTCGGCAAGTTTAAAGTGTGGTGTAGTTTGGCAGTTTCCAGCAAAGTCATATTTTATGGAAAATACCAAATATGTGTAAATACGGCAAGAGAGGACGTCGTACACAAGCATATGTATTGCCTGCATCACAATTCAAACATGAATCAATGTATCGTAAATTTCTAATGACAAAACTTTATTTATTTTTCCACGATATCCATGAGGTAGCTTAGCATCAAAAACTTTTTTTTTCTCAAATTACAGTCTTCCATAAAATTTCATTTATTTTCTGTCTTAGGAATGAGTTTATTAAATTTGGCAAAATAATTTAATTTTCTTTTTTTTTCATTCAAATCTTATTCGAATTTACTATTGCAGATAGCAAATAGTTATATAAAACATTATTTTTGGGTAACGTTGAATTATTTCTGGAAATATATATACTATTCATCTGCGAAAATTCAGCATTTGCCTAATTTCCAGTTTGGGCCGTTTTTGTATAGATTCAATGAAATATTAAAAAAAAGATTTTACCTGCTGTTTGGTTAATTCTTTCAAAACGTTCTAGGCATTCCTTTTTAATATTCGGCAGGTCTATGTCAATTTCCGTATAAGTAAATCCCCCTCTATTTTCTTCTCGGGGTCGAAAATCCGCCTTGCTTGTAACAGACTCCACTTTAAAGCAACCTGAAAAAATTAAATAAAGTTAATTTATCATCGATGTACAAAAAATGTTGAACAGAACTTGAAAGTGAACTTTGAAATTTGTTGAATTGTTTAAATTCTGTGACACAAACCATCCTAAGAGACTAGGTTAATTTAAGAAATAGTAATGCTCCCAGATGTCAGCTTCAGTGATTTGAGTAACTTAAGTGCGAAGTTTTGTTCCGGCGTCAAAGGAGTGATAAGGTAAATACCAAATATACTTATACGCAACAAGAGAGGAAGTAGTGAACACGCAATCGTCCTGTTTGAACGACATTTCATAAAGGACATGGATTCTGAACATCCGAGTTTAACATTTTGTAAATATGCATTGCAACTAACTGGCTGTCTGCGTACTTTTCGCATATTGCAAACATTCCTTCTTTACATCTGGGAGGTCGACATCTATATCCGTATTTGAAATTTCACCTCCGCCTCCTTCCTGGGGTCCTAGTTCCGTCTTGATCGTAACAGTCTCTGGATTTAGTAGATCCATGGCACTGCTGTGGTATCGTTTGGTAATTGTTTCAAGCCCATACAAACATACCTGAAACAGAACATAGTTGTAATGTAACGGAACTATATGAATAAGCTTTGAACATTTGGTTTCGCTTGGAATAATCTGTCAAACCAATGAAGTCGTATAGTCGTCAAAACACCTAATTCGAAATGAGGATATAATTGCGACTGTATCTTAGACTGAAGTTAAGAAGTCTGAAAACGGTTAAAAAAATTGTCTTCGATTGTCAGATAACTAAATAACTCAATAACTAAAGATAAAACCGTATTGTCGTTCTGCCTTTAACAAATATCGGTAATCTGCGATTATTTTTAACCAATGCCCTTCGAATACTAGACTAAAAATAGAAAGTTTGACGTCTTGACGTATTAGTTTGATGTATTAGTTTAAACGTTCCTTACATAACACACAAATAGATTACTAAAGTTAGGTGTACCGATTGGGTAAAGTAAAGCTAGGTCGCGTTAGATACAGCGCAATTATGTATTTGAGTATTCCATAGCACTTATTTAAGAACCGTGGTCGGTGAGTTTGATTGGTAACAACGACTGCTATCAAATAGCGATGAATAATTGGTATTACCACTATCCAAAATCTATCATTAGTATAAGATGATAAAATTAACAACGTGGGTTAAACAGAGTATGGAAAAAGGATAAAACGAAAGCATGTGTTGACAAAATATTTTAGTAAAGTTATTCATAGAGAGTAATTAAGTCAAAGTCAATTATAATAATTATCAGGAAACTGACCTTCTAGGTTAATGATAATTTCATTGCAATTGCGTTTTGTATAATATTATTAGGACATTGGAGGGGACCCACCCTTTCAAAACGACTGTGTGAAGAAACTGATTTATTAACCTCCTTAGCCGCACACGTCAGGACTAAGAGATTCTTTGTCCCAATGACCATAAATAAACCACTCTCTAGATCGATATCTTCGGGCTTTTTGTATGGCCCCATTTTGTCACCCCCTTAACCACAGACGACCACGGATAAAACGGTCGTTTGGTCCAGACAGGTAAATATAAAGTAGACCATAAAGAAATCTCAAGGCCATTTAAAAAAAAGCGCAAACATAGACAATGCTTCCATTTAACGAAGTTTTCTTGTTGACGGTGCCATGTGTCGAGAATTCGTACTACTTTCCATGGTAGACCTCTTTCTTTTAGTTTGGTCCACAATAATGGATGGTAGACTCTGTCGAAGGCCTTACTAAGGTCCAGAAAGCATGCGTAAGTTGTTGTTTTTCTCTTCCTGTAGTATTCCAATGTCCGTTTTACGCAGAATATGGCTGAGTCCGTGGAGCATCCTGTTTTAAAACCCATCTGATTGTCTTTCGTTTTCAATTGGAGTCCGACTTGATCTAAGAGAACTCGTTCAAATATTCTGGCGGTGGCGGTGGCGATGGATATCGGTCTGTAATTTTCCTGTAAAGTTATGTCTGTCAGTTTAGATTTTACTATCGGTATTATGATTGTCTTTGTCATGTCTTTGGGTAGATAACCACTCTTTATGATATCGGTGAACAATGTTGCCAGTAGTTTCAGAATCGCTACCCCTGCATGTTTGACGTGTTCGGTACTTAAGCCGTCATGTCCTGCTGATGTTCCGGATTTCATGTTTTTAATGGCGGTTTTCACCATGTTTGCAGTGACTATAGGGTCAATGTCATCATAGGCATTCAAATGCGTTTCGTTTGAGGAGATGGTCGGCGTGGTAGTCGCGAAATGTTTTTTGAAAATATTGGCGATTACTTCAGGATTCGTTTCTCCGTTTATGTTGCACGAGACTTTGGAACGCATGTTCAACATTTTATTAGATTTATTCCAAAATGATTTGAAGTCCCGATTGTCTAAGTCCGCTGCTATTTTATCCATCTGGAGTTGTGTCGAATTCCTTTGGCATTGTTTTAGAGCTGTTTTGAAAGCGGCACGCTTTGTCCTTCTATCCTCCGCTATGGGACCATTGTGCGGTCTCCCATTATCAATCCAGGTGAGCATTGCTTGTCTTGATTTTTCGTATTTGTCTGCAACAAATTCATTCCACCCACAGACTTGCTTATATTTTGGTGTAGTAGTATTTCTAAATATACAAGCGGCACTATATCGTAATGCTTGTACTATACATCCGTAGAGGTGTTTTATTTTGGCTCGTTCAGGGTTGCCACCGTCCTCATGAAATGTATTTTTTGGTTTGATTTTAGCTAGATAAGTTTGCGAACATGAGTTATAAATTCCGATATCACGTCTATTTTTCGGATTCCATAATGCTGGATCCCTTAATGTAGATGAAAATACTTCCGATGTTACTATTCCATTCGTATTTAACGTTAGTTCGAGGGGTCGGTGGTCAGTCCAATCAACATGGTAATGTATTTTCATCTCGATAATTTGTTTGTAAATATTTTTCGTAACTAGACAGTGGTCTAACCACCTGGTAGTACTATGCGCGTCACTGACGTATGTGTAAGAATTCTCAGGTAAAATTTCGGTGTCGGCAAAAATGTATTCGAATTCTTGACAAAAAGATTTTAGCTCTATTCCAAAGAGTGAGTCGGGATTAGCGTTGAAGTCTCCGATAATAATTGAATTGATATAATCTTTGTCGTCAATGATCGTTTGTAAGGAGGCCAGGCAGTTGGTAAACTCCTCAAAGTTGTCAGTTAAGCAAGTCGGCATATAGATTGTGAAGATGGTTAAATTTTCAGTATTCAGACTCACCTCGATTCCGGCCATACGACAATTGTCCATCGGGATTGTGGTAACCCTTAAATTTTGCTTGTAAATTGTTCCAACTCCGCCGTACGGTCTACCTAGCAGGGGACCGTTAGCTATATTGACGGCAGAGGTGCCCAAGCTATTGAAGTGCGGGTGAATATTTGACAAAAATTCAATCTCGGTTGGGAGTAGCCATGTTTCTTGGAGTAGTATAATGTCATATGATTCGCAGAGATCGTGAATAAATTTTTCGGAGCTACGGACCGATCTGCAATTAATCGAAATAATTCTTAATTTATCGGTTGTCATTTTGATCTTTGGTTGATGCACGCGATTCTATATATTTACGGAATACAATTCCTTCCGGCCATAGTTCTTCCACCAGGTATTTCGGTCCCTCAGTTGCTTTTACAGAAAGTTTAAAGGTGTTAAATGGCGTGGGACGGTAAGGCTTAATTTTTTCGATCTTAGTATTTTCGAAACCATTATCTACAAGGTAGGTCTTTACGTCGTCCTCGGTAGTTTCCAAGGTAAACCTTGAAATATAAATAGACGTAATTTAATCTGCCGACTTCAGTGTAGTTGAGGTTGCTTTTCCTCTCAAGTTGCGTTTGGGTTTTCTAGTTACTAATGTAAATCCTCTCTCATCTTCCGCAGGAGGCCGAGGCCGCGGGCCGTGGTCGCGCGATGCCTGTTTATTATTTTGTTTTAAAGCATGTGCAAAGTTCATTCCCGGCTGCACTGGACTATTTGGAGTGTGTTCGTTCATTGTCTTTGTGTGTGTGGTTGACAATGCATTGCTAGAACCAGTCGATAAGCAGGATGCGCCGCCCGTCGGTATTTGTTTACTATTTGGAAATCGTGGCTTACCCTCAGTTAAGTGGTTAATAATTACTTCCGAATTCCCAGTTAAGTCACTTTGTTTGTTTGGGACCTGAATATTTGCAATTTGCTCTCTTATTAGTGCCAGTTCTTGTTTTATGTCTTCATTTTTTGTGGTTGATGAATCTTTTAGTTCGGTTTTTATATGAGTTATTTCTGTTTTCAGTGCATTGAGTTCCTTAAGGAGTTTGGACACATCTATGCTGTCGAAGTTGATGGGAGGTAATTTATGCAATTGTTTAGCAGCGAATACTGGTAGCTTATCAGGATCGGTCTCCTTCAATGCTCTCAGGATGTCCTGGAGGTCTCGGCTGATTCTGCCATCTCCTTTCCGCAAAGTACGTTTATCCGGAAGCTTTTCAAACAGGATAGTTTTCGCCTCCTTTATTTCCTCTTCGGAGTAAGTAGAGATGCATAATTGTGTAATTGCAATCTCATCCAGAGTGTCTGCCTTGTTTTGAATAAACGTAAGACACTCGTTTATAATTATATTACATGAGTTACACGACATAGCGATGCGATACGGTCTTCTGTCGCGACAATACTGTCGTGAGTTAGTACATATTGTTTTTTCTTAGTAATTTTATTTGTGTAAAAAAACTCTATTGCTTATCGTTTTTTTGGAGGGATATATGTTTAAAATTGAATAGTAGGTACAGTTTGTTATCTAGGACTAACACCTCTCCAAGTAGATAAAAATTGCATTATAAATGTAATCAAGATAATTAGTTATAGAAATCATTCATAATTGTCGGTAGATCCACGCTCCCAAGCAGATTATAAAAAGACTTGAATTTCATTGCACCCTCTCTTTCTTCACTAACGCTTTAATAGTAAAAACAAGCCTCCTTGGTCTGTCTTGGGTAGTTTGGGTCTCCTGAATATTCACAATGTAATTGGGGATAGAGCAATAAAAACATCAAGAGTCCTTTAAAGTTTCTGATGCGTTATCAATTCAAGTTCCTTCCATTCAAAACTTTACAAACTATTATGTTTTTTTTTATTTTCTTATTATTCTCACAAAGATCATTCCAATACTACAGTAACATTTCCAAAAATAAGAAACCGATCAAGATCACGTGGCAACTTAGAAATCCCATAATTTTAAATGAGTGCTTACATTTTTAATGTATCTAATTTAGTAAATGCTATATTGGTCTATTTCATTATCTACACTTTTGTTTTCATACTATATTAACTTGTTTTTTTCTTAATTATAATTAAAATCTTTCTTTCTTTTCTTTACCTTATGTATACTGTAATGGCACTCCCCAACTCAAATACGAGAAACTTTTTTCTCTTTTGAATTGGGTAGTAACGTTAAAAAGAAAACATTTTATTGTAATTAGTTTTTAGAACAATATGCTTCTCTTCTGTAAATCTGTAATATGTATATATTTCAAATAAAAAATGTTTTAGAAACCACAACCTCATGAAACTTGTGCTGAATCATAGAGAAGATTTTTTTTTGTGATTGTTAACTATTGTTTTACTTATTATTCATGTTCTTATAGGGATGTTAATATTAAAACCCTCATCACCTATGCTTCTCTTACCACTTTCAGTTGGATTGTTGGATGTTCATTGCAACAATAATCACAGTGACAACAGTTCGTGTTTACACTTTGCTCTTGCAAAAAAACAAAAAAAACCTCCGAATTCGTGTGCAAACAGTATTTATATGGAAAATTTAAGTGCCAAAAAAGTTTATTTGATAAAACAGTAATAAAATAATACTATTCTGGCAGATTCTAAACATTTTTATCGAAAGTTTTAAAACAACCTAAGATTGTGTGTTTGTTTTCATTGAAATGTCCATCCCACCGATGTCTGATGGATGCTGCCATCGGCGTAAAAAAAGAATGCTGGAAATGATGACGTCCTCATAACAAAAAGAGGCCTCGGGAATGATTTCTCCAGTGGTTGAAGATGAGGAATCTGACGGAGCATCGGACTTTTCCGACGTGTCTGAAAATGAGAGTGAAATCCCAGTGTCCTCAGTCCAGATACTGAACGACACTGAAGCAAGTCTAAGAGCACTCCAAGATGTCCTTGCTGAAAAGCAGTCAAGAGTCTCAAACGACCAACAACTGCGGATAAGCGCATATGTATCCGCTGTATTCAGATCAGTTTCACAGCTGTTATTGGAACGAGAGGGCTTCAATGCTGATCTGGCAACAGTCAATGCCAAATTAATAGTGGCAAAGGGAGAGATCGCGATTGAAAAAGCAGAAAACCAACACAGGTTAGAAAAAATATTGCAGTTGGAGTCATATCTAGGACCAGTGATGCGTAGAGTAGCCGATGCCACGGAAGCAAGCCAATCGTTTGCCGATATTGTGAAAAATGGCCCACAGAAGATGCTACCATCAATCAACCGCTCAGGACTTAACGTTGGGACCCCCAAACCTGCTGTATGCATCTTCCCAAAGCTGGATTCTACGAAAGATAGCGACGATACGAAACAGCTACTAAAAGATACATTACGACCATCAGAACTTGGAATCCGTGTGACGGGCATTAGGAGTATCCGAAACAAAGGGGTTGTAATTCTTACTGCAACATAAGAAGATCAGGATAAAATTCTGAAAACCCCATGTCTAGCAAACTCGGACACTCTAAGCGCTCGATTACCAACAAAACGGCTTCCGAGGGTTATCTTCTTCAACGTTCCTCGTGACCTAACGGACGAGTGCTTCCTGAAAAATGCCTTAGCAGGAGCTCAGGACAAAGCAGGCCTAGATTTCGCAGTAAAAAGTTGCAAGCTATTTGCTAGCGCTCGAACTGGATCAACTTGCCACCGGGTCTTTGAGGTTCCTGCCCACATTCTTCACGTGCTGGTGGAGCAGGGGAAAGTCTTTGTGGACTGGAATGTGTGCCGTGTTCATGACTTCATTGGACTTACAGTGTGCTCCAAGTGCCAAATGATTGGACATTCCTTCAAGTTTTGCAAGGACCAGCAAAGATGTGGACACTGCGCAGGCGAAGGTCACGCCCGGATAAACTGCCCAAAAGCCGCCGCCGAGCTTGTCTGCGCCACCTGTACAAGATTTGGGAAGCCCGCTGCACATCCGACTGGAGACAAGGACTCCTGCCCGGCCTACAAGGCTGCCCTTGCCAAGGACTTTGCAACTATTGATTATGGCGTCTAATTACATTGAAGAAGATGACGAGGTAGATTACGAAAATACTCATAATTTCTTTTTTTTTTTTTTTTTTTTTTATATTCTTATTATATTCTGTCTCCCTCTGTTTTCCTATAAATATGCATCACCTCTGTCTTAGTTTTTAGTTATATTTCACATCCTGATGAAGCTCGACCGTAGCGAAACCGGTAGATGTAATAATAATAAAGTCGTGGTTAATAAACAAAGTGTTTTATTTGATTTAATACTCATAATTTCTGTGATTGGCTAAAGTTTCATAGCAACTACAATATGGAAAATATTAATATTGTTCAGTTGAATGTAAGATCGATTTATAAATACTGGGATACTTTGAATGTCTACTTAAATACTTGTTGGAAGCATATTCACGTGTTAATGTTATGTGAAACGGCTATAACACCGAATCTTGTCTGTCTGTATAATATTCCTGGATTTAATTGTTACAACTATTGCCGAACTAAAAAAATTGGAGGAGGTATATTGACATATGTTCGAAATAAATTCACATTTCAACAGAAAACAATAGAAAAAAATCATTTTGAATGTGTGCTTGGCTCTATGGCACTTCCAAACAAGAGTATTTTAAACATCATAGCAATATACCGTCCCCCTAACTCTAGCCAACCACAATTTCTTAATGAAATATCTGCCATTCTGCATACTATAAGCCCCAAAGAAAATGTTTTACTTATAGGAGATATTAATCTTGACTTGTTTAACTGTCAAAACCCTATTATTATGGCATATGAAAATATAATGTCGGATAATTATTTAATCAAATGTATTTGTGACGTAACTAGAGAAGCAGTTTTAGCAGGAAAAGTTACTCGTACTTGTTTAGACCACATATTTGTCCGATTTAACTGTGGATGTAAACAAAGCGATTCTCTTTCCTCATGTGTATGTAATAATATAACTATAGCGGATCACTTTGTAACTGCAGTAAATATTAAATATAGTGCAAGGAAAGAAGCCCCAGAACACGGGGAAAGAATTTCGTTTTTATCGCAAAACAAAATTGACAAAAACATTCATAATTTTAAGTGGCATTCCTTGCTTGAGGAACAAGATTGCAATATATTATATAGTAAAATTAAAAACTACTTTAAGAATTTGTATGAACAGAGTAAAATCGTTATGAATTATAAACCCAAAAAAGACCTCTGTCAATAAAACCTTGGATAACTTCTAATATCTTAGAAAACATAAAAAAAAGATTCATTGTACAGAAGGTGGAAGAATTTTCCTAGCAATCAATTCTTTGAATTGGAATATAAAACTTTCAGAAATAAGGTGACAAAAGAAATTATTAAATTTAAGTCTACCTTTTTTAACAATAAATTCAAAAATTATTTTGGAAATACAAAAAAACTTGGAATGAAATAAATAAATTATTAGGACGCAAGTCTAAAAGTAGTTGTGACGAAATAATCTCGAAATATATGTTAAATACGAATAATGAAGAAACCGTAGCAGATAAGTTTGTTGAATATTTTACAAATAGTGTTAGCTCTATGATACATAAATGTGATTATTTAGCATCGAGCGTCAGGCCGAATGAAGTGCAACATAGTATGTACCTACCCAGAGCTACCTGCCAAGAAATCAATATTATTGTTAGCAAATTTGAAACAATTCAAAGTCACCAGGGATTGACAACATTCGAATGTTTGACATTAAGACACATATTAATATTTTAGGGCCTGTTATAACACACTTTATCAATTTAATTTTATCGCAAGCAGTAATACCAGATGAACTAAAAAGTAGCATCACTAGGCCAATTTACAAAGGGGGCAAACATACAGATATTCAAAATTATAGGCCAATAAGCATATTGCCAGCCCTAGAAAAAATACTTGAAAAATACATTTCCATAAAACTTAATAAATATCTAGAATCTTTCTCTTTGTTGGATCCCAACCAATATGGATTTCAAAAGAAAAAAAGTACGAAAATGCTGCTTCAGGAATTTTCAAATCACATAAATTATGAATTAAATCTAAAAAAACAAGTGTTGGTTTTATTCATAGATAACTCTAAGGCATTTGATACCATTAATACAAATAAACTATTAGAAACACTGGAGGCAATAGGAATTAGAGGAAAGCTGCTAGTTTTATTAAAAAAATACTAACTGATCGACAAATAAGAGTAAAAATTCTTAAAAAATTTAGAAAAAGAAAATATATCTCAGCAGGTGTTGCACAGGGGTCAATTCTAGGGCCAACCCTTTATATTATTTATGTCTCAATTATGAAAAAATGTTTTCATTCGTTAAAAATTTTGTATATGCAGACGATACGGCGCTCGTAATATCGCACGAAGATCTGGTTACTGCAATGAACCTTATGCAACATGATTTTATTGCCCTACTGAAATGGTCGCATGATGCAGGCCTCTTTATAAACGTCAAAAAAACTAAAATTATGCACATCAGATCTCCACACGCCAGATGTAATGTAATTCCTTCATTGTATACACACACATTTGACTGCATACATAAAAATGTTGCACAGCCCTTTTCATGTGAAACCATTGATTTTGTCAAAAGTTATGTATATTTGGGTGTTACTATTGACTGCTACATTAAATGGGATGTACACATTGCTAATGTTTGTAAACGTCTACGAGCTATTGTGGGTAGGATTTATAAAATAAAATATTTCGTGCCTATAAGTAGATACTTTAAAGTTAATCTACTTATCTCTGGCTGAATCCGCTATACGTTATGGAATTACTTCTTGGAGACATTCTTGTAAAACTAATATAAGCTATATACAAACATTACAAAACTCCATTATAAAATTGTTAACCCATAAATATGACAATCAACACAGAAGTAACATTAAATTAATATACAAGTCTCTGAATATTTTACCTGTCAGAGGATTATTGTTTTATAATATTGTAAGTCAACATGTTATATTGTCTGATTCATTGTATAGGGAAAGAGTTTGCCATAAACATAACACAAGATTCACTCAAAATGAAGGACTGGTAGTTCCGAAATTTACTAATAAATATGGTGAAAGAACTTTAAACTATATAGTACCCAAAATTTTTAACATATTACCAATGACAATTAAAAATAATAACATGTATACTGCTAATGTTTATTTATTTATTTATTTATTTATTTATTTCACGCCTATTAAGGCTTTTACATACATATATATAAAAAATATTTACGAAATTATACATGAAAATAGTGCAGGAAACGACTATTAAAACAATTGCAGAAAAATAAATATAAAGTCAAAATATCACTCAACTTGATTTGATCTACACAGAATGCAGGCACAACATATAAAAAATCCAAAATATTTTTTTCTATTTCAGTTGACAAAATTATTATATGTTAGTCAAATCAAATTAAATACCTTTATTCAAATATTCCACTACTCGATGAAAAAAAAAACTTCAATAGGGTATGCTTATATATTGAAATTGATGTACTAAATATATCAACAACATCTGAATATTTGTTTCCTAGCTGTTGAATCCGTCGCATAGGAGTATGATATTGGGACGTTGACATAGAATTGCTACAATAATATGGTAGGTACTGTCTTGAAACCGACCTGCTTGGAGTATGAAAAGAGATTACATATAATAAATCAGGGGTATCAAACATTGAATTAATGATTTTATACAAACAGGTTAAATCGGAAATAATTCTGCGATCAGATAATTTTATTAAATTTAATGAACAAAGTAAGTTATCGTAATTTAGGTTTTCTCTAGGAATGCCCATTTTGAAATTTACATATCTTAAAAATTTATTTTGGATTCTTTCAATCGCATGTGAATGAACCTCATAATTTGGGGACCAAACCGTGGAATTGTATTCTACATGACTCCTTACTAGTGACATATATAATGTTTTTACAGTATTTACCTTATTGAAATCACTAGATACCCTTAAAATAAATCCCAACATTTTCAAAGCTTTATTGGTTATTATTTCAATATGCTTGATAAAGTTAAGTTTCGTGTCAAACCAAATACCTAAGTCATTAATTTCCGAGACAGATACTAACGACATGTTAAATATAATCTAAGGAAATGGTTATTGGATAATAATGATCTACAATGATGCCCCTGAAATTTAATTCATATTCTTAGAAAATGGAAAAACAATTATTTTGTAATACCTGACTACCTACCTCTATTTATGAAACGATTGATGTACTTGTTGATAATACTAATTTGTTCATACATTTATTTTTACTTGCTTATTATATAAGGCTTTTATGATGCTATTTAAAATTTTCTGCAATGTAACCAATTTATGTAATTATGAACCGTTCAAATTGTATCTTATGAGTGTATAAATGTTGTCTCTATGTCCCTGCTGACAAACTACATAAGTAGTTTGGCGGGTTTAAATGTGAAAAAAAAAAAAAAAAAAAAATGCACCTACCGAGGGCAACTGCGGCGGATATAGAAAGCATGCACCTACCGAGAGCAACTGCGGCGGATATAGAAAGCATGCACCTACCGAGGGCAACTGCGGCGGATATAGAAAGCATGCACCTACCGAAGGCAACTGCGGCGGATATAGAAAGCATGCACCTACCGAGGGCAACTGAGGTGGATATAGAAAGCATGTACCTGCCGAGGGCAACTGCGGCGTATATAGAAAGCATGTACCTACCGAGGGCAACTGCGGCGGGTATAGAAAGCATGTACCTACCGAGGGCAACTGCGGCGGATATAGAAAGCATGTACCTACCGAGGGAAACTGCGGCGGATATAGAAAGCATGTACCTACCGAGGGCAACTGCAGCGGATATAGAAAGTATTGTTAGACAAATGAAGAGTTCTTCTCTAGATCTATAGCTCTCATACTACACAACACCCGCTGCCACAGACCAAAATCGAGAACTTTTAAGAATTTGCATGTAAAAACAAAAAAAAAGTCTCCTGTTAAATTTGCTAAATGGTCTGTTGAACATACAAGCACTAGGGCAGCGAAGTAATGCAAGAAACTAAAAATCTCAAGCGAACTTATTTATTTATTAAACGGCCGTAGGACTTTTACAGACATAATACAATTAATATAACCCAGAAATTTAATACCTAAGTAAATTAAATAAACATCATTTGATAATTAGATACAATTAATCGATCAACTACATTTTGCACCACCAGGGTCTAAGCTCTGCTGGTCTAAGTGCGCACTTGAAGTGAAATTACACTAAACTGCGCTATATAAATGCGATGTTATTTTTTTATTTATAATGTTTTACACTTCACCAAATGAAACAGTTCCATTTGAAGTCATAAAATGTATTTAAGCGAACGTCTATCGGAATATTGTTGAGCTAAATAAATTTACAACATCGGAGTTTATGTTTCGCAAATTTTAGATTCGTATCATAGGCGCATAATACTGCGAAGTTGTAAAAGAATTGCTACAATTTTATGATTGGTACTTAACTGTCTTGTTACTATCCCGCCAGGAACATGGAATGAAATTATGTAAAGTAAACTCAGGGGTATTCAATGACGAATTAATAATTTTAAACAAACACATTAAATCGCAAATAATTCTTCGTTGGGATAATTTTAATAAATGTAATAAATTAAAAAGGTAGCCGTTATTTTGGCATTCTCTAAGAATTGCTTTTCTAAAATTTAGATATCATAATAATTTATTTTGGAATCTTAATCAGCGGATATAGAAAGTATTGTTGGACAAATGAAGAGTTCTTCTCCAGGAATTGATAATATCAGGATGAAAGATATTTAAAAAAACTTCTGAAACTGAAAGAATTTCCCAAACCCCTAAGTTTGGGAAATTATTTCAACCCCTAAGTTTGGGAAATTATTTCAATAAACGATACCATCTATTTACTGACAAGTTCTATACCAGCATTGAGCTAGCCAATCAGCATACTTTAATTGTCCTTAAATTGTTTTTTCAGCTTGAGAAGTAGAAATATAAGAGTGGAAAGAGATTGGAAAAAACAAGACCTATCAGAGTACAGTAGACAAGAATGGACACAACCTAATTTCTTGAAAACTAACAAATCACCAGTGGACTGGTTTGAATTGTTTTATGATGAAGAATTCATAAATATGTTTGTTGAGAACTAAAAAAAAATATGCAATCTTTGTTGGCAACAATAATTTTGATGTGACAAAAGAGGAACTGCGCCTGGTTATAGGCATATTTTTGTTGAGTGGTTATTGTGTTTATGCCATAAATAGAATGTATTGTGATACTGGCTCAGATACTTACCACCCTGCTGTTGCTGAATCAATTTCCAGATCCCGATTTGAGCAAATCATGCGCTTCATTCATGCTGCTTTAGACGCTGAGGACAAGTTCACGAAGGTCAGGCCATTGTGGAAGATACTGAATGAAAAGTGGATGGCATATTCTCCACAATTTCCGGAAGTGAGTGTCGTCGAATCAATGATTCCTTATTATGGACACCACACCACCAAACAACATAGACATGGCAAACCATTACGGTTTGGGTTCAAGAGTTGGTGCATGGCTTTACGGCTTGGTTACCTTGTACGAGCTGAACCTTACCAAGGCGCGAGTACAGGAAACACTAATCCCGAGTTAGGAGTTGGAGGTTCTGTGGTAACTAACCTTATTGCAAAGTTACCGGCAGGACAAAAAGTCCATGTTTATATGGACAATTTTTTTACGTCTCTCCGACTGCTTACCCACCTCAAAAAAGCAGGCAATCAAGCTACAGGTACCATTTGTACGAATCGTGTTGAAAAGACGCCTCTGAAAGATACTGCACAAATGAAAAAGCAAGCGCGTGGCAGTTACTATCAACTGACTGATCAAATATCAGGTATCTTCTTGGTCCAATACAACGACAACTGTAGCATCCACCTGCGAAGGAGTCAGCCCGTTGGGCTCGGCTCAGCGATGGTCTAGCAGTGAAAAGAAAAGAGTTGCAATCCAACAGCCGTCGTGCTTTCTACAATATAACAAGTATATGGGCGGAGTGGATCGACTTGACCAAAACATCGGTTGCTATAGGATAAGTATCAATCGCAAAAAATGGTACTGGCAACTTTTGATGTGGCCTTTGAATGTATCCATGGACAATGCATACCAGCTCTACAAATTGTCTCCAGCCGGTCAGGCAAAAGGATATTCAGATTACCTGGCATTTATACGAGAAGTTACCCGAACTTACCTTGGTCGATATTCATCAGCACGTTATATCGGTAGACCACTGAAGCAAACGACAAAAAGACAAAGAGTCCCAGATGGAGTCAGGCTGGATGGTATAGGGCATTTGATAGTATCAAGTCTTAGATAAATTCGCTGTGCCGAGTGCCACAAAAATACGACTAAGAAGTGCAGGAAGTGTGATGTTGGTTGTCACACAAACTGTTTTGTCAATTTTCATACTTAGAGTTTATAGAATGTTGTGCTTAGTTGTAAGATTTTGTCATTATTATACTTGTTGATACATTCATTTTATACTATAATCCCATTTTTATTCTCAACTACCTAATATTTTTTATGCTCGGTAATGCGCCCAGCGCCCCATTTTTGGGGCGGTCGATTTCTCTATAAAAAAATAAAATTTTAACAAAAAATTGTATACTACATCATTATTAAAGTCTAATCGAATACTAAAATGGACATATAATAAGAAAAATTTAAAAAAAATAAAGTTGAGCACATACGGGTTAAGTTCACAAAAAAAGAAAAACGCCGTCTCATAAACCTTTTCAAATAGAAGGAAAAAACCTACAAATTTCAGATAGTGAAAAATATCTGGGACTTCATATCGATAAACACTTATCTTTTAAACACCACATACAAAAAGTAAAAGAAAAATTATCCCACTAATTGGTGTATTTGGTAGAATAGCCCATCTTCTACCAATACAAGTAAAGAGGGGATTATACTTTAGTTTAATTCAATCCCATCTAAATTATCTCATAGAAATATGGGGAAACACAAACATCACATATCTAAACAAAATTCAAATAATACAAAATAAAGTTATAAAAAAACTTTTTAACTATAGACCAGATACCCCCACCAAAAGAGTATACCAAGAAACTAACTTACTTAAAATTAGAAAACTGTACGAATACAACATATGCCTATTAATTCACAAAATCCAAAATGGCCCCATAAACACAAATACTTCATTTATGAAAACATCACAAGTACATGACCACCACACAAGACAACATAATAAATTATACACAAATTCAGCAAAGACAGAGTGTGGTATAAGAAACATAGGCCATGAGGGTGTACACATATATAATCTCCTTCCTGATAGCCTGACAACCGTAAATAGAATAAATATATTTAAGAAAAAACTGTTTGCCCTCAAGATCAATGAGCAAAACCAAAATGCTCTTACTTAAGAAAAATATGTTTCTTAGGTAGTAAACCATAATTATTAATATATATATATATATATATATACACGGTGTCCGGAAACTCGTAGTACAAGCGGGAAACTAAAGAATCTACACCACATGGGGAACCCAAAAAAACATAAAGTTTTTTGATTTGATTTGATTTGAGCATTTGAGCAAAAAAAAAAAAAAAAACCAAAAAAAAATATTTTTCGGCTATTTTAGGGTTAAAGTTTTTTCTGGTGTTTAGGGTTGAATAACAGATGTTTTAACCCTGCAAAGCAGAAATATTTTATGATTACACCGGGTTAAATGAAGGGTGATTTCAAAATAATGCTTCACATCCGAGTTTCTTCATTTGTTTTACTTTCAAATAGTTTTAATTAGTTGGGTACTTTGATCTTCAGTAATAATTTATAAGAATTTGATTAAAAAAAAAAAAAAAAAAAAAATCAACTTCAAAATCGATTTATTCGATAACGAAAGCTCAAAAAAAAAAAAAATATACTACAAAATCGACTCCAAATGTGATGTAGATTCACCAGTTTCCCGCTTGTACTACGAGTTTCCGGACACCCTGTATATATATATATATATATATATATATATATATTATTTTTGTTTTTAATCAATGTACACTTAAGTTAACAAAGCGAAATATGTATTTCTTTTAACTTAATAAATAACTAAAAAAAAAATTCTAACCCTTGACATTTCCCGCCTCAAGTATTTGATTTATTTGATCGTGCTATTAGTTTCTTTTTTAAACTTCGTATCAGAGGCGGTCCGTAATTGAAATACAGACCCATTAAATTAATTTGTGATTTCTGTTGTTTCAGAAACGGACATGGAGGATAGCTGCGGGAGCGATGTGGATGACGTAGCGAGCGATGAGGATACTTTATTCATGTTACCAGGACCATCTCAATTTTTTTGCAATGCACTTCACCCCGCTTTGACCATAGAACTTAAGAGACAAGACCAGGATGATAGGCAGGCAATGCGATCGATTCTGCCGCCTGATGGTTTTTTGTGTGATAGCATCCCCAATTGGGGGTATGTTGTGAGACAGAAGTTATGGAAGGAGATGGGGAAGAGGAAGGTGGTGAAGTACTTGACTATTCACTTGTGTTTGGTGACCAGATCTTTCCGCATTCTTTCCAGGTTCTTTCCGCGTATTTACATCTCATTAAAATGTTGTTACGACAAAGCCCCCAAAGGTTCGATTTTGGGGTCCTTTTGGAGAAGGTTTGGTGGACGTTTAATATGTATATTTCAATTCTGATCATTGAAATATACATATTGAAAAATGCAAAGGTATTTTCGTTTTTCCCTGTATATTGTACACTTTACTTGTTTTGTTTTTGTCTTTTTATATATGTTTTTTCAATTTATCTATATCTAGTAAAGTGGCTATTTTAGATCTAGTCATTATACATAATGAAACCATTTCAAGCAATGTTCAATTTTGAATGGTGGTCTGTCGCCAGGGCAATACTAAGAGTATAACTCTGGAACGAGGCATAATGATACTATATATTGATTTGTTTAAATTATATGACACCAATAAAAATTTAATTATTTTTATTGCAAGTAATAAATAAATAAATTGTTTGTTCTATAATTTATTTCCCTCCCAACTATTTTTTTTCAAAACCCAACTTTTAGGTATAAAAATCATAAAGATTTTAATAAAATAAAATATATTTTGTTTTAAAACCACGAGTTTTAAATAATTTTTACAACCGACCGGTTTCGCTTTACTCAAGCATCTTCAGGGTACAAATTATTACTACTTGTGGTTTTAAAACTAAAAGTATTTTATTAAATATGTCAAACCACAAAGTGATTGCTTTCTACAATAATATAAAGATTTTAATTACCGTTCTAAGCTCCTACAAGTTTGACATGAAAGGTTTCATCACCATCATCAACTTTGCTAGGTTAATTCACCTGGTGTGTATTGAGCTTAAAAATAGGAAAATGTCGAAATAACACGGAATTTAAGCAATTTACGAAAGATAAGTATTTTCTGAAAGATTAGTAATATGTATTGCTTTGATATATATCTTATTAAAAACCTTGTTTCTTGTTTTACTATCGAATATAAAAACATGGTCATAAATATCCAGTATTAGATCTCTATTATATAAAAAACGGCGCTTCGATTTTGACATTGTAAAATAGACTGTATTATACTATTCAATTAGTTAAAAAAGGCAAAAATTGTAATAATTGTTATTGGTAATTATAGACAATGAAATTATCTTTTTAATTTAATGAAATTTCAGTGTGTTAAATGTACTAAATATAGTAATTTAGTTCCATACATTTGGACAGTCCGTGATCAAATTCTTTAAAATATTTTTTCACCCACGATCTCTGAAAGGTTGTTTACTGTTAAAATCAAGTCTTTTTTTCCATAGACATGTATCATTTATTATCAAGTAAACCACAGAAAACATACAGAAATATAAAATATTTAATGTTGACTCGAAAAAGTACCTGTCACAGCAGTTTCGACGTAAAAAATACGCCGGATTCACGCGATTATAAACTTTACGATTTTTTAATATTTTTTCTATAAATCCTACAAAAATTAAACAACAAAAAAATACTGGTTAACTCATTGGCTATATAGCACAATAATAAGTTTGTATGACTTTATGTAAAAATTCTTAGTTATATTTTTTTTAATGTTGGCGAAAAATTAAAAAAAATGATCGTCTGGATATCTCGAGCAATCGAGGCCAAATTATTTATTTCGCGTGGTCGCTCCAGTGGATAAGGAACATGGCATCTTCGCGAAAAAGTGTCTGTAGTGGATGACATAATATTCATGTTTGTTGATTCCTTCCAAAGCGATTCCTTCTTTGATAAAAAAAATGAAATTGTGGAAAATCGAATAAATCAATATTTTTTCGAAAAGATTAACAGGCATTTTTTTCCCTGTTTGTATCATATGAGTAGATTTGGAAGGTTTGAAAATACACTTATATTTTATTAAATGACCCAAACCAAGAACCTATTCACCTTTTTTGTAAATGTACTTCGAGCCCCATCAACTTAAATAGTAATTTCCAAAAACAGTTAAGTGGAAATAATTTTGTTTGACTAAAAAAATAGTGCTTATGTCAAAAAGAAATTTGTTGCCGTGTGGAAAAGTTTTGATTATATTTGCATTCTTACATTTTGAGTGCAATAATGTTGTCTACTCCCTTTTTTAAATCATAAACAAATTGTTTTAAATTTAATGGCATTGAGTTTCTTCAATCATCGTCTATGGTAAACCCATAGGTCCGTTATATCTGTGGTTAAGTTGAACACAATTTCTTAAAATTATAAAATTAAGAGGATATCAATCTAGTGAATAAAATATCTATGATCACAGATCTCCGAAAGCGTTGACATTAGTCATATCGCCTATTATATAAAACAGTTGTCGTGTATGGAAGACAAATAACATTGACGCAGTCGGTTTTTGTAAACACGTTGCAAAATAATATTGGTGAGTTAAGATTTTTAAATTACATTGATAAGAGTACACACACTTTAAAAATATGAATTTCCAATTTGCTGTTAAAAGCGGCATGGCGGATCCAATATAAGGTATTCCCGGATATTATTTTTAGAGATAGTTATTGTTTGAATTGAAATTTTCACATACTAACACAATATTTTTTTATTTCCATCATGTGTGATGCACATAAATTCGATGTTTTGACAGAATATTTCAAAAGGCAAGAAATATGCAAAGCTTATACGAATACGAGATCCGTTACAACTATGTTATGTTTCTGGTATATTTGTTTAGGCTTAAACCAATCACCAATCGCTACCACAATTCAGTGCCATGGATCTACTTAATCCAGAGACTGTTTCCATCAAGACGGAACCAGGGCCCCAGGAGGAAGGCGGAGGTGGAATTCCGTATATGGATATAGATTTCGACCTCCAAGATGTGAAGAAAGAATGTTTGCAATATGCGGAAAGTACTCGTGAAGCCAGTTAGTTTCATTTTTTTTTTAAATTTATAATATAATGTAAGTTTATAGCAGACAGAGTGTCAAAATTTATTAATTAAAAAATTACAAGTTTAAACGAGGTATATTTACAAACCTTAAAAAAACGGTGTATAACAATATGTTGTTTCATATAAAACGATCCGCATAAGGGTATATGATATATGTTCCTTGATGTTAATTGATACCTCCCCAATTGATATAAACTCGTCTTAGGGAGGGAATATTGAATATGTAACAAATGTAGGATGTTAAATTCTGACGTTCGAAATCCATGTCCATTTTGAAATGTCTTGCAAACATGACACAAGCATACAAATAAAATCCTCTCTTACCGTACAAAAGTTGATTTAATAGTTACCTTAAATTAACGTAATAATGAACTTTTTAACGCAATTATATTGTTTACAATATGTTTTTGATCCCTCAAGTTTTCATCTCATGTTATTTGGACACGATAAAAGTTACACGTTTTTTTCTTTAAAAATACACGAATAATGCTGATGGAAGAAAAGATCATTCCATTGATTAAAAAATAACCAAACCCCATACTAAAAGTCCTCGAGAGCAGGATTTTTCGTTGAAGGATCGGTCCTTTTTATTTTATTGTCATTTTTATATTTGAGTTAACCTTTATGTCTCCTATCCGAATTTCCGCTTCGTTCAACGTATGTATTATCGTTTTAGTTTTTCAAGGTAGCATTAATGTGCAGACTGTTCAATGTTCTATCAAGGCGGAACTTGAACCCCGAGAAGAAGATGACGGGGGATTTCCTAATCTGGAAATAAACATTGACAGTTGGATGTCAAAAAGGAATGCTTAGATCACTTCGAAAGAATTAACCAGACAGCAGGTAAAACCGTTTTTTTGCATGTAATGTTCTTCTCTACACTAACTGCTGGTAATATAACTTATTTAGCCTGAAATGATAATTATAAACGTTGTATTCACCAATTTGAATTAATAATAATCCTTATGTTTAAAAGCTAATGGTTTTTTCTTCAACATAATGAAAATAAGACCAATTTTAACCATCTTCATCCGTTTTATTTTTCGAATTTGTCTGCAGATCTGAAGACGCATCCTGTCAAAAAACGATTCCCTCGTAACCATTGTAACAACTACGACCGAGGTATGTCAAATTTTGAACGACACATTCGCATTCACACAACAAAAAAACCATTCTCTTGTTCCGAGTGCAAATATTCATGTTTTCGAAGGAGCTATCCGAAAATACACGTGCTGACTCACACTGAAGAAAAACGTTTTACACGTTCCGAGTGCAAATATTCATTTTCTCGTAAAGGACACCTAACTGAACACATGCGCATTCATACTGAAGAAAAACTTTTTTCCTGTTCCGAGTGCAACTGTTCATTTTCTCAAAAGGGCAGTCTGACGAGGCACATGCTGACTCACAGTGGAGAAAAACCTTTTTCATGTTCCGAGTGCAACCATTCATTTTCTCAAAAACAACACCTGACTGCACACATGCGAAATCACAGTGGAGAAAAACCATCTCATCAGAGCGCCCTTCCAATGAGATGAATAGTTGCACTCAAAACATGAAAAAGATTTTTCTCCATTGTGAGTCAGCATGTGACTGGTCAGACTGCTCTTTTAAATAAATGAATTGTTGCACAAAGAACATGAAAAAGGTTTTTCTCCAGTGTGCGTCAGCATGTGCCTGGTCAGACTGCCTTTTTGAGTACATGAATTGTTGCACAAAGAACATGAATAAGGTTTTTCTCCAGTGTGAGTCAACATGTGGCTCATCAGAACGCCCTTCTGAAGAGATGAATAGTTGCACTCAGAACACGAAAAAGGTTTTTCTCCAGTGTGAGTCAACATGTGCCTCATCAGAACGCCCTTCTGATAACATGAATAGTTGCACTAAGAACATGAAAAAGGTTTTTTTCCATTGTGAGTCAACATATGACTGGTCAGACTGCTCTTTTGAGTAAATGATTTGTTGCATAAAGAACATGCATATGGTTTTTCTTTAGTGTGAGTCAACATGTGGCTCATTAGAGCGCCCTTCAAATGAGATGAATAGTTGCACTCAGAACATGAAAACGGTTTTTCACCAGTATGAGTGCGAAATTGGGGTTCAAAATTTGACATAGGATGGCTGGAGATTTCCCCAGGATGCGTCTTAAGGTCTTGCGACAAATCTGAAAAAGAATACGAACTAAAAGGATTAAGTGTAACTTATTATCTCCACTTACATAAGTAAATTCATAAAAAAAGTAGAAAAACAGTAGAGCAGAAATATCTAAATTTATAAACATCGGTTGAACCTGGTGTCTGGGTAATTCTTTCAAAAACTTCTAAGCATTCCTTTTTAACACCCGGTAGGTCTTTGTTAAATTCCTTGTAAGGAAATCCCCCTTCATCTTCTGCTCGGCGTCGAAGTTCTGCCTTGATGGCAAAAGTCTCCGTTATAATACTACCTAGAATAACAAAGAAACGATACATACGTTGGACATTGATATACATAAAAGGTATTATTTTAATTAAAATAAGTTGAAATTAAAACATTTTTTTACAATTGAAGATTTAATTGATTAACAATGTAGAAGCTTGAATTTGTAAAGAGACTTTAAGGTTATTTAGGAAATGGGAATGACCCCAGATGTCTGCTTCCCATGCATTCCCATACTCATCCTTCAAGAACGAACAAACCATTTGCTCTTGAGCACCTCCAGTTGTAGTTGGCTAGTTAAAAGTCGATAGAATGATGTTTTCTTCCAACAATATTTATTTATTATAAATGCATTATAATACAAAAAAAAGTGTTTATGTTCCAAATTAGGTGAGGTGAAAACTTAAGAAACCGGGAACCTTTTGGTAGAAATGGCGACTTCCGAATTCGAGCCGTAAGGATCTCGATTAGTAATCCGGTGGTCGGGGTTCAACAAAATATTATTCGATTAGTTTGTGTTATTTCACAATTTTTTCCTTCAAAATAATATACAACCTTCTTGCGCCACGTTGCAGTGGATGTTGAGTGGAAGATAATGTGAGTATCGTCCAGGAGTAAAGACACAAGTCAAAATTGAAATGTTGATTAATATGGCTTTGTCCGTGTTTGGTGACAAGAGGTGAATAGCCAGGTTAATCTCACTTTTGACTTCCCTAAGTTGAAGATACTCTAAGTATCGCCCGGGTTTAAAAATATAAAATACCGATAGAATAAAACTATAAATAGATAAAAGATATTTATTGATATATGCTTATGAAAATAATTTTCGAATGAAACGTGGCTGAAATAGCTTTGGCCATGTTTATTCAACTTCCGCATCTTTATCTCCTTCCCCTTTCCTCTACCATCATCCTCACAACATACTCCAATAGCCCCAAGATGGTACGGAGCAGTTTTGACTTTGATGCGATATTTAAAAAAAACAACTCAGCAAGTTTAAAGTGTGGTGTAGTTTGGCAGTTTCCAGCAAAGTAATATTTTATGGCAAATACCAAATATGTGTAAATACGGCAAGAGAGGACGTCGTACACAAGCATATGTATTGCCTGCATCACAATTCAAATATAAATCAATGTATCCTAAATTTCTAATGACAAAACTATATTTATTTTTCCACGATATCCATGAGGTAGCTTAGCATCAAAAACTTTTTTTCTCAAATTACAGTCTTCCATAAAATTTAATTTATTTTCTGTCTTAGGAATGAGTTTATTAAATTTGGCAAAATAATTTAATTTTCTTTTTTTTCATACAAATCTTATTCCAATTTACTTAACTATTGCAGATGGCAAATAGATATATATTACATTATTTTTGAGTACTGTTGAATTCTTTCTGGAAATAACTTTCTGACGTTTTGTTTAAGTTTAGGAGACACAATGGCTTAAGTGCAACTTTTGTAAAAATACTTCCCGTATTAGATACTATTCACCTGCTAAAATTCAGCATTTGCCTAATTTCCAGTTTGGCCGTTTTTTATATAGATTCACTGAACTATTAAAAAAAAAGATTTTACCTGCTGTCTGGTTAATTCTTTCAAAACGTTCTAGGCATTCCTTTTTAATATTCGGCAGGTCTATGTCAATTTCCGTATAAGTAAATCCCCCTCTATTTTCTTCTCGGGGTCGAAGATCCGCCTTGCTGGTAACAGACTCCACATTAAAGCAACCTGAAAAAATTAAATAAAGTTAATTAGTTATCAATGAACAATGAACTTTTTTTTTTGTTTTTGGGGAGTTATGCCGTGTTGCGCTAACTCCTTCTTTAGCCGACGTTTCGGACATCGTTGCAGTGTCCATCATCAGGGCAGATCCGGTAGATCCGAAGATGTGTAAAAAACTTAAATGAACATTTTGTAAATATGCATTGCAACTAACTGGCTGTCTGCGAACTTTCCGCATATTGCAAACATTCCTTCTTTACATCTGAGAGGTCGGCATCTATATGCGTATTTGAAATTTCACCTCCGCCTCCTTCCTGGGGTCCTAGTTCCGTCTTGATCGTAACAGTCTCTGGATTTAGTAGATCCATGGCACTGCTGTGGTAGCGTTTGGTAATTGTTTCAAGCCCAAACAAACATACCTGAAACAGAAAATAGTTGTAAATTAACGGAACTCAATGAATAAGCTTTGAACATTTGGTTTTGCTTGGAATAATCTGTCAAAACAATGAAGTCGTATAGTCGTCAAAACACGTAATTCTAAATGAGGATATAATTGCGATTGTATCTTAGACTAAAGTTAAGACATTTGAAAACGACATTTGAAAAGACATTTGAAAACAATTGTACCAGTCTGAAGATGGCCCTAACAGGCTGAAACCGGTCACGGTCAAATAAAAACAAGTGGAAAAAAGTTTAAAATTGTGTTCTTTATATATATATTCATTTGAAAACGGTTTAAAAAATGGTCTTCGATTGTCAGATAACTCAATAACTAGAGATAAAACCGTATTGTCGTTCTGCATTTAACAAATATCGGTAATCCATGTTTTTTTAAATAATCTGCGATTATTTTTAACAAATGCCCTACGAATCCTAGACTTAAAATGGAAATTTTGATGTCTTGACCTATTAGTGTAGTATTTTGAGTATGCCATAGAACTAATTTAAGAACCGTGGTCGGTCAGTTTGATTGGTTATAACGACTGCTATCAAATAGCGATGAATATTTGGTATTAGCACTAACGAAATTCTATCACCAGTATGAGATGATAAAATTAACAACTTGGGTTAAACAGAGTTTGGAAAAAGGATAAACGAAAGCACGTGTTGACAAAATACTTTAGTTAAGTTATTCACAGACAGTAATGAAGTCAAAGTCAATTATAATAATTATCAGGAAACTGACCTTCTAGGTTAATGATAATTTCATTGCAATTGCGTCTTGTATAATATTATTAGGCAATTGGAGGGGACCCACCATTTCAAAACGGCTGTGTGAAGAAACTGATATATTAACCTCCTTAGCCGCACACGTCAGGACTAGGAGATTCTTTGTCCCGATGACTGTGCGGCTGCAGCGACCTTGAGAAAAATGAGAAAGAAATTTCATAGATAATTTATTTAATAGCTGTCAGAGAAGTTACACTAGTGATGGGCGGGATCGAAACATGTACAAGATCGAAATATTTTAGTCAAAACATCAAAATTATCGAATGATTATTCGATTTAATTGCTCGCAGTTCAGCAGGAGAGTGGATGCAGACAAGGGCAGCGGTTTTGTCTCATTGGAGGAGTGGGTTGCGGCACATAGACAATTATTATAATTTTTTTTCCTCTTCTATAGAAGCTGGCGCTTCTGTCTAAAAGAATGGTGAGTATCAAAATGAAGAATATTTAGTGTTTGTAATTTTGAATATTAAAATTTATAATTAATTGCAGAGATACTTACATCATTTTAGAATTTATGCTATTAGTGATATATCGGTAGTTTCTGTCTCGGACATAAATGACTCGGGTATATGGTTTGACATGAAACTCAATTTTATAAAGCATATAGAAATTATATCCAACAAAGCTTTGAAAATGTTGGGCTTTGTATTAAGATTATCTAATAATTTTCACAAAATCTATACTCTCAAAACATTGTAAATGTCACTAGTTAGGAGTCATATCGAGTATAATTCCACAGTTTAGTCTCCAAATAATGAAGTTCATTCACGTACCATTGAAAGATTCCAAAATAAATTACTATGATATCTAAATTTTAGAAAAGCAATTCCTAGAGAATGCCAAGATAACGGCTACCTTCTTAACCATAGAAGCCTTATCTACGCCTGGAAGGCGTACACTCAATCTTAAATTCTATTTCTCTTTCTTACTGTTGAAGTTAGCGCCTCGTGCTTTTTAACCAACCTAGTGGCTAACAAGAGCTCGCCGATGGTACCTGCATCACTAAGGTAGGTCCAGCCAGTTTTTGAGTTTCTGAGGTATAGTACGCCTGCGAGACGTATGTTTAGGCTTTGTGTAACTTTTTACTAAGATTTTTGCTTTCGTTAAGTTTTCATTCATTTTATGATTATTTTGGCATTGTTTCAGATACCAATATGTCATAGTATAATATATTAAACAGTAACGATATTTTGAAAATCTTAGACTAAGAAGATAGACTTTCTCTGGGAGAATCAGCTCCTGAAGACGAGGACAGCCAGTTTGGACGACATTTAAAGCGAAGATGAGAATAAATATGTAACTGAAGAGGCTTTCCCTTTACAATAATCTGCTCCCACTGAAGAAGCCGACTTAAAATATCAAAAGCTGACATAGCATTTGATGCTGCTCATGCTTTGCAATCTGCCAACTCAGGGCGAAATTATCGTGTTCATGGAAATACTCTTCGCGGTAAGAATGGACGCGGGATGTTTGGTCAACAAATAGGGGTCAATCATCTCACATAACTTCAGCTATGAATGAAGTCCGCACCTCTCGAGGACCAGCTCAAATTACAAATTAAATCCACTGGGCACTATTCGATCAAATAAGCGGGAAATTCAAGAAAAATTGAAAAACTCGAGATCTCGACCGGTTGGCAATTCTACGTTTTGTTTTGATGGCCCTCTGACACTTCTATCGTACAAACCACCTGCAAATATGGTTTACATTTTATCTTGTGATGAAAATGCAATAATTAATAACTTAAGTGGCAAACCAGACATGATTCATTTCTAGAACCAAACAAAAGTAAAAGTGTTGTACCTAAACACATAAGTCATATTTTTTTGTCATTTTGTTTGTTCAATTACACATAAAGGCTCGTTCGCATTGGTCGAGTAGTTTAGTCAAGTAGCTCGCTACTCGCCATTTGACTGACCAAAAAGCGTTCGCATTGGTCGAGTAGATTTCACGAGTGAAGTGTCAAATTGTAAGATGAACGGGCTGCAACGCAACAAAGTAAATAGGCTAATTAAGCTGATTGTAATGGATATTTTAGAAGAGGTGGAGGAAGAAATTAGTGAGATGAAAGTGAAAAAACTATGGATACGAAAATGGAGTAATAGAAGAGATGCATTAGGAGCTACAAATTCTCTTCTGAAGGAAATGGCATTTGAAGATCCGAAAGAATACTTCGCGACTTTGAGAATGACTGAAAGCTGTTTTAATTTCCTTCTAATGAAAGTGCAGTCACAAATTCAACGCACGGATACCCTTTTCAGAAGTGCAATTCCCGCAAAAAACAAATTACAGGCAGTTCTCTACTTTTTTGCTACAGGATGTAGTTTAAGGACAATCACACATCTCTTTCGACTTGGAAAATCAACTGTTTCGGAATTCATTATAGAAATTTGTGAAGCTATCTATGAATCATTAAAGGAATTTATCAAGGTAAGATTAAGAGCTGTTTCACACAGCTACAAATATAGTAGATGGCTTATTTCAGCATATCATTCGCCATAAATTCCCAATGGAACGACCACTGAAATAGCCACTAAAATAGGCCATCCCGCTATAATTATAGCTGTATCTAAAACGGTTCTAAATAAATTATAAATATAATTTGAGAAACATTTATTAATTTTCACATGGTTTAAATATTAAAATTTACATTAAAGTTATTCGATGTCATGGTTTTCATGTGTTTCAATTTCATATGTGTCTTCTGGGGGCTCATCTAAATAAATTACATCATCATAATACGAAGTATTACTACATGGAGAGTCTTGCGAATCATTTGATACTGGTGTGACTATCCTGGTGAATCTATTTTGCTCAGTTGAATTTTGAAGGTGTTGGCGTCGAATTCTGTTCATGTACAGTTGAATATATTCCTGGGTTTCAAGTGCCAATAGCAAGGGCAAAGATTTCAGTTGTAAGCCGACGTGTCTGCCGAAGACCTCAAACTCGTCTTCTTCTGTAGAGTTGGCAACCTCAGTTATCTCCTTTAGTTGACTCACCATACTCGAAAGTTGGGAAAGCCGCTTTTTTTTTGTAGGGGGTTTAGATACGGGTTCACGAAAAGAATTCATAGTAATTCTGCTTTCCTCAGTATCTGTATCCGTGTGTATAATGTCTTCCTGAAAATAAAGTAGAATGTTGTTTATATCGAATGTATACATTATTATAAATCTTTTTTCAGGTTCCCGCCACCACAGACTGGAATATCATTGAGAACGGATTTCGAAAAGAATGGAACTTTCCTGGATGCTGTGGAGCAATCGACGGCAAACATGTCGTCATTAAAGCACCTCCTGAATCAGGAAGTTTATACTACAATTATAAAGAGACAAACCGCATTGTCTTAATGGCAGTTGTAGATCATAAATATTGCTTCAGTTATATAGACATTGGATGTAATGGGCGGGTTTCTGATGGAGGCGTATTTCGAAACTGTAGTTTGTATCAAGCATTAGAAAACGGTATTCTGCCAGAAGGGCATGTACTAGTTGGAGATAATGCATTTCCCTTGAAAGAATACCTTTTAAAACCTTTCCCAGGAAATCGATTAACATCAAAGCAAAAAAATTTTAATTATCGATTGTCTCGGGCCAGAAGAATAGTTGAAAATGCTTTCGGTATACTAGCTGCCAGATTCAGAGTGTTTGAGAAACCGATGCCCTACAGTCCTGAGAAGGTTGTTTGCATTGTAAAGGCGTGTTGCGCTTTACATAATTGGCTCAGAGAGACAAAATTACAGAACAAGCAGTTGGAATATACAGTAGACAAAGACAATTTTGATTCAGGAACTGTTGTCCCTGGTAATTGGAGGGTGGAGCCAGAGCCTCAAGGATTGGAACCACTACCAAGTTGTCTGTCCAATCGTTCATCCCGAAGGTCTACAGATCTTCGAGAAAGATATGCAGATTACTTTGTGAACGATGGATCGGTACCTTGGCAGACAAGAATGGTACATTAAAAATTGATGTATAAACGATAGAATAGAATTGAAATGTACTTGCCAAGTTGCTTTCACTTTCTGTTAACATTGTATTAATGTTTCTGAGGGATCCATCTAATAGATTGAACCATTTGACTGATGGTGAATATACTGCGTCAGTTCCGGCACCGGAGGGTTTTGACTCCTTTATTTTTTTAACTCCTGTGAGTAGGTAGATCTGAAAAGAAATTATTAATGATTAATGACTCTGCTACTACTTTAACATAAATTTATAATAATACAGGCACTTGTAATATACCATATAAATAAAAAAACTTCACTAACCTGATGCTTTTAATTTTCGCTCTTATCTCCCTATCACCAAATCCAGGAATATTCATCCCTTTTTCTAATTCAGCGTATGCTGATTCCCTGATTTGTTTGATCTTATATCGGGGCGACTTTATATTCCACAAGCATTCGTGTTGTAAATACAACGTCACGAATTTGACAGTAGCGTTTTCGCTCCAACGACAAGACATTTTGGCGTGTTTTGACGGCTACTAATGCTATACTCGCTATACTGATCACTGACTAATGCAGCCAGTGACAATAGACCATCGATAAACTCTATAAATCTGCCATAGACACATGATGAGGGACGCTACTCGCCCGAAAAAATAGAACAGAATGGATTGACTTGACTAAATCGCTGACTAAACTACTCTACTAAATTTATGGTGTTCGCACGTGTCCAGTTACTAAATTACTCGCTACTTGACTAAACTACTCGACCAATGCGAACGGGCCTTAAGTCGAAACTTTTCATGATTTACATTACTTATGTAAATATTACGTTGTTGTAATTGAGAGTGACTCATTGGATAAAACAAAACAGAAAAAAAAACTTATGGGTTCTTTGGAAAAAAACTGAAAAAAAAACTGACAGAAAAAACTGTCTCCTGGAAAGTAAGCTAATTTGACTTATGTGATTATTCCCCCCTCCCATAGATAATATTAGAATAAAAGTATAAAAATCAACGTACGGCCGTCGAAATGCCAGGCGCAACGATCTTCGCTCTCGCCCGGCCGGACTAGCGGAGCCATCTATCGACAATTCATCAAACTCCGCAAATCAAAAACCTTTTCTGGAAAGAATTCACTTCAACAAATTAAATTTTAAACATCAACCTGTGTAAACAAATATTTTCTTTTTTTGAATGGAAATATTTACATGAAATCTGTTGATGATGTAGTGGAATATAATAATAATAAATTTCATAATACTATCTCATTTAAAGACGAAAAAGCAGAAAATGGGTCTGACATCTGTAACTTATTCTCTTGCTGCGATTCTCGCTTACATACTTCTAGTCGCCTGAAAATAACGCCGGAAAAAAATATTAATTGAGAAAAGCTCTAAGCTCTCTTGTGAGACTGAAGGACACCGAGAAAGGTAGACAGAAAATGTGAGATAAGCACGTATATGGTATTTCAGATATGATAACTAAATAATATTTGAGACTTTCCAATCAAAGCATTGATTCAAATGATGATACTTTTAGAAACCTCTTGGTTTTAGTAACGTTACGTAAGTCTCTTAATACGGTGAAATGCGGCTACTTTGATGGATATGGATTTTATTTTAACAACAACTTGGAAATCCATAAAACAAATGGTTAAAAAATAAATCTATAGATGACACAATTATTGCTTATCGAATAAGACCTCACCTTGATGTTGGTAGATTTAAATTTATAAAAAATAGGGCTGTTAAACGCTTTGTGCCTCTTTTGACAGCTAGGTCAAAGATAAGTGCATTACTAGACGTTTAGTTTGGAAATTTGCATTATGGTAGGTACTGGAGCAAAAAAAATATATTTCAGTGACTAATTTCACCACTTTCCGATACACGCGAAACGTGAGAGTTTTTTCAAAGAATTAAAATTATGTTAGTACTAGTATTATAGTATTTCGTAGTTTTTTTTTACATTATACCCACAGAGGATTATGAAGTTAATTTTTTTCCATAAGGGTCTGTAATATTTGAGGCTGCTGAGTATTTTTAAGGAGAGTAAGTTCAGGGAAGGGAGATGTATGAAGGATGGGTAGGAATCTAAGGATCAGTGTGTCCAGGAGCATCTCACAACAAACTGCGTTACTGACTCACCCAAAATAAACGCTGTGACATCACAACCACATCATGTTAAATAATGTCAAATGTGAATCGTAAAGTATTACAGATATGCAAGATAAATACTTATCAAAACGATGTTAAAAATATTGAACAGTTATTCTCAATTTTTTTGTGAAAAAAGTGTCACTTTTATGGGTATTGAAAAACTAAAATGTATCGACATGCTGAAAAAAAACCGAGACTATCATTGCATTTTTTTTTATGAAAGGAATGTGTTTTCAAACTGTGAAGTTTCAAAGGCTATACATTCGTTTTTAAGTTAAATATACATATGTTTTTGTAAAGTAAAAATACATTTTCAATTAGAAAATCTATGTATTTAGAAATAAATATGTTTATTTCTAATAAACACGTCTGCAAGATTATTTTTCCTAGTTTTTGTTTTTGCAAAAAGATGCTCATTAAGTAATGTAAATGTTCTCATGTATAAAATACGGGAAAAATTGGGAATTTTGCGCGGGAAGGTACGTTTGCACAAGAGTACATAAATATTTAATATTTTCATCATGTAACCGGTTGGATTATCTCTATCGCAGGTATATCATGAAAACAGTCCCCCTAGCTCTGATGATGAGAGTCTCGTCTCTGCGTGGAATAGTGACAAACACTTACTTTAAGTCAGCGTTTGGCGCTCTAATAATCAAATCGGTTCAAGTCATTAGAAACGGTGAAAAGAAAAAAATAGCTAACCTAATCTTCTTAACCCTGTTAATAAAGTTTTAGTTTCATTATTTTCCATGACTTTATATCACTTTTAAAATTTGTGTTAAATCGTCAGCGTGTTGATTTATCCGGTCATCAATCAAAGCCACTCGCCATGAGGCAATATTTATGTTAACAAAACCAATCCACATATGAGACTTATCTATTTTCACAAAATTACCCACCCAATATCAACATAGGCGCTCACAGCTACCTATCAATTGACGCCCAATGTGGTTTCATAGCACCATATACGTTTGTCGAATCAAAATCTAAAATTTACTTATAGATCTTTTATTTATTCAGGGTTATTCCTTCGTATTCCTTCAGTGTTGTGACACTTTACAACACTGAAACCGAACCTTCAGGGAAGATATAATTAACAAAGAATAGAGTATTGTTGTGGTAGACAATGGCTGGCTGTCAAAATTATCACTTGTTTCGGGTCTTCAGGTTACGTCGTATAAATTTAAAGTTGTAATGTTTCTATCTGCCTTGCAAATTACTTTGTGAATTTCTGAGCTATGAGCTTTCCTATGTAAAAAAGTTTTCAGCATTTCTACCTGGTTGTGTTTCAATTTTTTAAATATTATTATTATTATTTTTTTTTTGATACATTAAAATCACTTTTTTATAAATTATGATTTAGTTATGTGAGCCTCACTGGGTGCTCAACCAGTGCTACGGCCCCCATTTAATTATTAATATTATGTATTTTTAAATTTTATACAGCCATGACTACTAGGTAATATTCTTTTTTCGTATGATAATAATTAAGAATATAAGTAAGTAGCAAAGCTTTGAGAGTGCTTCACAAAACATAATTTGTATAGCGCCCTTCGTGGCAGCAGGATGCATCCTAACGCGTCCTCCAACCGCTTTATGTTTTTTTTAGTATTTTCAAGGGAAATGACGCAACATCCCTTTGAAATTATTTTTAAAATCAATCAATCCACATTTTAACTTAAATAAAAAAAGTAACCAGTAATTAGAACTTTATAATATGTGATTTGAGTGCAGTGTTTTAAAAGTGAATATTCGGAAATTTTTCTCAAAAATATTGGACATTCAAAACAAGCGCCGATCGGTAAATGCACCCCAGATGTTTTAAACGGAATTCTCGGAAACTCTGAAGGCCCTGGCAATTTTTTTGCTAAGCCCAGGGTAATTTATTATTCCGACCGTCGCTTTTTATTGCGGGCAGAATGAACCACTTCAACAATCACCAGGAACAGAATTACATGAAGATGAATGATGGACTTGTCGAACGTCACAGCAGTGCTGCCAGGGTCTCTTATCTATGTGAGGTGTCAGCGCTTTATTAGCAGCAGACGTATACCTGAACGCTTTTGGTTGACGCGGTGGACTCCTCCGCTGCAGCAGCTGGTCTGGAGTATCCATCATCTATCTTCGTCGAACGTCACAGGGGTGTTGCCAAGGCCTGGTATCTGTGAAAGGATAGTGTGTCAGCACTTTATTAGCACCAGACACATACCTAGACGGATGACGAACCTCGTGCTGGTTCTGTTGGTGGGCGCGGTGGACTCTTTCGCTGCAGCAGCTGGTCCAGTTTCTTTACCACCTAGGATTCTTCCTGTAGAGTATCCATCTTCTATCTTCGTGTCACCTGTTCCTATACTTCATTTTACTTAACTTAAATTCACTTCATTTTTGTAATATTTATATTTTTTGTAATACCTGCATCAACTGTAAAGCGCCCTGAGGTGAAATCAGGGTAAATAAATAAATAGAATAAAGAAATAAATCCTAATTCCGTCGAGGAGATCCCTTTGCGGTTTTTTACCGCCTGCAGAAGCTGTTTTTTTTAAGTTTCGGCTGGTAAATTTCACAACTATTGATTTTGTTTTTATCTTCCCAGTCTCGCAGCCTCTGGGAGCAACACGTGTTACGAACTCCATGTCCCTTTCGCCGATATCCACGTTGCTCAGACTAGCGATTTTTGAAATAATGGTTACTAAGTTTTCACCCTTCTTATCCGGGATACCCCTTATTTCTAGGTTTTGCAGTCTTGCCCATTGGTCCTTTTTGTTTGATTCCTCGATCATGTTACGTACTTCTGTTCTCAGGTGGGAGACTTCTGCCTCCAGATGTTCGACTTTTTGAAATCGATTTTCCATATCGGAAATCTTGTTTCCGAATGTTGCTACATCATGGTGACAGCTCTCAACCGACTTTTAGACGCCTTGTACTTCTTCACGGAGGATTTTAATATCGTCGTGCAGTGCCTTGAATGATGACAAGTCTATCTGGATCCTTTTGATATCTTCCATAATGGTGGTCAGATCGTGGACGCCGACGGCAATATTTGAAGATTTGCACCTGCTGCATCGCCAAGTACTTCTCAGGTCCAGTTTCAACTTTTTATAATTTTCCTCTGAAGTACCTCCAAACTTGTAGTGCAGATTTTCCTTACAGGACGAGCATTGCACGCCTTGAGTTATAGAGGATTTGCACACGCAACAGTTCATTTTTAAAAATGATGTATTTATTTATTATTATATTAAGTATTTATTTATTTCAATATTATTTCGAAATGCGACCTCTATGTGGTGAATTCACCAACAGATCTGCAGTATTTTGTTTTGGTAATAATGTTATTTGCATGCAGACAGAGATGGCGTTAAATAATCGTAAAAAATAAATAAATTAATAATGTAGTGCTTTTATTTATTTAACAGATTTGGTTTAAGCACTAGACGTGAGTATTTATTTTATCAATATTTATTTATAATTTCACTGTATTTTTAAATGTCTTTAGGAAAAATATTATTTACGTGGGTAGAATAACAAAAATATTGATACGCTTTGTTGTAACTGTTTTTGTTTAATATTCACTATGAACGACAGAATTCACTTGCGCAACGTCACTCAAAGCAACAAGTTTCTACTGCTTAATATTAAATATCACTAATTTATGATTAATGTTGATGTTTTAGGCAGTTTGGTTATTTTTTACGAGAGCGAAGTAAAACGTGACCGTTGTCGTAGATATCGATTGATACTTGGACGTTTGATGTTTGTAATTCCAAATTCGGTTAGCGAAGTTCAGAACCACACTTATAGCGCTTTATCTTTTTACGTGTGTCGGGTCTGTATGGGATTGTATGTCGAGCGCTATTGTGCGTTATATTTTCTGTTGATGTGAGCTTTGCGTGTGTACCACGCTTAAGACTAAAATTAACTAAGTTAGATGCGGACATAAAATTTCTTTGTAGCAAGCGTAACTGAATTTTATTTTAGTTATAATATATGTATTAGAATAGGTTTTATTTAATTTCATAAGGGATTCATATGTTTACAAACATATTACAATATGATTTGAAAATTTACCTGCTGTTTCATTAAAAAAGATGCCGGTGGGGCACTTTTGAAAAGTGTGAGGCATGGCGTAAATAAGGCTGGGAAACACTGCTCTAGTCAGACAATAATTTCTTTCAGTAATGCTTTCCGATTATATTCTGCCACATTCTGTGAGCCTTGCGGTAATTTACTTTTGAAAAGGGCCTGTTTTAACCTAACTGCATTGCTGCTTGAACCCATTATACACCTTAGGAGCCAGGAATACATGGAAACGTTGTCCAAACGATGTGTTCATTTTTGGTACTATCGTCCATTGTTCTGATCTTAGTCTTGTTGTGTAACTGTGATCTACAAGACTATTAAGCTTGGGATTGTTCGTATAGTACATTATGAGTGCATGTATGTAAATCTGTCTTACGTCTAATAATTTTAATTCCTTAAATAAGGGTGTCGATGGATTATTATCCATCACTCTTATTACAGCTTTTTGTGCCTTGGCTAACGGATCTAGTATAGTCTTGGCTGCACCGCCCCAGCTTTGTATGCCATACCTGATAAAACTGACAGTATTGTAAAAACAAAAACAAAAAAACATATTCCAAACATAGTTATTTTTTTCGTTCATTTATCTAGCAGTTTTTGCAAAGTTACCTGTGTCAAGCTGCAATACCGTTTCAATTTTTCCGGGCGTTTGCAATGATCTTTTTAGGTTAATATTGGGTAGGCTACCAATTTGCCATAGACAAAGCACTCTCTTTAGGGTGAATTGCCTAATACAAAAAAAAAAAAATTGCCATAGATAATTTTTTTGATGAATTCAATAATATGATGGCAACATTTCTATTCCATGGATATCTATGGAATAGAAATTTCCATACACATCTAATAATGTCTTTTTGACGTTTGTGTGTAGGTAGATTGATCTGTCTTCGGACCAATAAAAGCAAAACTATATCATATTATATTACTTTTCTTCATATTCCGCTATCACGTATACTAAGATAACTTTCAAGGTAATTCTGGATACCAGTTTTTTTTCAATATAACGATAAGTTAAACAGTTAGGTGAAGACTTTTCTAAGCCAACTGACGTACATTGCTTTCTATAACGATTTCTACATTACAACATATATCTCGTCACATCTATTAGTAATATATCAGGCTTTTGGTAACTTTCTGATCCCTAAAAGCGAATTGGAATGTTCCCCACTGTATGATTATGAAAAGTAAGACACGGTTAATATGAACTTAACAAAAACTCTGTATCATTTAGTTATCAAAAGGAACAACTAATTTAGTACCCGGAAATTTAAAAAAATGAACTAAAATTGTTATTTCGTGAAAATTAAAATCGATTGTTCACTCGGTGGCCATTTTGATTGGTGTGAAAGTTTAAAGGTTCGCTTTTTCTTCTCTTATTAAACCCCAAATATGAGCCTAGAATCCTAAAATAGGTTCTCATGTAGGGTTAACCATTCCTTATCTGTGGTATGTATTTACTACATATTGTTTCTAATAACTTTAATAACTCTATAAATATAATAAATTCTGGGTTAAAATTTTATGTATTCCTCCGTTATACCGTCGAAAGCTGTCGCAACTGTTTTTGACCCATTTGGCTTTAGTCGCCAATTGAGGAAATATTCTTCCATAGCCTTAAGGTCAGAATTGATAATATCTTCTGCTGCTTTAAGGGTTTTGGCTTGAGCTGTGACGGCGATGTCATCTGCGAAAGCAAATTTTCTGTCTTCAGTGTGAGGGAAGTCTTGAGTGTAGATGTTAAAAAGAGATGGAGCCAGTACTGAGCCCTAGCAAGGCAATAATTGAGGGGTATTTTTTTTTGCTTTTACGCCCTCCTAGAAAAACCCTGAAGGTACGGCCAGTTAGCAGTTGCTCAATGCGTCGTACCGTGTTGCCATCCTCTGCAGTATCGTAGAGTTTAACAAGGAGGCCTTTGTTCCACACCGTGTCGTAGGCCACGGAGAGATCAATGAACGCTGCCGCAGTCTTAAGCCGTTTCTGGAAACCAGATTAAATGTGTGTTGTCAGTGCTAACACCTGATCGCAGCAGTTACAGCCTGGTCTGAAGCCAGTTTGCTATTGTGGGACCACTTTCTCCAGAATTGGAGTAGTCTGTGGAGCACAACTCGCTCTAGAAGTTTGTACATGGTACGTAAAAGCCGGTAGCTGTTTGGATCCTCTGGTGGCTTATTAGGTTTGAGGATCGCAATAACTTTAGTATTTCTTTAGGTATTTGATATTTCTCCAATTTTTAAATTTTCATTGAATATTTTTGCGATACATAGTCTTGTCCGTGGCCCAGCATGTTTCAGAAAGTCTGGGAGAACTCCGTCACATCCAGCTGCTTTCCAAGCTTTTGTTGAAGTGAAAGCGATGTCTACATCGTCAGCTGTGACGGCGACCACACTGTTAGGGTTCACCGGCCATTTTAGCCGCGCCGCCTTCAGAGGTTTTTTAACCTGGTGGTTTATGTTAGACCTTGTTGTCGTTTTTGAACTATGGAGTAGTTGTTGAGCAACAGTATTTGGTGATTTGAAATTAACAACATAGCTGCAAGTAACCCTTTACCTATCCAATTCGGAGTCCCACAAGGAAGTGTCCTAGGCCCTTTTCTGTTCCTCATTTATATAAATAAACTCTGTAACCTTCCGATATAGCAGAATGGAGGGTGAAATGTCACAAAAAACAACATGTACTCTCTAAATCATGTATCAATAAAATAAATTTCTTTACGGCTATAAATAAAAGGTTTGAAAATCGATCGTATGAATTCGTCTTTGGTGGTATGTTATTCACAACCCTGTCAACATATTTCGAGAAGTCTCGCCATTCTGCTTGTCTTATATTCCGCCGTGGCATCGGCTCGCTGGAGATACACGGAATCTCTATGGCGATGCTTAGCATGACTGGCCTGGGTTAGCTATGTGGCAAACTGTAAAATATTGTTCTCGAAGCCCTCATAGGTTCTCCGTCCGGCGTTGTAGAGACATAACACAAGTCAGGCGTATATTCACATCGCCACCGCGCAAATAAGAATGTCCCCTTTTGCTTAGCATCGTAAATAAGTTGGCAATCCTGTGCTGACGCCCAATCGGTGATCCGCTCTCCAGCTTTATCGGTCGTCGAGTAACCCCACAGGAAGTGGTGGCTGTTGAAATCTCCCACATACACCGCCGGGTGATTGTGTGCAGAAAGTGCTGGTGACTGCCATACTTCATTGGGAGGTTTGTAGATATTAAATATTGCAAGTTTTCCAACCTGAATTCCGATCGCGTGATATCCATCAGTGATTTTATCGATTCCCCTTGGCCGGGAGACCTATTGGTCTTCGGCCCCTCAAATAGCGGCATCGTTTGTAGTTGGAGGTCCACTTAATGCGGTATCCGCTTCACTCACTGCACTACCTACACGCGCGGTAACAATAACGTGCCGAACGTGCAAACTAGAACCTTATTGTCGTGTGGAAAAGTTTTGAAGTTTTATTTAATCCAACATTTTTATTTAAAAATATGTATTGATCTAATGAATGAACGGAATTGGCTTAGTGCAATAATATTGACAATGGTGGCACTTTCTAAATCATAATGTTTTAAAACATTACGACATATTGTTTAAAAATAACTGGCCTTGAGTTTCGTCAATCATCGTCTATGGTAAAGACGTAGGTCCATTATATCTGTGATTAAGTGGAACACAATTTTTATTCATTAAACAATCCTGACGATATCGATCTAGCGAATAAAAGATCTATGATCCCAGATCTACGGAAGTGTTGCAATTATGGTCCATAGTCATATCGCGTATTGAATAAATCAGTTGTCGTGTACGGAAGAAAAATAACATTGCCGCATTAAGTATTTGTAAATACGTCGCAAAATAATATTATTGGTAATTATAATATTATATTATAAAAATATGGATTTCCGATTTTCTGTCAATAGCGGAATTTCGGATCTAATATAAGGTATTACGGGATATTATCTATGGAGATATATTTTGTATCAATTGAGTTATCTGCAATATATGACGATTTTCTCGACCGTTTGCAAATGTCGAGATACTGCCACAGTAATATACTTATTCCCAATTATAAGCTATGTATAAGAATTCAATGTTTTGACAGAATATTCCAAGTGACAACAAATATTCAAAGATCTTTGTTATGTTTCAGGTATATTTGTTTAAGTTTGAACAAATCACCAATCGCTACCACAAAGCAATGCCATGGATCTACTAAATCCAGAGACTGTTTCCATCAAGACGGAACCAGGGCCCCAGGAGGAAGGCGGAGGTGAAATGCCGTATATGGATATCGATTTCGGCCTCCAAGATGTGAAGAAAGAATGTTTGCAATATGCGGAAAGTACTCGTACAGCCAGTTAGTTTTTTATTATTTATCCTTTTTTAGGTTTATTAGATAATCTCAGTGTTAACTTGAAAGAAGGTAAAAATTTCGAAAGTTATAAAGTAATAACAAGGTTACGGGAAAGTCAAAACCAAATACCAACCGTCCAATAACGGTGCATAACAATTTGTTATTTAAAACGATCCGCATAAGGGTAAATAGATGTTCCTTTATAATTAATACCTCCCCTAATAAGAATAAGTCGTCTTTAGGGAGGGAATACTAAATCTGCAAGAATAGTAGTATTCATGTCCGTTTTAAAATGTCGTGGAAACAGGACACATGCATATACATTACATCCTCTCTTACCTTAAATAAGTATATTTGGTTGTTACCTTAAAAAGCGTCTGCCTAAAACTGCCGTATAACGAAATTTTAAATTTAATTTAATTGCTTACAATAAGTTCTTGATTTCTCAAGTTTTCATCCCATGTCATATGGATATGATATAACTTACACGTATTGCTATAAAAATACATGAATAATGCGGATTGAAGAATCATTCTATAGACTGAAAATAACCAAACCCCGTACTAAAAGTGCTCGAGAGCTGGGTTTTTCGTTTCGTTTCGTTTCGTTAAGGTTCCGTCCCTGAAACGGGCACGTTGGGTCATTCTTTTATCTTATATTAACTTTCAAGTCTCTTATCCAAATTTCCGCTTATACACGTTAAATCAATAGTATTTTTCGTAAATATTTTAGTTTTCAGTTATTTAATAAAAAAATATTTTTGTTTTTAATAAAAAAAATAAAAAAACATATGACAATAATTTTCAAAATTGACAAAATATTTCGAGGCTGTTTTCGAAAAAATAATATCTTTTTAACGAAAATTCCCAACTTAATTGTGAAATTATCTATCGTGTTTGAATTAAGTAGTTTTTTGTTTTATATCACTGTTCAACGTACATATTATTGTTTTATTTTTCAAGGTAGCATTAATATGGAAACTCTTACCATCAAGGCGGAACTTGGTCCCCGAAAAGAAGATAAAGGGGGATTTCCTTATATGGAAATTAACATTGAACAGTCGGATGTCAAAAAGGAATGCTTAGAACGCTTCGAAAAAATAAACCAGATAGCAGGTAAAACCGGTTTTCCGTGTATGATTTAACTATTAGTCATATTGAATATAAAGTTTTTTTTAGAATTTAATGTCCGTATCTATACAATCCGCGGTATTTTAAATTGTTAGCTTTACATGAAACACTTTGTATACACCATAGTAACAATCTAATAATTGTTTCAAAGCCAATGGCTTCTTGGTCAAGATAATGAAAATTAACCTTAAATGAGATCTTTCTAAACCATCTTGATCCGTATTATTTTTTTCAAATTTGTCTACAGATCTGAAGACACATCATGTGGAAAAGCGATTATCTTGTACCCATTGTAACAACTCCTACCGTGGAATGTCAAATTTTGAATGTCACATTTGCACTCATACTGGAGAAAAACCTTTTAGGTGTTTTGAGTGCAACTATTCAAGTTCTCATAAAGTAAATTTGAAAAAACACACGCTGTTGCCCACTAAAGAAAAACCTTTTTCATGTTCTTTGTGCAACAATTCATTTTCTCAAAATAGTAGGCACATGCTGTCTCACACTGGAGAGAAACCTTTTTCATGTTCCGAGTGCAACTATTCATTTTCTCGAAAACTCCACCTGACTGAACACATGCTGATTCACAGTGGAGAAAAACCATTTTCATGTTCTGATTGTAACTATTCATATTCTCGAAAACGCCAACTGACGAGACACATGCTGACTCACACTGAAGAGAAACCTTTTTCATGTTCCGAGTGCAACTACTCAAGTTATCATAAAGTAAATTTGAAGAAACACACGCTGATGCACACTAGAGAAAAACCTTTTTCATGTTCTTTGTGCAACAATTCATTTTCTCAAAATGGTAATTTGAAGAGGCACATGCTGTTACACACTGGAGAGAAACCTTTTTCATGTTCCGAGTGCAACTATTCATGTTCTGAAAAAGGAAATTTGAAGAAACACACACTGAAGCACACAAGAGAAAAACCTTTTTCATGTTCTGTGTGCAACTATTCATGTTCTCGAAAAGGCCAACTGACGAGACACATGCTGACTCACACTAGAAAGAAACCTTTTTCATGTTCCGAGTGTAACTATTCATGTTCTCAAAAACACCAACTGACTGAACACATGCTGATTCACAGTGGAGAAAAACCATTTTCATGTTCTGATTGCAACTATTCATGTTTTCGAAAACGCCAACTGACGAGACACGTGGTGATTCACACTGAAGAGAATCCTTTTTCATGTTCCGAGTGCAACTACTCAAACTATTATAAAGTAAATTTGAAGAAACACACGCTGATACATACAAGAGAAAAACCTTTTTCATGTTCTTTGTGCAACAATTCGTTTTCTCAAAAAGGTAATTTGAAGAGGCACATGCTGTTACACACTGGAGAGAAACCTTTTTCATGTTCCGAGTGCAACTATTCATGTTCTCAAAAAAGCCAACTGACGAGACACATGGTGACTCACACCGAAGATAATCCTTTTTCATGTTCTGAGTGCAACTACTCAAATTATCATAAAGTAAATTTGAAGAAACACACGCTGATACATACAAGAGAAAAACCTTTTTCATGTTCTGAGTGCAACTATTCATGTTCTCAAAAAAGCCAACTGACGAGACACATTCTGACTCACACTAGAACCTAACCCTTTTTCATGTTGCGAGTGCAACTGTTCATGTTCTGAAAAAGGAAATTTGAAGAAACACACACACTGAAGCACACAAGAGATACTTTACTTTTTTTATCTTTTTCTATTTGTTTCTGTATATTTATTATTATTTTATTTTGTGTTCTTTTACTTCATATATTTTATCCTACAATATTTATTTTTACTTTGATTTATTTTTAATATGCACCTCTTGCACCATCTTTTAGACTAACTTTAATTATAATCCTACCGTTTTTCTTTATATGCTTACTGATACTTTTAGATAAAAAAATATTATGTATACTCTTATATTTCCCACGCACAGGCTGCGCCTTAGTGGGTTCCCTTTCTTATTTTATAAAACTGTAATGTCAAATGTATAAACATAATTTCTCAGTAATTATTCTGAAAATTAAACAAAAATAACATCTGGTATACATACCTATGTATACCAGATGTTATTTTTGTTTAATTTTCAACATAATTTCTCAGTAATTTTTCTGTTTAACATAATACTGTTTCGCTCCTGTGTACCACTGTAAACATAAATCACGTATATTGTAAAAGCCTTTTACGGCGTCTAAATAAATAAATAAATAAATTGAGAAAAAATAAAGGAAAAAAAAAATGTTCTGTGTGCAACATTTAATTTTCTCACAAGGGCAGTCTGACGATCCACATACTGAATAAAACTGTAGAGAAACCTTTTTCATGTTCTGACTGCAACTAATTCATGTTCTCAAAAAGGAAAATTGAAGAAACACACGCTGACTCATACTGGAAAAAAAACATTTTCATGTTCCTTGTGCAACAATTATTTTCTCAAAAAGGCAGTCGGACGTGCCACATGCTGTCTCACACTGGAGAAAAACTTTTTTTAAGCACTTTAGTAAAAACTTCTTCATGTACTGAGTGCAACTATTCTTGTTCTCGATATGGGCAACTGACGAGACACATGCTGACTCCACTGGAAAGAAACCTTTTTCATGTTCTGAGTGCAACTATTCATATTCTCAAAGGGGCTTCTGAAGAGACATATGCTGCTTCACACTGGAAATAAACCTTCTTCTTCTCTGAGTGCAACTATTCATGTTCTCTAAAGATCCAGCTGACGAGCAATATGAAGACTCACATTGGAGAAAATCGAATACAAGACAAAATATAACATTATTTTGCAATAAATACACGACCAACTATCAGACACACTCACTGACCAATAGAATGCATGATCTCTGCAACAAGTATGGGTGTGCTATTGAATTATGAATTGACTCCATTTATAGAATCAAGTATATTTTTTATAAAATATTTTTTTTACATTTTTCAATATTTTATGTAACTATCCACGTATGTATAAAAAAAAATTCAATAATAAATGAATTAAAAAATTAAAAAAAGCATTAACACTTTGTCGAATCCTACAAATTGAAGTAGCGTTGGTAAATTAGTTTTAATGCTTTGTCTTATATCTGGTGTTGTTGTAATTTCTTTTTTACTTTATTTTACTCTTACGTTTTACTAATATTGCTTCATATTTAGTTTTTTTTAAATTATGTCTTAATATTTTCTCATTATACTTGTAATAACAATTTTACAACTGTGTATTTTGTACCTACTTTCCAATGGATTACATCTACTTACTGTCAGTATCTCCTGTAAAATACAGATATTCTCCTATGTACACTGCATCATGTATCACTTTTATGTAAAAGCCTTTTAAGGCGTAAATATATAAATGAATAAATAAATATATAAATCCATAAATAAATACATAAATAAATAAATATGATAGCTTTAGAAAAACGCTTTTAATGGTAACAACCAAATATACTTATGTACGGCAAGAGAAGATGTAAAGTATATGCATGTGTCCTGTTTCCACGACATTTAAAAACGGACATGAATTCCGAACATCCGAGTTCAACATCCTACCATTCTTACAGATTTAGTATTCCCTCGCTAAAGACGAGTTATTCTTATTTGGGGAGGTATTAATTATCAAGGAGCATCTGTTTACCCTTATGCGGATAGTTTCAAATAACAAATTGTTTTACAACGTTATTTGACGGTTGGTATTTGGTTTTTACTTTCCTGTAACCTTGTTATTACTTTGTAACTTTCGAAAATTTTACCTTCTGTCTAGTTAACACTGTGATTATCTAATAAACCTAAAAAAGGATAAATTAAAAAAAACTAACTGGCTGTTCGAGTACTTTCCGCATATTGCAAACATTCTTTCTTCACATCTTGGAGGTCGAAATCCATATCCATATACGGCATTTAACCACCGGTTTCCTCCTGGGGCCCTGGATCCGTCTTGATGGAAACAGTTTCTGGATTAAGTAGATCCATGGCATTGCTTTGTGGTTGCGATTGGTGATTTGTTCAAGCTCAAACAAATATACCTGAAACATAACAAAGTTGTTAGGGAACTCTTATTCGTATGTTCTTTGAATATTTGTTACCGCTTGGAATATTCTGTCAAAAAACTGAAATCTTGTACATAGCTTATAATTGGGAATAAAAATATTATTGTGGCAGTACCTCGACATTTGCAAACTATTAACACCTCGATTCCGGTGATGGGTCTGATTTAAGCCAGTGTTTTTTAAATAAAAGATTTTGTCGCAAATATCTCGTTTAGGCTAATTTCCTTTTGTTTATTCTTTCAACAAATATTTACCCACATTTCGACTCAAAAATGATTAAAATCGGACACGTTTTAAAAAAGTTATTAGAATAATTGTGTATAAAAGCACGCAAAGACTCCATTTCTTCTCAGTTGAATTCGAGCAGCCGACGAAACATCATATCTCTTGCTCTGTCCTTCCGTCTTTGTCTCTCACAGTCCCGCGCAGATGTTGTCAACCATTTGGGCACATTTCTAGTATTGTGTACCGTACGAACGCAATGAATTATTTATCTGATAATAAGATCGAAAAGCTACTTAACAGTTCGAACAGTGAGATCAGTGATGATGGCGACTTGGAATTCGAAACATTAGATCCAGAATTTGAAAGTGATCCGGAAGAAATATTACTAGAGGAAATATCTGAAAGTGAAAATGGAATTGATAATGAAGTAAGTGTAGGAAATTCGAGTGAATCCGTTGCAGATCAACATTTTTAAGTGTCGAATTCCGATGGAATTCTGCGCCATCAGCCAGCTCACGTACCAGAAGCCATAACATTATTTCTTCTACCCCTGGATTGAAAAACGGTAGCCAGAACATAGTTTCCATCAGAGATGCTTTTGATTTGTTTATTTCAAATGAAATGGTGGAGGAAATTATTGAAAATACGAATAAATTCTGTCAGCTCAATCGGAAAAAACTCCAGCTTTCCTAACATTACGAAGACAGAAATGTATGCATTTTTTGGAGTTCTTTTGGCTTCAGGAAGAAATCGCGGCCGAAAGTTAGAAATAAGCGAACTTTGGACTACAGAGGATTTATTCCGGCAGCATTTTTTCCCCTCCGCTTTATCTAGAGATCGCATCGCTATATTTTTAGAAATATACGTTTCGATGACAAAATCACAAGGACAGCGAGGATCGAAGAGTCAGGGGATAAGTTAGAAGCCATTCGGTCAATTAGTTTGTTGCAGCTTGTATAAAATATTATGAACTAGGAACTCATCTAACCGTCGATGAGCGTCTTGCAGTATTTCTGTCCTTTCAAAGTACCTATACATGAAAGATAAGCCGCAGAAATACGGTATAAAAATCTGGATAGCTGCCGATTCTGCGACCTCTTACATATGTAATTTACAAATATATACGGGCAAGAAAAACAACCAAAGGGAAATAAACCAAGGCCAAAGGGTAGTATTAGAAATGACCAATCCTGCCATTGGTTCTAATCGTGTAATAACGACGGACAATTTCTTCACAAGTATCCCTTTAGCAAACGAACTTTTAGAAAGGGGATTAACTTTGACCGGGACTTTACGAGCGAACAAAAGAGAAATTCCTCGCCATATATTTCTGGCTGCCAAAGAAAGAGAAGAATTTAGTAGCGTTTTTGGATTCACGAAGGACTTAACAATAGTGTCATATGTTCCGAAGAAATCTAAAGCAGTTATACTTCTTTCATCTGAATTTCACGACGGTAAAGTTGATTCCGGACCAAAACAGAAACCAGATATAAATTTATATTATAATAAAACTAAGGGTGGAGTCGACGTTGGAGACATGATGACGAGGGAATACTCCTGCGAGCGACAAGAAGGTGGCCTTTCCGATTATTTATGGAGATTATGGACATGGCTACATTGAACGCCCACTTGCTATGGACGGCCAAACATCACGATTGGCGAGTAACAGACCCATCCCGCAGGAAGAAATTTATTAGGAATTTGGCCTCAGAATTGATTGCCAATAATGTAATCAACCGTAAAAACAGTGGAATTCACTTTCACCACGAGCAGTTAAATAGTTTCTCGATGTTTAAAGCATCTAGAAATAGTGGGTGTGACCTTGAAATAACTCAACAAATTCCTGAACCCCAAACTACATTTATGAGAAAACGGTGTAAATTTTGTAAATAAAATGATAAAAAAACTAGATTTTCTTGCGCAGCATGCCACAAGGCAATTTGTAACATTCACAAACATGAAATGGTTTACTGCCCACAATGCAAAAAAACCTTACTTTGATTTTCGTACGTTTAATGTTTTTTTGGTTTCTTATAAATTATTTGAACAATTTTAATGTTTCTTGTTACTTTTTATTTTCCGAATTATTTTTGTGAATTTTAGCATTTTTAATATCTTTTAACTTATAAAAAAACTGTTAAAATTTTTATAATTGGTTGTCCTATATAATTATTTTGCTGCTGAATTTGAAATAATAAATCCATTTGGTGTTTTGTGTATGTATATAAATTTTATTAATCGTCGAATCATTTTTGTATTTTAGTATTTAGAATATTGCTTTTATTCCGTTTTTTTAAATGAAAATTGTTAATTTAAATTTGTTGTGTTGAAAAATAAAATTTTAATATTTTTTAATGTGTGTCATTCAATGGTTTTAATTGTGACAAATAAATGTGTGAGGAAAGTAAATACTCAACTTGAATTAGAATGCCATTATATAATATTTTCTAATATTTGCATAAGCAATCATCGTTTAATATGGCTATAAATTGAATTTATTTTCTCTTTACACATATTTCTATTAGAGGTTGTTACGTAATACAATCACCTTACATAAAAAAAGGGATGGTCATACTAACCCCTCTCTACTCACGCCAGATGGCCGCGGCATGTTATATGCACGTGTTACCCCTTCCACCAAGCAAATGGTCAAAACGAATACCGCCAGCGGCGCACACCCCGCCGCGCTCTTCAGTCCAAATTCGACCCCGGCCACATCAACAGTGTACCGCGCGGAGCAAACTGCAACGCTCGCAATCATGTCGCGCAAAATCTCGCCATATTAAAAGCGGGCTCATTCTTGAGAATAACTAAATATTTCGCGTAACCAATACACAAACATGTCTCAACATCCTAAGTTAACCTTTGTTCGTCGGGACCACGCTTCCGTCAAATAATCTTGTGTCTCACAACACCACCACGGTACCGCGGCCTTTTTGGGCGCGGGCAGAACCAGCTCGGCATGATGTACTTTACCTCACCTCAAGGTGAACCGTAAGCTTCCAGTATACCCCTTTCTTGTGTTCAAATCATTAAATACATGTAAAATCCCCGTTTCATCCGGTCGTCACAGAGAGAGAAGAGAGTAGAGATCCAATTTAACCCTGTGTTTCTTTAGAAGATGATTAATATACCTTGTGCCTTTTACTCATGTGTTATTATTGTGTTGGCCTTTCCAATCCCTGACCGATAAACGAAGTAATAAATTAAGAAGTTCCCCACCCCTGATCGAATTTGAGTTTCATCTGCTTACCCTTTTACTGAGCTAGTAAATTGCATTCACACCCTGGTTCAAGTCCAGATGGGTTTTAACCATTATATTGCACTGGCTTCAACGTGGGTTTTCTTTCAGTTTATTAATCGTCCATCAAGAGGTCAAATTGGAAATAACTTTGTACTCTTTCACTGTGTTTTATGTCTTGTTTTGTAATAACCATTGAATACTATGTTTTCTTCCAATTAATCATAGCTGTTCTATAAACCATCGCGTTAAATACAAAATAACCGTGTCACATTAAAACTGTTCTGTGATAAATTACAACTTTTACGAATCGTCACTCGACAATAATTCAAGTACCGGTATTCTATCACAAAGTGCGCAAACGTCGTTTACTTCTTTTCGGACATCTTAAACATCACATAGTGATCCAAAACCATAAAGGTATACTTTCCAAGTACAACTCTAGAGGGAACGAGCTACAATAAACTACAATTCAACAATTTCAAATCTTGTACATGATACAAAATAAATCTTTGTTTGTAGAATTGATAAGTCGTATACGCCTGCGGCCCGAGTATGTAACGCGCTGAAAAACGTGTTAACCAGGTCGACATGAACACAACCGGGGATAATTAAAGCCTTTCTGCCATTTGATAATCCGTTTTTGTATGTAATGAAGGTGGATCGAGTCTTTTCTTTTAAAAAGTAGAAAGCCGACCTACTCCTTACATATAATTAAGATTCGCGTTGACGTAAATCCCCGACATTTGGTACTTCTTTGCCTAAGAACATGCCTTAGCAAAGTGAAAGGAAGCTTGCGTGTAAATAACCAAAAACTGGTTTTGCTTAAATTCAGACAAATTTGTCACGAATCACAACAACCTCCCAAAAAAATTTGTTGAAAGAACAAACAATACTCCCTCGAAATCTGTACTTTGAAATTTTTTCGGAAATTTTTTCAAAAACTCACATCTCATGGACTTTCTCATTAAAAATACAAGGAAACCGCTGGCCATTTTTTTTCCATATTGGGACTTGAAAAATTTCACAAAATTCTTCACCCATCATCACAAACAAATCCTTTTTTTTTTTAAAAACCCAGCCACCAATACTCCGACAATTCTTTTTCTTCTCACAAAGTCTAACTCGACTTCCACAAAATGAATTCTCGAAACAACACCTTAGGCATAATAGCCAACATCTGCTCTCAAAGTACTCAAAGCTTAGAAAAGGAATTAAAAGACAGAAATATTTCTCCCTTCAACAAGAAAAAAAACGTCCTGATTAAGTACGCAACATTTTAGAACAGGAAATATATTAGGAGACTGCAATTTCAACCCGGCAGTATAACAATCTCTGACACGAGCATACCTACTTGCACAGAAATCAAACCACCAGTTATACTCATCAAGGAAACCACAAAACCCTTCGACCGAAATGGATGGAAAATTAAGTACAACGGCAGTACTAATGTAGAAGACTTCATCGACACAATTGAAGAAACAGCCGCGATACGCAACATTCCCAATGAGATAATACACCGTAACTTCATAGATCTCATCTCGCACGAGCTACTCTCCTGGCACAGAATCCACAAGAAAAAAGTAAACTCCTGGCCCGAACTCAAGGCTGCTCTCCTGAAAAGTTTCGCACCAAAAGAAACACAACATAGGATTAAGTCTACCCTGTTTTCCATCAAACAATTCACCAACGAAACAGTAGCACAATACGCCCAGAGAGCAGATCTTCTAAACATCAAACTGACAACCCCAGTCCCTGAAACAGAGCTAGTTCCTATCTTGACTGATGGCTTCCTAGCAAGATATGAGAACATAATAACCTCTCAAAAAATATTCTCAGTAGAACAACTCAAAGATGTCTGTCTACTATTGGAAAACTCTCAAGATAAAATAAGAAACACCAAGCCTTCTAACGAGCCCCTTCTACCAAGCCTCGCCTCTCGGTCATCCAATCAAATCAAACCAGAGTTTAACGAGAAGAAGTTTTGCACCTTCTGCAAAAGAACCGGACACTCACAATCATCTTGCTACAGACAAACCAAACTTTCGTATACCCAAGATAACAGAGGCCACCAAAAGCGCCCCCGTGACCATTCTCCTCAACATGATAATTTGAGAGAAATCTTCAAAAGATCAAGAAATAATCTTGAAAGAATAAATCCTTCTAACAACATAATTGCAAGACCACCTACAGATTTCTCCAAACCTCCGCCGAATTGGTCCAAGAGAACTCCAAAAAACTAAGACTCAACCCCTCGGAAGTTCATTCAATATCCAGGCATACTGAATGGACCGAGTGGTTGAAACACATTGCATATTTCAAAGAGGCCTTACAACTTTCTACGGTGAGCTGCACTCAAGCTAAAGATGGTCGCCCATACGCGCATTTTTCTGTTAATGACGTCGTCTTCTCCGGACTACTGGATAGTGGAGCTTCAGTTAGCTGCCTTGGCGGTAACGCCCACATTCCCTTTGTCAACAATGGATTCACAATCAACAAACACCCCGCTTTTGTCACCACTGCAGATAACAACACACAAAAAGTCACAGGAGCAATTGTCCTACCTGTCAAGTGTGGAAGCAAATTATTTCCAATACATTTTCTAATCGTACCAACCATCACCCAGAAATTTATCCATGGAGTCGATTTTTGGAAAGCCTTCAACATTGCACCTCAGGTTTTCAACCCATGCAACAACACCACACCCACCACCTCAATCAACGAAATCCGTACAATAATTCCGTACGAGAACCTTCACCCACCACAGGCCGAACAACTGGAAGACATGATCAAGAAATTTGAGTCAATCTCGTTCGAAAAGTGTGGACTCGGTTTGACAAATTTAGTCAAACATCACATCAAGACAAATGGACCACCAATCAAACAAAGATACTACAATTTGGCTCCCCAAAAACTAAAACTGTTGGAGAAGGAACTGGATGATATGCTAAATATGGGCATCGTGGTTCCCAGCAGAAGCGCCTGGACCAACCCCACACTCTTGGTATCCAAAAAAGACGGTTCCGCCCGATTCTGCCTCGACAGCAGAAGACTTAATGCCTGTACTGAGGCTGACGCGTACCCACTTCCCCTTGTACACGCAATCCTGGATAAGCTACGCAACGCAAAATTCATCTCGTCAATAGATCTGTCCAAAGCATTCTGGCAAATACCTCTGGATGATGTTTCATGTGAAAAAACAGCATTTGTAGTGCCCGGCAGAGGAATGTTCCACTTTAAGAGACTCCCTTTCGGTTTAAAAAACAGCCCTGCTGAGCTACAAAGACTAATGGACAGACTGTTCGGCCCCGAATCTGACAATAATTTGTTCTGCTACCTGGACGACCTAATAATCATCAGCGACACGTTCGACAAACACATCGCCACCCTAGACTCAACAACTCAAGTTTGCCGGATTAACCATTAACCTTAAGAAATCCGAATTTTGCAAATCACGCCTACGCTACCTCGGCTTTGTAATAGACGAAAAAAGTCTAAGAACCGACCCTGCCAAAGTCGAAGCTATGACAAACTTTCCCAGGCCAAAGAACGCTAAAGAAGTTAAAGGTTTCCTTGGTCTCGCCGGATACTACAGAAGATTCATAAGGGATTTCTCCACAATAGCAGCCCCTCTTCATAAAATTACCGGTACCCGAAAAGGTGTCAGTAACTTCGCTTGGTTAACCGAAACTGAAAAGGCTTTCACCTCTCTAAAAAGAGCACTGCAATCTGCACCGGTACTAAACTGTCCAGATTTCAATCTGCCTTTCACCCTGCATACAGACGCCTCCAATGTTGGAATCGGCGGAGTCCTAACACAAGAATTCCCCGACGGTGTTACCTAACCAAGAATGCTCCCGACCCGAAGATAACACCGAGCACACCCAGCATCCGGCTATACATCTTATCTAGCGGTGTCTACACTTGGTGATCCACCAAATAACATTATCATCATCGACGATGGACCCGGACGTGGGAGCGCGTGACCAACACCCTATCAACGAGAGCACGGATAAATAGGACCGCAACACCTCACAGGGCGTCAATCTTCAACCTTCAGTTAACAAGACTACTTGTCAATATTGTTGTTAGATTCTCCATTTGAAATTACGTTTAACTCGCTTGTAATTGTGTGTTTTATAAATAAATATTATTACTTCACCGTCTCATCATTTATTTAGTTAAAATAAAATAAAGGAAAACCAAGAAAGTTAACTGGCGCCCAACTAGGAGGCTTCGAGAACAATCCCAAGCGTTCCAGATACCTGGATCTGGCTAAGAAGTTCTGGCTGATATCGTTTCAACCCGTCGCAGAAGTCTCGAACCCACAAATCGTTAACCTCCTTGAAGACACTATGAAGAAAACGCTGATAATTTACATGTGAGTACATTTTTTCAAATTTTTCGTCTATCCCATAATCCGATAGATCCTTACCCTTCTTTATCCACAAAGACAGAGTGTATTTTTTCTTTCTCATCCAAGAGCAAGTTATATTTGTAGTACTAAGTAGTCCTATATATTTTTATATAATTTTTTTATCTAAAATTAAAAATGGCACTATCAAACGAGAGATCCGCGTCATGCACAGACTCCATTTTCGAGTACCACGGGTCTCCAGATGAGCTTTATTTCTTCATCAAGTCAGCTAGAGGCTTTTTATCTAGAAATGGCAATACACCTAATAATGTGGAAAAAATTATTTCTAAATTAAAAGGTAAAGCCCTACAAGTAATTCTAATGCACGACCACGATTTTACAATAGAAAAGATATTTGAAATTTTACAAAAAGAATGTGGCGATAATAAAACAATTTCGTTATTGCAGACGGAACTAATTAATTTACAAAGGGGAAACCGAGATTTCTCAACTGTTATACATGAGGTCAACAAGATACTGTTCGCGATAAAAATAAAGATAACCGAGTCAGTCGGTGCAACAAACGCACCAGTAATATTTGCCGCTTATCAAGATACAGCTCGTAATACTATAGTGAATATGTTACCAACGCACATTAAGTGTGCAAATTTAAATAAAGATTATGAAACGTTGTGTCACGAAATTCGAACCTTAGACGCATACGGTGAACTTACTAAGAAAGCATCGACGCAACGTCCCTTTGCCACGGAATCGTTTAAAGACCATCATTTCGCGTCCGGAAGGCAACGTTTGGCTTTGAATAATAGAGAGCCATGGGGAAACCGCGTTTGGCAAAATAATAGTAATTTTAATAAAGACGTTGGACAAACTGCACTCGAACAAAATAATTCCTACACACCGCGTCGGTCCCACTTTGGTAATAAAAGTGATAATCTTGCTCCGCGCCGATATAGTAATAGCCAACCGACATTTTTACCGCGCAATAATAATTACAATAGAAATGAGGATGTTAGCATGCGTACTGCACCTCAGCGTAGCCCTGATAGAGGGACCATCATCAATTTAGGAAACAATCGCATGGCTCAGGAGTTGTTCCATAATGAACATCCTGAGGATTTTCAAGAGGGAGGAATAGAAGCTCCAACTCCATAATCCATTTGCACAATTTAACTTGTGGTCTACCTTTTATTAAAGCACCCCTGGGAATTAAAATATTAATAGATACGGGCAGTATGAAATCATTCATGACTCAGGAATTATATAATAAATTATAAAAGAAAAAGATAAATATCAATTTTTAAATGAAAACAGAACGCGACTTAGACATGTTTTTCTATGCCCAAAACTAAATACGTCTTTTGCACAACATCATTATACTTACCAGGGAAGAACCTTTTTCAATCGTCTACCAGAAGAAATCAGAAGCATTAATGATAAAACCCAAATACTGCTCTCTGCCAAGAGACACTTTAAAAATATTCTGAAAAAAAAAACTACTGTCACTTAATTAATCTCACAAATATCCTTAGTTTTCCTTTCTTTCTTTTTAAAAAATTATTATATTAATATATTATCCTTCACTACTATAAAAAAAAAATACTACAGCAAACATACATTTATGTACAATGAATTATTTAAGTACTAACTAACAACAACATTTATGTACACTCCCCTTCCATACACAAGCAAATGCTTTCAATGGAAGAGTAGTAAAAAGAACCAAGATGTAAAATGAATTATGTACCATGTAAACATATTATTAAAAATAAAAAATAATTACAAAAAAAAAAAAAAAAAAAAAAAAAAACTATTCTTTGACTGTAAATACATAGCTGAATCTTTTGCGGTACAAACAGCGCATCAAAAGACTTGCCACAAAGGAACCGTCATTACCCCGTTCTGGTAGAAAGTTTTTGGTGAAAACGACAACGAAATGCGCTTTCACGTTTTTAATTTTTCAAATAATTATAATGTTTTACTAGGCATAGATATGTTAAGTTTAATGGGGGCCACGTTAGTATTAAGAGATAAGGTACTGCGTACGCCAAATAAAATTGTAAAGCTCTTTCATACGGAAGAAGCGAACGATTTAGATAATATTCTAAACAATAATCAGGATTTATTTTCGACAGAATTGTCAGGGAACTGTGCCCCTGTGGCGGAACATAAGATAACGCTATTAACGGAAGCGCCGGTATACCAAAAGGCTTATCGCCTACCGCACTATCAGCGTAATGAAATAGACTCGCAACTCCAACAAATGTTCAAAGATGGGATCATCAGGCCTAGTAACTCCCCTTGGGCGAGTCCCGTTCATCTTGTACCTAAAAAAATGACCAATCCGACATTAAAAAATGGCGTATGGTTGTAGATTTTCGACGCCTGAACGAACAGACTCGTAGCGATAAATTTCCGCTCCCGAACATAGAAGATATTTTTGCACAAATGAATGGTAATAGATATTTTTCCACGCTAGATTTAACGAGTGGATATCATCAAATAAGAATGGCAGAATGCGATATCGAAAAAACTGCCTTCAGCGTCCCTAATCAACATTGGGAGTTTCTTCGAATGCCCTTCGGATTGAAAAACGCAGGAGCCTCCTTTCAACGAATGATGAATGACGTCCTACGCAAATATATCGGGAAGATATGCCTTGTTTACTTAGATGACGTCATCGTGTATTCTAAAGACGAGTGCGATCATCTTAAGAATTTGGAAATAGTTTTTAACGCTCTGAGAGCCGCAAATTTAAAAATTAACATGAACAAATGTCATTTTATGCAAAAGGAAGTGATATTTTTAGGGCATATACTAAATGAGACTGGTCTACAACCAGACCCGGCAAAACTAGATGCCATACGTAAATTCCCCAAGCCTAGGAATATTAAAGAAATAAAATCGTTTTTAGGTCTAATAGGATATTATCGCAAGTTTGCCCCTAACTTAAGCATGGTTACTAAACCACTAACCGAATGCACACGAAAGGGTGTTAAAATTGATACTAATTGTGAACGATTCGTTAAAGCGTTCCATCAATGTAAAGAACTGCTAATGAACGCTCCTGTATTAAGATACCCCGATTTTGACAAGGAATTTACCATTACGACGGACGCTAGCAATATAGCCCTCGGCGCCGTACTGAGTCAAGACTCGCACCCAATTGCGTATATCTCGCGTACGCTTTCCGTAACGGAAAGTAAGTATAACACGACGGAAAAGGAATTGCTAGGCATACTATGGTCCCTGCAGCAGTTTCGACCATACGTTTATGGCCGCCATTTTCAAATCGAAACAGACCACCAACCTCTAGTCTGGTTAACAAAACTAAGAGAACCGAACGCAAAACTAACGCGATGGAGATTGAGACTCCAAGAATACGATTTTTCTATAAAACATAAAAAGGGTAATACTAATCATGTAGCGGATGCGCTTTCGCGAGTCGAGATTAATATGAACGAAACAACCGCCAGTTCGATGATGGGAGAAGTTGCCTCTTGCTCCCGAAGTGTAGTTAGCACTTTGCACAGCAATACGGACGATAACGAATCCGGCATTCCAATTAGACACGAACATCCTCCTCCTAGAATGAATAGGATATTTGTCAAGACCGCAGCAACAGCCTCACGAAAACTACAAAGTAAAGAAAACGGAACTGACCATGTATGGTGCATTCCCGCAGATGATGCAACTAATGTATTCATCCATTTTATAGAGCAATGTTGTGATAAAAATAAATATGCTATAATTATAGAAGACGATTTAATGTACGAACGGTTAAGCAAAAGTTATAGAAAAAATGTTGATAAGAACTCTTTAAAATTAATTCGTTACACTGATATAAAAATTGAACCTACCAATAAAGAAGAAGAAGATGAAATAATATATTCGACACATGTAGAAAACCAACGACACGTTGGATTAGAAGCCCTTATGACGAAAATAAAAAGGAAATATTATTTTTCACAAATGCGCCACAAAATTGTGAAATACCTCAAGACATGCATAATATGTCAACAAACTAAATGTAATAGGCACCCGGTATTGGCGCCATTAGAATCCACCATCACTCCACATACTCCAATGGAGATTTGGCAGATAGACACATTTCATTTTAATAGGAGACGTTATTTAACTATCATAGATCGTTTCTCTAAGTGGTCACACTGCGCACCACTTGATAACAATAGCAGCATAGCAGTAAGCGATATATTAATAAACATATTCTCTATTGGAGGAGTACCTAAGGAAATCCACCTAGACCATGAGACCATATTAAATTCGGTAACAATTCGCGAACTACTAGCCCTTTATAAAATAAATGTACACCTAACCACGGTGGACCACGCTCAATCGAAAGGAGATATAGAACGGTTCCACTCAACTTTCATCGAAATACTACGCATAAACAGACAAGTGTTAGATAAATCTACCCCTACGGCTCAAGTCGCTCTAGGTATAATAGCGTATAATAATACTATTCACAGTGTGACTCAACATACGCCGAATGAAATCCATTTCTGTCAGGGAAACAGAACCCTCGCCGAAGACGGGGTTATCACCCAAGATTACGTCGCACAACACGCTAGAGAATGTAAAACCTTACATCAAATAATTTATAAAGGTCAAAATGTCATAAAGAATAAAACTTTAGCTCGTGTAAATAAGAATCGTACGCAACAACAGATAAATATTGGAGATAAAATTTTAATACAAACCCATGACCGCGGTAAACATATCAATAAATTTCGTGGGCCGTATCTGGTCACCGCATTGCTACCCCATAATGTTTTGAAGTATGCCTCCGATAAGGGAATCGGAACAATTCATAAAGATAGTGTGAAATTGTTTCAGGCTAATCACGCTGACGCGAACCCTACAGATTCGACAAATAACAGACGATGAACACTTCATTATCTCACCGCTCGGGACCGCAAGAGTGGCAGAGGGTCAATGGAATGTCATCCACACATTAGATGTAAACCCATTAATAGTTCAAATGGAACAATTGGAATTTAATTTTAAGAAACTTTTGAAACAAGATGATTTTAGTTTACCTAGCATAGGTATAGAAAGAATAGAATTTCTAATAGAAAATAATAACGGTTTATTACGTAATCTGATAAGTAAGCGAACTAAGCGAGGACTCATTAACGGTCTGGGGTCTATCATTAAGTACCTTACTGGTAATCTAGACGATAACGATTTAAATGAGTTGAAAGATAAAATTAACATTAATAACCACAGGGTATCTCTGACCTCTCGTACAATGGAAGACTATTACACGAAACTTAAAAATCTTTCCGATAACCAAATTGTTTTATGGTCACAAATAAGCCGCGACCATTACGAAGATATGAATGAATTATTGCTGATACACTTCATATATCAGGCAGAAACGATAACGGAACTGTTGGACCGCTTAACAGAAGCCGTGTTATTTGCTTCACATAATATGTACCATTATAGCATGTTAAAACCTGAGCTCTTTTTAGACGCTATTAAAAACGTAAATAAGCGACAGGTGCCATCAGAAGATTTTAATTTGCTTCAGCACTTGCTACAAGTAAGATTAGTACGATCAGAAAGAAAATTGCACTTCGTTTTAACGTTAACACTGGTAGAAGAGTTATTTTATAGTTATTATGATATTTCACCCATTATTTCCAAATCTTCCGATAATAATTGCCTTATACCCGCATCCCTCCCAAGACGAATTTTGAAGAATGGAAAAGATGTATTTTTAGCCGACAGATGTCAGGAGATGACCGACACTACGAGTATATGCAACAAACAGATTATAACATTAGACGACTGCACCAAAGGATTAGCGGATTCGCAAGACGAAAAAAACTGCACACTAAGAAAAATTTACTGTCCCAATGAGCACACCCGCCTCATTGCACAAAACATGATGTACGCCTTCAGGAAGATCCCATCAACTATTTATATAAACTTCCACAGATCCAAATTCAAGATCTTTCAAACACGAAAGGACACGAACTAACTATCCCTATCACAAACCCAATTGCAAGGAGTCTACATATATCATTAACCAGTGGCTGCATTATCGCCGTAGTTACATTACTCATATGGAAAATCTTCAAACTCTACTTCCAGAAGAAGAGGAGTTTGAATTTAAGGGGGGGTGTGTTACCTACTCAAGAACGCCCCCGACCCGAAGATAACACCGAGCACACCCAGCATCCGGCTATACATCTTATCTAGCGGTGTCTACACTTAGTGATCCACCAAATAACATTATCATCATCGACGATGGACCCGGACGTGGGAGCGCGTGACCGCCCGCACAATACCCTATCAACGAGAGCACCTATAAATAGGACCGCAACACCTCACAGGGTGTCAATCTTCAACCTTCAGTTAACAAGACTACTTGTCAGTATTGTTGTTAGATTCTCCATCTGAAATTACGTTTAACACGCTTGTAATTGTGTGTTTTATAAATAAATATTGTTACTTCACCGTCTCATCATTTTATTTAGTTCAAATAAAATAAAGGAAAACCAAGAAAGTTAACTCACCGGAATTTGAAACCGCGATCCCTGGAATGCTAACCTAGAGCCTCACCCCTCGACCGCGAAAGCTGTCAAAAACCAGGCCTGTAGTTTAATGTTTTTGTATTTAGTTTCTAGATGTATTTATAAATATCTTTAAATTCTAGCAATTGTCACTCTGTTCTCCCAGGCTTGTTTTTACAATGTGCGAATTGTTTTCAAGGTTGTATTAATATGGAGGTTTTTACCATCAAGGCGGAACCTGATCCTCGTGAAGAAGATAAAGGAGGATTTCCTTGTATGGAAATTGACATAAACCTGCCGGATGTTAAAAAGGAATGCTTAGAACGCTTTGAAAGAATTAACCAGATAGCAGGTAAAATCGCTTTTTTACAATTCGTCCTATTGTTAGCTAAATAATACGTCACTTTGTGACAGATTGTGGACCCCGCAAATCAACTTTGACTCCCGTCCAGGGGAGTCTTGGACGCCAAACTCTTAAAATGCGGAGAGCACGAATACCCCGTCTCAGAGCATGGGCAATTGATTAATATGACATTCCTGTAAAGGTTTTGATCAGGGTTTCTCTACAAATAAAAACCAGAGGTAGGTAGATAATTTTGAATATTCTATTGTGCTCATAAGTATTTTACAAATTAAAAAGGTAGGACTCACCCCGGGACCATTATTACACTTTCCCTACTCTAAACTAACTATGAATCATCCACGGCGGTAAATCTGCAGTTGAAGAGGCCCATCTCGCCTCCTCGTGGTGATTTTGACGCCTTGTCCTGCGCGACATCAAGATAATGCGTCCTCCGTGACGACCAGCTGGTGGGAAGGGACCCTTAGACCTTCTGTGTGCGTGATTATCATCCAGACTTCCAGCCGATAAGATTGAGAGCCCCGTATTGTGTTGGCGGTGCTTCCGTTTTAAATATATTCCCGACGGGAAATCTCTTGCTGCAGTTATCAAAACTCGCGGGCGTAACGCCTACTCAGTAGAACGATTCTTTTGATTAATCCGGAACATTATATTAAACATATGAGCCGGGCCGGCACTGTCCTCGTGTTTTAAATCCCAGTCCAAAAATCTCGCTTATTACGCGGATGAATGCAGAAATACTTTTTAATTAATAACTTGACATTTTCTTCGCCCGAATGTTGTCAATTCCGAACTTCTTATTGCATTAGCACATTTGCAATTTTAACTTCCGTGACTGTCGTTTTAACAGCGGGCCGCACAATCCGCTGTCAAAACCAGAGTGCGGGAACGGAAAACCAAACAGGCCGGCCACACTCGCGCCCAAAAACAATTCAGCAGTACCGCCAACATATACGACTAATACATTGAAATAGTACCTAACTACTTTAAAATCGCTTCATAACACTATCCCATATTTATTTTTTTTACAAATAACTGTGCTCATCTTTACTTCATGTACGTCCTTCTTAAGCCTTCTCTTTTCATATTTTTTTTGTATACTTGTCAACAGATCTGATGATGCATCCTGTAGCACAGCTATTATCTTGTCCCCATTGTAACTACTCCAGCTCTAGGAAGTCAAATTTTGAAAGGCACTTGCATACCCACACTGGAATAAAACCTTTTTCTTGTTCCGCTTGCAACTATTCGTGTTCTCGAAAGGGAGATTTGACGAAACATATGCTGACACACAGTGGAGAAAAGCTTTATTCATGTTCCCACTGTAACTATGTATGTGCTCGAAAGAGACATCTGACGAGTCACATGCTGACTCACAGTGGAGAAAAAACTTTTTTATGTTCCGAATGCAACTATTCATGTTCTCTAAAGCACCATCTGACGAGCTACTTGCTGACCCACAGTGGAGTAAAACCTTTTTTGTATTCTGAGTGCACCTATTCATGTTCTCGGAAGGGAGATTTGAAGAGACACATGATGACTCACAGTGGAGAAAAACCTTTTTCATGTGCTAAATGCAACTATTTATGTTCACAAAAGGCCCATCTGACGAGCCACATGCTTCTTCACAGTGGAGAAATATCTTTCTCTTACTCTGGCTTCAAATATTCATGTTCTCGGAAAGGAGATTAGAAGAAACACTTGATGACTCACAGTGGAGAAAAACCTTTTTCATGTTTCAAGTGTAACTACTCATGTTCTCGAAAGGGAGATTTAACACGCGATGACTCACAGTCGATAAAAACCGTTTTCATGTTCTAAGTGAATCTATACACGTCCATTATGTTCTCTAAAGTACCATCTGTCGCGCTTCACTCTGTCTCACAACGGAACAAAACCTTTTATATGGTAAGACTACAGCTATTTGTGTTCTATAAAAATGATGTTTGAATAAACACAAGCGCTTTAAAATAAACTAAGCGGAGAATAGACTTTTTTTATATTTCGTATTCAATTATGCATTTTTTCAGAGAGAATTTTTACCAGACACTTTTCTGCTTTGTGTGTTCCGAATTGAATTTATCTTTATAAAATCATGCTTAGAGAAAAATTACTCGAAACTAGTGATTATCAGTTTGATCTGAGGTTACATTAGAGAGTTTCTTTTATTCAAAATTAGTATAATTTATTTATGTTTATAAGAGCTAAACATATGTTTTCCAGACTAGGTTTTATTCAAATAACAAAGATAACAAATTATTATAAGCATTACTTATTAGCATCCAATCAGGAGCAAGGATCCACTGATTTATTTGGCGTTTAAAAATAAGCCGACGTAGCACAGTGGTTCCTTGCACCTGACCGGCAATCGGAAGGTGCGGGTTCAATTTCCGTCGGCAACATTTATTTTTTCGCTTGGATGTTAGTATTTCAGGCTTGTAATTATATTTTTTAAATGTTTGTGCGCAATACTTTAATACGCACATAAAAAAATATTTATTTTTAAGCAATAAACTCACCTCGGCGAATGTAGGTTGTTACCTGGGAAACATTTGCGTAAATAACATTGCGTACGCAGATGACATGGTTATTTTGTCTCCAAGCATTAAAGCATTGAGAAAGCTATTAAAGATATTCGAAGAATATGCCGCTGAACATAACATGGTCTACAACCCAACTAAATCTGTGTTACTAGTATTTAAAACGGGCGCAGGCCCTACAAAAGTACTACCCGTCAGCCTAAACGGCACAAAAATAACTGAAAAACCGGAGGTCAAATACTTAGGACACATCGTAACAGCGGAGCTCAATGATGATATGGATATTGAGCGACAGAGAATATCACTGTGCATCAGAGCAAATATGATTTCTCGACGATTTAACAAGTGTGGCCCAAAAGCAAAAAGGCAACTTTTTAACATATACTGCACGAGCTTATATACCTCGGAGCTGTGGACCAACTTCAACAAAGCATCTCTAAAAAGAATGGAAGTATAGTACAACAATTCCTACCGAATACTTTTTGGGCTGTCCTGGTACTGCAGTGCCACTGAGATGTTTGTAGAAGGGCGTGCTCCCGGATTCCGAGCACTAATGAAAAAACTGATCACCAGCATTCGAACACGACTAGCCGCGAGCGAAAGCGGTCTTGTGATGGCAGCACTGCACTTCTGGCAGGGACCTATTTACAAGCGATGGAGCCAAATCCTGATGTCATAGATAAAAATATATATATATATGTATTTTTTTTTTTTTTTAATATTTTTTTCCTTTTAAAAAAAAAACTTTAATCTCATTATGTTTTTTTGTAATATTATTATGATCTTTTGTTTTCGTTTATTGTGTATGTATTATCTTACAATATTTTTTTATATTTACTTTATATATATTCTATGTGTAATATGGAGCTCGTGGGATTACACCACCCTCCCCGGGATCTGGAATAAAAAAAAATATATATATAAGTAATATTTATATTTCTTTTTATTTATATTTCTTTTTTTTTCTTTTTTAACCACTTATTTGTTTTTATGTAATTAGAAATTGTTAGTTACCAGCCTCAGAACAGACTTTGTCTAGTGAGGAGGGTAAGGAGAAAAATCATGTATGTACATAACTAATAATAAATAAACGCCCGAGTTGCCGGCACTGAATTGAATATATATTTTTTTTTTTTTTTTTAATACACTGATATAACACTTATTAATTGACTGTTCGTGTGCATTTTTTAATTCGATAAAATATAATTTAACTGTTTTCAGATTATTCAGCGGAATTAAATAACTTAGAATATTATTATTAGACCTCAACACCCTAGTTTCTGTCAAAATGAGAATAGTACAGATGACAAAACGTTACAATCTTAATGTACTGGACGGGAGTCCGTACAAGACTGTAGATTTGGGCGCCGGTTTCAAACCGTGTCTTCAACCGATGGGAATGCTCCTTTACGGCCGATGATGATGATAGTTGTTTGATATTATTTCAATCTGCCTCCCGCACCTGGTGCTCGGTAAATGTTGGGCACTGGGTGTGCTGTCGTCTCTGCTCGCTTCTGGCGTTGGCGGTTTTCCTAAGCAGGGCCGGCTGGTCTTGATGAGGTAACACCAGAAGGTTTGGAGCAGGAGACTAGGCGAGGTGAGGAAGTTGGTGGGCAGGAGTTACTTGTTGAAATAAAACGCTTGTTTTGGTGGTAAAGTTGAACTGATTTAGTATTTTTTAATTTTGCTGCTTATATTTTTTAAGACAGACTCGCAGCCGACATTTGGCTGTCGACCGAAAAAGGGTGGGGATTCTATCCGCGCCACAAACGCGTACACAAGCCACCGTAAAATGTTGCATAATCATTTTGCCGGATGTAAAGCCGAAGGCAGACGCTTGAATTTGGGAGTTTGCAAAGATTTTGCAAGCTCGCCTGAATTACAATTACATAGCAGTTATTACAATGTGTATCTTGACAATAAGATTTTTAGTTGATAGTCAAGATACGAAAAAAAATAAGAATTTTTTGTAAAATAAAAGTGTAAAAATGATTGAAGCGATCAAATTTGAAAAATGGTTAAGTTAGTATTTTTCGCAGGTTCCCCGTGACATAGCGCTCAGAAAGAGAAAAGATTCACTATGCTACGAGGTTCCTGGATTTTTGAAGAGGCAAAAAAGTAAAAATGTTTGTACAAAAATGGTTAAACAAATTCGTTAAAAAACGGCACTTTAAATATCTCCTCAGTAGTAGCACGTCGCAAATAGTGTTTATTTTACTATCGCCGAGGAGATGTACAAGTAAAAAATAGGTATTTGTAACATTTAATAAATTGTTATTTATTAGTAAATTTGTACATTGAAAAATCTGAACATCGTACATCGTGTGCGATACTGTACCGATGCTTTTCGAGGTCAGAATATTCAGGCCAATTCGGTCGAAACGGGATACAAAATGAGCAGTGGCGGGGAGTGAGGATTTTGCCAGTGGCGTGGAGTTGGCCCATTTTATAAATGTAAAAATATTTTGACAAAATGAAATAATGTGGCCAACAACGTCCGTTACGCTTATTCTTATTGCAACTCCCTTTAAATTTAGCTTATGCTGTCAGTGGGGCCCCCAGGGAACCAAGGGGGAGTGGATTCTTTAGTCGTGGGGCCTTCATGGAACAAACGGGGAGTTGACTCTTCCCCCGTGGGGCCTTCGGGGAACCAAGGAGGAGTGAAGAGGAGAGAGGAGACCTTCTTCCCTCGTTGGACCTTAAGGGAACTGTTATGTATGGCCATGTTGGCAGTCCTGATGCGTCACGTGGGAGATTATAACGAGTGTGCGGAGTGTCAATAAACGTCATAGGTCTGAGTCAACAGTCTTTTATTTTTAATAATCCCCGATATAATAATTGGCGACGAGGATAATCGAAAAAGTTAAATTAATAACGAGTAATATTAAGTCCAGTGTAAAACAGTGATTTCGTCTTTGTTTTTTCAATCATTTTAACATGTCTACGAGTACTTTGCCAGTGCCGCAATACGAGTCGAGTTGTGAAACCTTCGGAATGTTTTTAGAACGTGTTCAAATTTATTTAAAAGTAATTAATATTACGGACAAAGAGAAAATTGGATATCTTTGTATGATTATTGGTGCGGAAAAATATAAAATTTTAAAAGAAACAGTTCATCCGAAAAATATTGAAGAGTTAACTTATAACGAGATTGTAACAACACTTCAAAATAAATATGAAGAAAAAAAATGTACGATCGCCCAAAGATATAAATTTTATAATCTTCAGCAACAGTCGAACGAGGGAATTGATGATTACATTTCAGAAATAAAAAGTCTGTCAATATCATGTAATTTTGGAGCATTTCTGGATGAAGCCTTGAGGGATAAATTGGTGTGCGGTGTGAAAAATGAAGCCATGACTATAAGATTACTGTCTGAAGATGAATCGCTGAGTTTCGAAAAAGCAAAAAAAATTGTGAAGAATATGGAGACAGTAAGTTGTTCTGCAGAAATATTACACAAAGAAGATCTTTCATCGGGAGTTTTCGAAGTAAAGCCGAAAACGTCACGTCAAAGGAGTACTAGTCCGCAACAAGGTCAAAGGAGTTCAATGTCATCAAGTCGTCTTTCATCTCCATCACGTGGAAATCCCAGAAAAAGATGCGAGAGGTGTTTTATCAGTCATCAACCAGAGTCATGTCCGTCAAGGAATTGGAAATGTTACAAGTGTAATACATACGGTCATACGTCAAAATTTTGTTCTAGTGTAAAATCAATTGTTATTAATCATGTAAAATGTGTGGGTAATATAAATGTTTTAAATATGTCCGTGTCTGAAACAGCTAATATTGATTTGTTTGTAAACGGTAGGAAAATGTCCTTCATGATTGACACAGGGAGTTCATCGACCTTGATAAGTCACAAAATGTACATAAAATTTTTCAAAACTTGTAAATTAAGTCAGTTCTATGGTAAATTGTTTACAGCAAATAGTCAAAATTTATATTGTTTTGGATTTTTTATTGCAAAAGTAAGTGTAAAAGATGATTCTAAATTGGTCGTGGATTTACCAGTATTAGTTATTAAAAATCTATCGTCTGAAGCTATTCTTGGTAGGAATTGGATAAATGTTTTGAATCCGTCTTGGGAAAATACATTTATAAATTCTTTTATGTCAAATATTGGTAATGATAATACTGTAAATTCAGTGTCTGTCAGTGGAAAAAATAAATCAAACATTGTCGAAAAATTGTCAGAAAAATATTTAAATTCTTTTTCTAAAACGAATAACGACATACCAATTAAAGAGTTTTCGGTAAATTTAAGTTTAAAAAATAATTCAACTCCTGTTTTCCACAAAGCATATGAGGTCCCTTATGCACTGCGTGCAGAAGTATGCCAAGAGCTAGATTGTCTTGAAAGCGAAGACATAATTTCTAAAGTTAAATATAGTACTTGGTCTTCTCCAATAGTTTGTGTACCAAAACAAAATGGAAAAATACGTTTATGTGCAGATTTAAAATCTACAGTCAATCCACAATTGAGAATTGATCAATATCCTATTCCACGTCCAGAGGATATTTTTAATAAATTTTCAGGTTGTCAAGTATTTTGTAAATTAGACTTAACAAATGCATATTTACAGTTGTCTGTGTCAGATTCTAGTAAAGAATTACTTACAATTAATACATGTAATGGTTTATATGTTTACAATCGTTTACCTTTTGGGTTGTCATCGGCTCCTGCCACATTTCAAATGGTCATTGATACAGTCTTGGGAGGCATAAAAAACTGTGCTGCATACATTGATGATATTTGTGTAGGTGGTAAAGATGAAACGGAGTGTTGTAATACTTTAGAAAAAGTTTTGTCAAAGTTAAATGAGTTTAATATAAAAATTAATGTGTCAAAAAGTGAATTTTTTGTATCTTCTTTTGAATTTTTAGGTTTTACTTTGTCAGGTCAAGGCAAAAGTCCGTCTTTGTCGAAAGTTGAGAAAATTAAGTCTACTGGGTGTCCAGAAAATGTTACTCAACTAAAATCGTATTTGTCAATGTTGAATTTTTATAGGAATTTTATTCCTATGTGTCCTACTGTACTAGAACCACTCCATAATTTATTACGAAAGAATGTAGAATGGTGTTGGTCTGATGAATGCGAAAAAGCATTTATAAATAGTAAGTCTCTCTTGTCAGATAAAACTATGTTAGTTTTTGTTCGAAAAACGAACAGGGGTTGGAATAGCCGCCCTTTACAGGGCTATTCCACACAGATAAAGTATAAATTAATTATATAGCTTGTGACAGGCGATGCGAGAACACAATGCATAACGTTAATTCACAATCAACTTACCGGGAGGAGATGGTGAAATCTGCATAGTGAGCATCATCTGTCAGCACTGGAACGTTTAGCGTGGTTGGTAGCACTCGTTATTTTAGATTAAATTGCGATAAAAAATACGTAAGATAATTATTTCGATAAGGAACCGGCAATGTTGTTATGACGGGACGAACGGTTTTTGTGCGACTGCTCGGCCCACGGCCTCCGTGGATCCAGCTGACATGTGCGAAATTTAAACTATACAGTTCAAATTCTGACGATACGATTGGTTAGTACACGGCCTGTCAAAAGCAATTGGCGTTACGGAACATTCCGCCCACCAAAATACAACAACGTGTATTTTAAAGAAAATTTAGAAACAAAACGGGCAATGCTGTGGAACGTTGCGTGAACGAAGAAATAGTGAAAAGAGAGAAGAAAAAGAAAAAAAATATATATTAATAATAATAATGAAAATGATAAGAAAGAATGCGCCGCGGAAGCGAAGATGATTAGTCACATTGACTAGGCAATGGACATAATTTGGTTAATGTAGAGCGATGTAGAGCGTCTATCACAAGAGAAGTAAGCTTAGATTCGCGAGGAAGTAGGGCAGGATGTTTATACTTGAATTCGAGCCCAGATCGAGATAACCTGCCACCCACCCTGAGCGCACCGTGGTCGTCAATGAAGGGATTAAGCTTCCGCATTTGTTTCGACATAAGGTTGCCCTCTTTCAAGCGCGTGATATCATCATTAAAATGTACATGTTGAGTGCGTTTAACTACTGTCAAAAGTGAAGTGTGAATTTCGGCACGGTTTAATGAAAGATACAAACGACGAGATTCTTTATTCTGTAGGTTGTAGATGAATCTAAGACAGTAACCGAAAATGCGTTGGATCTTCTGAATCGAAGAAAATTTAATTAGTAATAGGTCCACCAGATTTTCGTCCTGTTGGACAAATAACGATCGAACTCGTTCCTCAGAGTGAAGTTCAATTTCGTCGACATTGCCATCGAAAGACGGCCAAGAATCGAATGACTGGATCCGCCACGAAGGCCCCGCCCACCATAACGTGTGATCGATCAGATCGGCTGGGGATTGACCACAAGAAGCGACATCCGCTGGATTATCTCCAGATGACACGTGATGCCAGGAAGTCCTGTCGAGAGCATCTTGAATATGACTGACACGGTTAGCCACGAAAGTCTTCCAGCGACACGAAAGAGAACGTAACCAGGCGAGCACGATGGTTGAATCCGACCACGCAAAGGTATTGGAGATCGGAAGTAATGGTACGTATAAATCTTTGACGAATTTTAATAGATCTGCTAGAAGAACTGCCGCACACAGTTCAAGGCGAGGCAATGAAATCTTTTTTGTGGGGGCGACTCGAGACTTGGCGCAAACCAAATATATTTGGACTTTATCGTCAACATCCATGATTCGCAAGTAAACTACCGCGCCATATCCAAATTCCGAACTATCTGAGAAGCCATGAAGTTGACATGACTCCATGTGAGGGAATGACACCCATCGAGGGATTTTGAACGACTTCAAGAGCGGTAATTGTTTAGTATAACGATCCCATTGACGAACAATGTCAACAGAGGGGGTGTCATCCCACCCAACCTTTAAAACCCACAACTTTGGTACTAGAGATTTGGCGAAAAACGTCAAAGGGCATAGAAAAACGAGAGGGTCAAAAACCCGAGCGACTTCACTGAGGATAGTGCGTTTAGTAAACTCGCGATCGAGGCATAAGACTTCGAATGAAAATGTATCATGTCGTGGCTCCCACTTTAATCCCAATACCTTGAGAATGTGAGAGTTATCAACATCCATGGACACCAAGTCATTGAGGCAGTATTCCGGAGGCAGATCGGCGAGTAATTCTGGTTTGTTACTAGCCCACTTCAGCAATTCGAATTGACCTCGTTTGAACAGCTCGATAACTTCGGTTTTCGTTTGTTGAGCTTGTTCCAAGCTGTTACAACCGGTGACGATGTCATCTATGTAAATATCCGAAGTTAGCACACGACGCGCTAGCAGTAAATCATAACCTTCATATTTGGTCAACTGTTTGACAGTACGACAGGCTAAAAATGGGGCGGAGGAGATACCATAGGTTACAGTGTTTAGTTGGTACTCTTGGGTGGGTTCCGACGAATGAAAACGCCAAAATATTCTTTGGAAAGCACGATCTGGTTCTTGAACCAATATTTGGCGATACATTTGTCGTACATCAACAGTAAACACCACCGATGGTATACGAAATTTTAGCAAAAGCTCCAGCAGGTTCTTTTGAAGCTTTGGACCGATAAGCAAGGTATCATTTAACGAGGATCCGTTCACATCCGTCGCTGAGGCGTCGAAAACCACTCTTAACTTAGTGCTAGCGCTGCCTGGACGAAGATTGCAATGATGAGGTATGTGATACTTTCCCTTGTGCAAATCTTTTCCAGGAACACGAGTCATGGGACCACTGTGTAAATAATCAGTCATGAAAGCAGAATATTGTTCACGTAAGGTTGGATTTGCTATGAGTTTGCGCTCGAGGGAATGGAATCTACGTAAAGCGATCTCACGCGACCCTGGAAAAGAGATATCCCTTCCCCTTTCTCGGAAAGGCAAGGATACGATGTATCTTCCCGAAGTGTCCCGTGAGTGGTCAGTGTAGTACATTTGTTCACAAAGTTGTTCCTCAGGAGTGAGGTGTGAAGACTGGGGAATGGTGTCTAACTCCCACAGTGGCTGGACCTCTTCGTGGAGCCGGTCTTCGTTAGTAACGATGAAAGAATTCGTTTCATGAGCAGTGTTCGAACCAACTGAACCTAGAAGAAGCCAACCAAATGCAGAATTGAAAGCTGATGGCTGACGTGGACCACCATTCAAATTACCAGGTCTCAGAAGAGAAGAGAAAACCTCAGCACCCAAAAGAAGATCAATCGGTCCCGGTTTGTGACAGTCAGGATCGGCAAGAGGCAAGTCTCTCAACTGATGCCACGATGACTTATCTAGACGAACAGTTGGCATGTTGCCACAGATACTAGGCAGCGTAAGTGCCTTGATGTTGAAGAGAACCCGTCCCTTAACACCGATCTCTAATTGAATGATTCCTGACGTGGTTGCGGAAGATTGGCCTAAGCCGCTAACTCTCTGAGAACTGGCTTGACGAGGGATGCCTACAAGCTCCGCAGCACGATCGGTGATGAAGTGAGCTTGACTGCCCGAATCGATCAATGCGCGAAAGGTTTGGAAACGGCCGGACGAATCGCGAATGCCAACATTGGCGGTTGACAATAGTACTATGGACTTGTCTCCTAAGTTGGTCAGGACCTGAATTTTAGAGTCGGAAGAAGGCTCCTGGTCCGTAGACGTCGTGGAGTGTTGATACTGATCTTCCAAAGAAGCGTTTTCGTCTCGATGGAGCAAAGTATGATGTTTTTGCTGACATTTTTGACATGTAAACAAAGATTTACAATCTTTAAGATAATGAGAAGAATGAAGACAATTGAAACACCAACGGTGTGATTGAACAAACTGTAGGCGATCCTGAACTGACTTGAGGGCAAATACCTTGCACTTGGAAATGGAGTGGTCTTCCCCGCAACAGGAGCATTTCAGGTAAGTGGTGGAGTTCGAGGACCTATTTGTTTTAGGCTGTCCTTTCTTAAGATCGCAAAGAAGCGCTGAAGTGCGTTTTTTGGCAGCCTGATTAAAGTTCCGTGCAAGAGGTTTGTCAATAGTACTGCTATCGCGAGTCGAAAAATGTAAGTCTCGTACAAGAGCTTCGCATTTGTTATAAAGAAACTCTTTGAGTTTCAAATATGAAGGCAGGTCGGTAGGAGACTGCAGTTGTTCGAATGCGCATCTTGTAGGTGAATCTAATTTCGACAGAATTAAATAACAAAGCACGAAGTCCCAATTATCTATTGGGAGATCCAATTCTTTTAAAATTGTTAAATCCTCATTAAATACATCGAACACGCGACGAAATTCAAAAGGATCGGTAGACGGAAAATTTAAATTTAGCATTTCCCGCCAACACGTAAATGCGAGTTCACGCGCGTTACGATAGCGCGCGATTAATCTTTGATATGCTTCAACGTAGTGAGCTCCTTGTACTGGAAATGTCCGAATTAACCCTAAAGCTTCTCCAGATAAACATGAGAACAAATACTGCATGCGTTCGATGTTGGATAAAGATTTGTTTTCATGAATGAGAGCGTTAAACATGTCGTAAAATTCGGGCCATTGCTTGACATTTCCAGAAAATATTGGAATGTTTATTTTTGGTAATTTAACGTTTGTGCACGCATTCACGGTTTTACAATCGAGAGACTGACTGGTTAACTCCTGGTAAATTTCCACAATTTGATAATACATCTCGTCAAAGGTTTCGCGAATTTTATCTTCATCAATTTCGTTTGTGTCATCTAAAGCTAATATTTCCGCGTGAGACGTTTCAAATTCAAGAACTATCTTTTCCAGAGTAGTATAATGCGCTAACAGTAAGTTGCACTTAGTTGCATCGTGCAAAGCGCTTTTTGCTATTTCATGTGTCTTGACTAACCTATTATTCGCTAATGTCCGTTTCCGGCGCAATATTTGAATGGCTGGGGCCATGTTGAATAAACACGATTGGAAACGTACCCAAAAACGAAACAAAATAAATGATAATAATTTAATCTATTATAATTATATGCGCGGTAGGTCGTAAATACTCAAGCGCTAGGTACCTACCTAATTACTGTTCGAATTGATTATTATTCAATATTTAAGAAACATTCCACAGCACTATCCGTTTTGGCATAGATAGATTATAATCTTAAAGTTCCCTAGTTTCGGCACCAAAAATGTTCGAAAAACGAACAGGGGTTGGAATAGCCGCCCTTTACAGGGCTATTCCACACAGATAAAGTATAAATTAATTATATAGCTTGTGACAGGCGATGCGAGAACACAATGCATAACGTTAATTCACAATCAACTTACCGGGAGGAGATGGTGAAATCTGCATAGTGAGCATCATCTGTCAGCACTGGAACGTTTAGCGTGGTTGGTAGCACTCGTTATTTTAGATTAAATTGCGATAAAAAATACGTAAGATAATTATTTCGATAAGGAACCGGCAATGTTGTTATGACGGGACGAACGGTTTTTGTGCGACTGCTCGGCCCACGGCCTCCGTGGATCCAGCTGACATGTGCGAAATTTAAACTATACAGTTCAAATTCTGACGATACGATTGGTTAGTACACGGCCTGTCAAAAGCAATTGGCGTTACGGAACAGTTTTATTTGATCCGTCAAAACCATTGTGTCTTACAGTCGACTCCAGTGCATACGGTGTCGGATGTGTCTTAAGTCATGTCGTAAAGAATCAAGAATTTCCTATAGCTTTTGAGTCTGCAACGTTAAATTCAGCTCAAAGAAATTATAGCCAATTGCACAAGGAAGCCCTTGCTGTTATTTTTGGAATCAAGAAATTTCATAAATATTTAATTGGTCGTCATTTTACTATATATACTGATCATGCTCCATTGTTGTCTTTATTTGCCGAAGATAAAAAAGTCCCCGTTTTAGCTGCATCACGTCTCATAAGATGGTCTATAATATTGTCCGCGTACAATTATAAATTAGTTTTTAAAAATGGACTGAAAATTCCTCAAGCTGATGTGATGTCACGTTTGCCAAGTGAACAACAATTTAATGTAGAGGAATGTAATTTTGTATACATGTCAACACCCTTAATTCCATTTTCAGAAGTTGAAAGTCATTCTGAAAAAGATGAAATGTTATCTAAAGTCATTAAGTATGTTTCAATCGGTTGGATTGAAAACTTGTCAAGTCCAGAAATTAAAAAATATTTCAAGTTCAGAAATTTACTGTCGGTCAAGGGAAAATGTCTTTTATTTGGTGACAGAATTGTAATACCAGAATCTCTTAAGTCTAAAGTCTTAAATTTAATACATTATGGTCATCCTGGTATAGTCAGATCAAAAATTCTTGCTCGTTCTTATGTTTGGTGGTTAGGTATGAATCAAGATATTGAAGATATTATTTCTAGATGTGAAATGTGTCAGTCGGTACAAAAAGCTAACAAAAATGTGCGTCATAATTGGCCTATTGCTGAAAGTCCATGGGAAAGAGTCCATTTGGATTTTTTTGACTTAAAAGGTTCCAAATACTTGTTAGTTTGTGATTCATATTCAAAGTGGATAGAATGTTTTTATATGAAAAATACTAAATATTCGGATTTGTTATCAAAATTAAGTGAAGTTTTTTCCAGATTTGCGTTTCCGAAAACTATTGTTTGTGATAACGGTCCTCCATTTTCATGTAAAGAATTTTCTATTTTTTGTAAAGAAAAATCTATTAAATTATTATTTTCTCCACCATATAATCCCGAGTCAAATGGATTAGCAGAACGATCTGTTCAAACATTCAAAAAGATTTTAATTAAATTTATGTTTTCAAAAAATTCTAAATTTTTGTCACCAGCTCAACGTCTAATAGATTGTTTGTATACTTATCGTTCCACCCCTACTTCTGTCACGGGTTTGTCTCCTATGGCTAAAATATTTTCGTATGAGCCACGTACACCTCTTCATGTTTTGACAGAAGAAAATAATGTAAATAAAAGTAAGCAATCAAGTAAAAATGCATTGACAGAGTATGAGGAAAATGATAATGTATTGGTATACTTAAGACATTTGAAAGGTCCTATGAAATGGGTTCAGGGAACTATTAAGTTAAAATTAAGTTCATGGGTGTATTTAATTCTTTTAATCGGAGGAGAGGTAAAAAAGGTCCATGTTAACCAAATAAAAAAAAGTTGCATTAAGTTAAAATCAAATTATGAAAATCCCGATAAATGGTATGACTTGGGAAGTCAAGAAAATAAAAATGATAGTGAGCCTTTACCCAGCACTAGTGGGAAAACTGATGTAGTAACTAGGGCTGGCAGATTGGTGAAACCTCCTGTCAGATTTAGTCATAGTGATTATGTTTAAGTTTTATTTGGTATTGTAATTGTTTGAAAATAAACAAAAAAATAAAGGAGGAAAGGATGTTATGTATGGCCATGTTGGCAGTCCTGATGCGTCACGTGGGAGATTATAACGAGTGTGCGGAGTGTCAATAAACGTCATAGGTCTGAGTCAACAGTCTTTTATTTTTAATAATCCCCGATATAATAGGAACCAAGGAGGAGTGGATAGGAGAGATGAGTACACCTTCGTGAACTGTTCCCTTGTGCGGCCTTCACGGAACCAAAGGCGAATGTAGAGGAGAGACGAGGCTCTCTTCCCTTGTGGGGCCTTCAGGGAACCAAGGGAGATTGGAGAGGAGAGATGAGATCTGGGAAGACACATTGTTGAACCAGAGGACATAGTCAGATATCCAATAACAACCCTGGTAATCTTTATTAACTCTTAAACCCTACCTCTCTGGGAATGTAATTATTAATACCACGGGGTACTGAAGTACCCCGCGCAGAAAAAAATTAATAAAATAAAAGTATTTGATATGTTTTAGAATATTATTTTTATTATGGCAAAGTAATAAGAAAAGACAATAAAATTTATAAATAAAAACTAATAGACATTTTTGTTGTCACATGAAGGACAGATTTTGTATTGATGGTCAACACAAATATGGCGGCGACAAGTGTTACAGACAGATCGAGATTTTCTGTCTTTTGTGCACGGACTTAAATTATTAACGGTGTAAATTATTAACTATTTATTTCGGGAGCAGATCAAAACACAGCTATCACTCGATTATAGGTATTGTTAGCATCAATACCTATAATCGTAATCGTAAACAATTCATTTTGTGTTTTTTATTTTTCTTTCAATGTCTTCACGACTTTATTTTTCAGTTAAGCCGAAAACTTTGTCCGACATTTTTCATGCTAGTGGAATTTTTACATCGACAGAAATATCTCTCCAAGTTCCGCAATAACCTCATCATGCATTTTGTTACCATCGGTGGCATTTTTAAACTCCACTATAATCCCTCCATCCTTAAAATTTCTCATTTCCCCTAATTCTAAGGTTTACTGGATTAATATTAACTTATTGTTGGGGACGGAAAAACACTGTCGCACCGCGGAATGCAATAGGAATTGAAACTTCGGATATGCCGACTTACCTTTTTTTTCTATTCTTCCACGGATTCTCTCCTTTGCGCTGGTTCATACACAATACACTAATTTTTCACCAAAATTGCGCGAGCTCACGATGGCTTTTTAAGTTTCGACACGGTCGAAAAAGGGGGCTTCGTAATCAGACATAGATTATGACATGTGTTGACAGGACGATTTTTTCAACTGAACTGGTTACACTAAGTCGGCATAGGAAAGGTAGGAATTGGGTCGGTGGGCAGCAATAATATTCATAAAGGAGATCAAAAGGAAAGGTGTAGGTAATAATGCTAGGTACCAACACTTATATTTCATTTTCAGTTTCCTTATTCCCCCTGATCTTTATTTTTTGGTTTGGTTATAACAACGGGCTCGTGGTTTTTTATCTTATTCTGCATAAGTTTCAGGAACAATATTTTTAATGTCTCATGTTGACAAACAATGAATTAACTTCTTATTTTTATTTTTCGGAATAACTTTATCGAGTAAAACCTCAAATTGTAATATTTAATTATTGAAGACAATATCAGCGATTTCTAAACGAAAATCTGAAACAGAAAAATCAGAAAAGGATACAGTCACATCTAAGACTCGAACGAGTAGATGTGACCGTATCCTTTTCTGTTTTAGATTTTCGTTTAGAAATCGCTGATATTGTCTTTAATAATTAATTAATTTTCTGTATATTTTTTTTAACTTCGTTCATATTTTTTGTTCACCGTTCATTTAATTGTTTTCGGCTACTAAGTGGGCTATAATGTTGAATTATGAGTCCATGCCTTCATTTTTTGAAACTTTTTTTGTTTATTATTATTTTACCTTTACCTTCTGTGATCGTTGCCTTTTTAGAATTTATTTTTATTCGTGCGTTTGTCAGGGCATTATTTACCTTACATGCCTCTAGGATTGATAACTTTTCTTCATCCTCGCTATCATTGTAAGAATCATAAGACATTCCCTCCTCGCGCTGGTTTGGAGATCTTGGGGTCATACATAATTTTGTAGATGGGTCAGGATTTTTTTAAAGTAGTTTTATTTTCTCTCTCCGTGTTTACAGATTATCATTCGAAATTGTATGTATTGCCATCTGTTGACTATTAGCTATATAAAGTATTCTGTTTTGGAATTTCGCACTAATTGCCATCTATTGATAAGTTAATAATATTTGTAGGTAGTAGACATTATATAAATCTATCAAAATTCACAATTAGTTGACTTTATATAAAATACGTTTTCTTAATATTAGAATTCACTTACATAGAAAAAAATTGCTTCAACACTATTGCAACATTGTGAGGTTAGAGTTACAATTGTTTATTCATTGATAAAAAAAAACATTTTTAGTACTAAGTTTCACATAATTCTACCATTAGTAGGCATTATATAATTGGACAAATACATATCTAAACCACTCATCGATCGCCACGAGGACCCTCTTTTATAGAGGCACTAAAGAAAAACTATTAACCCCCGGCTTTAGTTAAAAAAAGACTATGTATAACAGCAACCTCGGTGCCCTGTGAAAGAATACTTTCGAAAACAGGTCGAACTCTTACCCAAAAAAGGTCCAGAATGGCATCGTCGAAATTGTCAGATGTGGTTAGATTTTTAAATAACAATCTATAATATATATCAATACTATAGAATAAGTTTCTTTAAAATAATTTAAAAAATCAATTGGTGAATCGTATTAAAATATAAAACAATAAAAATAAACTTAAATCGATTTTAAATTAATTTTGTCCTAAATAAGTGTAATATATAAAAAAATGTTTTGTGAAACAAAATACTTCGGTGTGAGAATAATAGTCGTCGTTCATGTAAGTACTCAATACCAGCATTACTTTTTTTACGATTATTTAGGTATCAACGATTAACTGAAAATAAACAAGGAAAAAAATATAACTTGTCCTTGTTCCTGTTATAATTAACTAAATAAGTGCCGACACAACAACTAAAATGTTATGCAAGCGGGAATACCAATATTATTATTATTATGTCATATCTATGATCAATTCGATCAGTACGTCAGTAGTGACCCGCGAGCCGTGAGATCTGAACGATGTATGCGAATCTTCGTTCGCGAACGGGTAAGTCGGCTCTTCGGGTCTGGCGGGTCACCTTCTCACCGGCTCTTTTCGGATTTGGGAACCGGATCTTACGGATCCGTGTAGAGATCCGGTGCACTGAGCCGATTCGTTCGCGAACGACTCACTTCTAGTACCAAACGGGCGGCGGTCAAGGAAACACTTTAAAACTAGAAGGATTGGAGCGATTTCTCCAGGAGACATTATGGGAGCAATCTTGCGGACATATTGTTCCTGTTTAGCTATCTGTTGTAATCGCTGGTCATCACGTTATCCATTATAAATTTTGCAGAACTAATCTATGAGTCGCATGGCGCCCTATTATGAAACAGGTCAGATTATAATCGTTGTATTCCTTTGTCACTAATTAACTTATAAAATTGCTACCATTTAATTCCAACTGTGCTAGTGATCTTCGTTTGAAGCACACACCTTGAGATATTGTTATCTATCCTAAATTATGAGTCTCATGTTTTGGTTAAATCTAATCGTAAATAATAACTAAATAATCGTTGTTTCGTTCTTTGACAATAAATGATTTCTTGTGACATACTTAAGTTGTTTCAATACTATCTATCTCACACCTACTATGTATTTGTTGTTCTAAACTTATATTTACTGTTACAATAGCATAATTTACATAAATGATCATTATTACTTTGTAACAATAGCGCACCAACGCGTCTTTATAAATTTTAGCCATATTATTCTATTAAATTAGCGCCCTACGTGGTTTGATTTGTACATACTTGAATTATTCCATTACAATGGCGCCCAAAGTAGGACTCGAACCCACGATCCTGAGATTAAGAGTCTCATGCTCTACCGACTGAGATATCCGGACACAATAACGAGTACGCACGTGTTTTTACAAATATCTCTTTTGAGAACACGAAAAACTGCAGTCGGAACACGAAAAAGGTTTTTTTCCACTGTGAGTCAGCATGTGGTTCGTCAAATTTCCCTTTGGAGTACATGAGTAGTTACACTTCACACATGAAAAAGGTTTTTTACCTGTGTGAGTCAGCATGTGGCTCGTCAGAAGGCCTTTTTGAGTAAATGAATTGTGGCACAAAGAACATGAAAAAGGTTGTTATCCAGTGTGAGTCAGCATGTGCCTGGTCAGATTGCATTTATAAGTAAATGAATTGTGGCACAAAGAACATGAAAAAGGTTTTTCTCCAGTGTGAGTCAGAATGTTGCTAGTCAGATAACCTTTTTGAGTAAACGATTTGTTGCACAAAGAACATGCATAAGGTGTTTATTCAGTATGAGTCAACATGTGGCTCATCAGAGCGCTTTTCCAATGAGATGAATAATTGCACTCAAAACATGAAAAAGGTTTTTCTCCAGTGTGAATCAGCATGTGCCTGTTCAGATGAACTTTTTGAGTAAATGATTTGTGGCACAAAGAACATGAAAAAGGTTTTTCTCCAGTGTGAGTCAGCATATGGCTCGTCAGATTAACTTTTTGAGTAAATGATTTGTTGCACAAAGAACATGAAAAAGGTTTTTCTCCAGTGTGAGTCAGCATATGGCTCGTCAGATAACGTTTTAGAGTGAATGATTTGTTGCACCAAGAACATGCAATAGGTTTTTCTCCAGTGTGACTCAAAATGTGGCTCGTCAGATCGCTTTTCCAATGAGATGAATAATTGCACTCGGAACATGAAAAAGGTTTTTCTCCAGTGTGAGTCAGCATGTGGCTCGTCAGATAACCTTTTTGAGTAAATGATTTGTTGCACAAAGAACATGAAAAAGGTTTCTCTCCAGTGTGAGTCCGCATGTGGCTCGTGAGATAACCTTTTTGAGTAAATGATTTGTTGCACAAAGAACATGAGAAAGGTTTCTCTCCGGTGTGAGTCAGCAAATGGCTCGTCAGATAACCTTTTTGAGTGAATGATTTGTTGCACCAAGAACATGGAAAAGGTTTCTCTCCAGTGTGAGTCAGCATGTGGCTACTCAGATTACCTTTTTGAGTAAATGATTTGTTGCACAAAGAACATGAAAAAGGTTTCTCTCCAGTATGAGTCAGCATGTGGCTACTCAGATGAACTTTTTGAGAAAATGATTTGTTGCACAAAGAACATGAAAAAGGTTTTTCTCCAGTGTGAGTCAGCAAATGGCTCGACAGATTACCTTTTTGAGTGAATGATTTGTTGCACCAAGAACATGCAATAGGTTTTTCTCCAGTGTGAGTCAACATGTGGCTCATCAGAGCCCTTTTCCAATGAGATGAATAATTGCACTCAGAACATGAAAAAGGTTTTTCTCCAGTGTGAGTCAGCATGTGGCTCGTCAGATTACCTTTTTTAGTAAATGATTTGTTGCACAAAGAACATGAAAAAGGTTTTTCTCCAGTGTGAGTCAGCATGTGCATGGTCAGTTTGCCTTTATGAGTAAATGAATTGTGGCACCAAGAACATTTAAAAGGTTTTTCCGCAATGTGAGACAGCATGTGGCTCGTTAATAATCTCTTTTGAGTACACGAGTAGTTGCACTTCAAACATGAAAAACGTTTTTCTTTAGTGTGAGTCAACATGTGGCTTATCAGAATGCTTTTCCGATGAGATGAATAATTGCACTCAGAACATGAAAAAGGTTTTTCTCCTGTGTGAGTCAGCATGTGGCTCGTCAGATAACCTTTTTGAGTAAATGATTTGTTGCACAAAGAACATGGAAAAGGTTTCTCTCCAGTGTGAGTCAGCATGTGCCTGATCAGATGACCTTTTTGAGTAAATGATTTGTTGCACAAAGAACATGAAAAAGGTTTTTCTCCAGTGTGAGTCAGCAAATGGCTCGTCAGATTACCTTTATGAGTGAATGATTTGCTGCACCAAGAACATGCAATAGGTTTTTCTCCAGTGTGAGTCAACATGTGGCTCATCAGAGTGCTTTTCCAATTAGATGAATAATTGCACTCAGAACATGAAAAAGGTTTTTCTCCAGTGTGAGTCAGCATGTGGCTCGTCAGATTACCTTTTTGAGTAAATGATTTGTTGCACAAAGAACATGAAAAAGGTTTTTCTCCAGTGTGAGTCAGCATGTGCATGGTCAGTTTGCCTTTATGAGTAAATGAATTGTGGCACCAAGAACATTTAAAAGGTTTTTCCGCAATGTGAGACAGCATGTGGCTCGTTAATAATCTTTTTTGAGTACACGAGTAGTTGCACTTCAAACATGAAAAACGTTTTTCTTTAGTGTGAGTCAACATGTGGCTTATCAGAATGCTTTTCCGATGAGATGAATAATTGCACTCAGAACATGAAAAAGGTTTTTCTCCGGTGTGAGTCAGCATGTGGCTCGTCAGATAACCTTTTTGAGTAAATGATTTGTTGCACAAAGAACATGGAAAAGGTTTCTCTCCAGTGTGAGTCAGCATGTGGCTACTCAGATTACCTTTTTGAATAAATGATTTGTTGCACAAAGAACATGAAAAAGGTTTCTCTCCAGTGTGAGTCAGCATGTGGATACTCAGATGAACTTTTTGAGTAAATGATTTGTTGCACAAAGAACATGAAAAAGGTTTTTCTCCAGTGTGAGTCAGCAAATGGCTCGTCAGATTACCTTTTCGAGTGAATGATTTGTTGCACCAAGAACATGCAATAGGTTTTTCTCCAGTGTGAGTCAACATGTGGCTCATCAGAGTGCTTTTCCAATTAGATGAATAATTGCACTCAGAACATGAAAAAGGTTTTTCTACATTGTGAGTCAGAATGTGACTGGTCAGACTGCTCTTTTGAGTAAATGAATTGTTGCACAAAGAACATGAATAAGATTTTTCAATAGTGTGAGTCAACATATGGCCCATCAAAACGCCCTTCCGATAAGATGAATAGTTGCACTTAGAACATGAAAATGGTTTTTCTCTAGTATGAGTGCGAAATTGGGGTTCAAAATTTGACATAGGATGGCTGGAGTTTTCCCCAGGATGCGTCTTAAGATCTGGCGACAAATCTGGAAAAGAATACGGACAAAAAGGGTTAAGTGTAACTTATTATCTCCACTTACATTAGTTAATTCATAAAAAAGTAGAAAAACAGTAGAGCAGAAATATCTAAATCTATTAAACATCGGTTTTACCTGGTGTCTGGGTAATTCTTTCAAAGACTTCTAAGCATTCCTCTTTAACACCCGGTAGGTCTTTGTTAAATTCCATGTAAGGAAATCCCCCTTCATCTTCTGCTCGGCGTCGAAGTTCTGCCTTGTTGGAAACAGTTTCCATAATAATGCTACCTAGAATAACAAAGAAACGATACATACGTTGGACATTGAAATACATAAAAGGTATTATTTTAGTTAAAATAACTTGAAATTAAAACATGTTTTTACGATTGAAGATGTAATTGATTAACAGTGTAGAAGCGTGAATTTGTGAAGAGACTTTAAGGTAAATTTAGGAAATGGGAATGACCCCAGATGTCTGCTTCCCATGCATTCCCATAATTATCCTTCAAGAACGGAAAACCATTTGCTCTTGAGCACCTCTAGTTGTAGTTGGCTAGTTAAAGTCAATAGAATGATGTTTTCTTCCAAAAATATTTATTTATTATAAATGTATTATAATACAAAAAAAAATGTTCATGTTCCAAATAAGATGAGGTGAAAACTTAAGAAACCGGGAACCTTTTGGTAGAAATGGCGACTTCCGAATTCGAGCCGTAAGGCTCTCGATTAGTAATCCGGTGGTCGGGGTTCAACTAAATATTATTCGATTAGTTTGTGTTATTTCACAAGTTTTTCCTTCAAAATAATAAAGAACCTTCTTGCGCCACGTTGCAGTGGATGTTGAGTGGAAGATACTCTGAGTATCGTCCAGGAGTAAAGACACAAGTCACAATTGAAATGTTGATTAATATGGCTTTGGCCGTGTTTGGTGACAAGAGGTGAATAGCCAGGTAAATCTCACTTTTGACTTCCCTAACTTGAAGACACTCCAAGTATCGCCCGGGTTTAAAAATATAAAATACAGATAGAATATAACTATAAACAGATAAAAAATATTTATGGATATATTCTTATGAAAATAATTTTCGAATGAAACGTGGCTGTAATAGCTTAAGCCTTGTTTATTCAACTTCCACATCTTTATCTCCTTCCCCTTCCCTTTACCATCAGCCTCACAACATACTCCAATTGCCCCAAGATGGTACGGAGCAGTTTTGACTTTGATGCGGTATTTACAAAAAACAACTCAGCAAGTTTAAAGTGTGGTGTAGTTTGGCAGTTTCCAGCAAAGTCATATTTTATGGCAAATACCAAATATGTGTAAATACGGCAAGAGAGGACGTCATACACAAGCATATGTCTTGCCTGCATCACAATTCAAACATGAATCAATGTATCGTAAATTTCTAATGACCAAACTATATTTATTTTTCCACGATATCCATGAGGTAGCTTAGTATCAAAACCGTTTTTTTCTCTATCGATTCTAACTATTAAAAAAAAGATTTTACCTGCTCTCTGGTTAATTCTTTCAAAACGTTCTAGGCATTCCTTTTTAATATTCGGCAGGTCTATGTCAATTTCCGTATAAGTAAATCCCCCTCTATTTTCTTCTCGGGGTCGAAGATCCGCCTTGCTTGTAACAGACTCCACTTTAAAGCAACCTGAAAAAATTAAATAAAGTTAATTAATCATCGATGTACAAAAAATGTTGAACAGAACTTGAAAGTGAACTTTGAAATTTTTTGAATTGTTTAAATTCTGTGACACAAACCATCCTAAGAGACTAGGATAATTTAAGAAATAGTAATGCTCCCAGATGTCAGCTTAAGTGATTTGAGTAACTTAAGTGCGAAGTTTTGTTCCGGCGTCAAAGGAGTGAAAAGGTAAATACCAAATATACTTATACGCAACAAGAGAGGAAGGACATTTCATAAACGACATGGATTCTGAACATCCGAGTTTAACATTTTGTACATATGCATTGCAACTAACCGGCTGTCTGCGTACTTTCCGTATATTGCAAACATTCCTTCTCATCTGTGAGGTCGACATCTATATCCGTATTTGAAATTTCACCTCCGCCTCCTTCCTGGGGTCCTAGTTCCGTCTTGATCGTAACAGTCTCTGGATTTAGTAGATCCATGGCAGTGCTGTGGTAGCGTTTGTTAATTGTTTCAAGCCCAAACAAACATACCTGAAACAGAAAATAGTTGTAATTTAACGGAACTCAATGAATAAACTTTGAACATTTGGTTTTGCTTGGAATAATCTGTCAAAACAATGAAGTCGTATAGTCGTCAAAACACGTAATTCGAAATAAGCATATAATTGCGACTGTATCTTAGACTGAAGTTAAGACGTTTGAAAACGGTTTAAAAAATGGTCTTCGATTGTCAGATAACTATTGTCAGATAACCAGAGAAAAACCGTATTGTCGTTCTGCATTTAACAAATATCGGTAATCCATGTTTTTTTTTAAAAATAATCTGCGATTATTTTTAACAAATTCCCTTCGAATCCTGGACTAAAAATGGAAATTTTGACGTCTTGACTTATAAGTTTAAACGTTCCTTACAAAACACCAAATAGAATCCTTAAGTTAGGTCTACCGATTCGCTAAATTTAAGCTAGCTCGCGTTAAACACAACGCAATTATGTATTTGAGTATGCCATAGCACTAATTTAAGAACCGTGGTCGGTCAGTTTGATTGGTTATAACGACTGCTATCAAATAGCGATGAACATTTGGTATTAGCACTAACGAAAATCCATCACAAGTATGAGATGATAAAATAACAACGTGGGTTAAACAGAGTATGGAAAAAGGATAATCGAAGACATGTGTTGACAAAATACTTTAGTTAAGTTATTTTATAGACAGTAATGAAGTCAAAGTCAATTATAATAATTATCAGGAAACTGAACTTCTAGGTTAATGATAATTTCATTGCAGTTGCGTCTTGTATAATATTATTAGACAATTGGACGAGATCCGCCCTTTCAAAACGACTGTATGAAGAAACTGATTTATTAACCTCCTTAGCCGCACACGTCAGGACTAGAGGATTCTTTGTCCCGATGACTGTGCGGCTGCAGCGACCTTGAGAAAAATGAGAAATAAATTTAATAGATAATTTAGCTGTCAGAGAAGCTACATTAGTGATGGGCGGGATCGAAACATGTACAAGATCGAAATATTTAATTTCCACAATGTTATGAATTTAACTTTATATTGTATTTGTATTACATAACCTACTTCACATAAACTAAACCTATCAATTTGATTGTGCTGATAAGGAAAAACTTCCCAGTTGGACAGTCAAAGATTCATTATTCTGTGATTGCATTTTTTAGTATCTTATAATTAAATAAATACCAAAAATCATGAAGCATCAAACAAAAAATATCAAAATCCAGAACACTTTTATTATCAAAATATGCGAGACCTGCGAACAAAACGATAACTTTAGAATTTGTGTACCAACAATAATATGTGAAGCCTTCATACTGACTGAAACATGGTAAGATTCATCAATTCTTCTCAACTGGGCTTATGATCTTATAACTGTATTGTCTATTATACACAAAACTCCACTACCAACAAAAAAAACACCATCAAGGTATTAGTGAGTAGGTACTGTATTTCTTAACAACATCCCAAGTTCTCATTAAAATGACAATATTTAGAATATAATGCCAAGTGAAAAAGGGGAAAACGAAGTGAAAAAAAAGGTTTCACTTATTGAAAAATGGAACACATTACTAACAACGAAAAGGTAAACTTATATTTTTGAGAACAAACGATTTTCAATATTTGATTTATTTTTATTATTTCACCCGAAGTAAGGAAAATATGACCTTACTCCAAGATCACAGTCACGTCAGCAATGCACTTTTATCGGTTTAATTTTTTAGTGACAATAATTTTCTGTTTCTGTACCGTAAACTCGTACCAACCATGTCTTCTAAAATTGCATTATGGCCGTTGCAGCATTAAATTAAATTTCTGCCAATATACTCAAGCACTTGTTTTTAAAAGCAGTCTCATTTTCCTGGGAAGTTTTTTTCAATTTAATCAATAAATCTGAACAATTTAAGGACATATCCTTTATACTAACATTCACAGGAACAGCGTGAAACATCTTTGCAAAATATAAATTCTTTTTGAATGAGACTGATCCCTTCAGAAGGTAATCGGCCATTAGATCATTAACCGCGTCATCATCATCAGAGTCAATAGAAGTGATAACAGAATGGAAAAACTCCATGAAAATTGCGCGGTTTATTAAGTATTCTTTGAGCAGAAACTGTTGTTGTAGCTGCGAGATCTTGATAACAAAACTAACGTTTAATAAACAAGATGCTGTGCTCTTTAGCAGCATTGGTAAAATAACTAAAGAACAAACTGAAGTGTTCAAAAAAAAACTTCAGCCCTTTCAAGGCATTCAAAGAGGGAACAGTCGATTTCTTTAAAAAATCGTGACACAAAATGGTTGGTAGAAGAAAACATGAGTAGAATATTTTACAATGTTCTTCAATCTGCAATTTGTCAAATTTTGCCGTGAGCCGTTCAGTCGCACAAAAACCGTTCGTCCTGTCAAAACCAATGTGTACACTGTCGCCGGTTCTTTATAGGAATAATCCCTTAATACGTATTTTATCGCAACCAATTCAAAATAACGAGTGCTATCGTACCACGATCACCGTTCCAGTGCTGACAGATGAATCTCGAAATGCAGATTTCATTCGCCACCCGGTAAGTTGATTGTGAATTAACCTTACGAATTGTGTTTTCGCATTCGTCTGTCACAAGCCATAGACTTCATTCATTATTTATCTGTGCGGGATAGCCCTTTAAACTACGGCTATCCCAACCCTTGTTCGTTCCTGGAACACATTCATTGTCAGTGTTAAATTCCTCCAATATCTGTACAGCAATGGACTCGCAATTCTCTTCTTGAGATTTGCATTTATTTATTATCGAATTAATATCCAAATCTACTTCCATTTCTTCATTACTTTCATTATTAATAATAACGAAGACCAAGAGTTTCTTTTGTGCCACTGTCGTCGTTTTTTTTTTTGCTTTCTTCACATTCGGTTTTATATACTAATTCGTAGAAAGTTTACCACTTGTTGAACAATATCATCGATTCGTCAATATTTTTTTCTTTTTTCTTACTAACAGTTCGCTTAAAACTACCCAAAGCAAGCGCAGAACGTCTATCTTACTCCCGATAAGTGTTCGAATTTATTTATTGAGACAAAGGAAACTTAACAACACAAAATCAAAATCCTTAAGACCTTACAACTTCTTTACGTTCTCGTGGCACGTCTCAATTTTTTCTATGGTTTTATCTATAGGCTACTTTGTGTAATTTTTTAGCAGCCAGATGCATTTTTAACCCGAGGATGATGTTTTAACACATTATAATCGGGAAGGGGTTTTTTACCCGTTCGGTTGATTGATGCTTAACGTCGGGAAGGGTATTTCTACCTTCTGCGCCCGCCTCATTTCAATGGCAGAAAAGAAAAAAATATCCGATGTTTTTTTATATGAATATTATATACCAATCTCTTTGTAAAGGTCCCAACTATATGTACGTGATTATCAAATTGCAATTCAAGTCTTTTTTGTATTTATCTTAGAGTCTTTTGTGTACATTGGTATTTCAACTAAAATGACCTATATTATTGAACACCTGACACTTGATAGGTATTGAGTTTGAAGATCGAAAAAATACATAAGTAATTGAGATAACATATTCTGTTATTGTAATAATTCAATTCCTGGAACTAGGGTTTTTATTACCGTGAAACCCGAAACAAATCTCTCTATCTCTGTTCCGCACCCACTCAACTCCTAGGTGCGAGCGAGCGGAGAGTGTCGGGCGCATTTAACAAAAGCAGGTATCGGCAAACACAGTTAGGCGGACAGTAATAAATATTTTCAAGTGCATGCCAATTTTTAAAAAGCAAATTGTCGTATGTTCCGAGGAGATAATATTTATATTTACTTTTTCAAACCTTTTAAAATGGATTCTTAAAAATGAAAAAAGTGATGACGAAATCGTCGCGGATAATTTATCTGAATGTTCTAGAAATTATTTGCCTGAAAACCATAGTGAAAGTGAAGAATCGTAGGAGAAGAATGTCAGTAATGCCATTACAGTTTAGTGATTCTGAAGAAAGTGAAAGTGGAGGAAGAACAATGAAATATTAGATGAACAATTTTTAGACGTGAACTAACTGATTATATAAAGGTGGTTAGAAACTTTAACCTAATAGTGAATGGTGAAAAACAGATGGTACTTTAGAGAACGTAATAAACGTGTATAAATGCACTTAGAACATGAAAACGGTTTTTATCGACTGTGAGTCATCGCGTGTCTAGTCAAATATCCCTTTCGAGAACATGAGTAGTTACACTTGGAACATGAAAAAGGCTTTTCTCCACTGTGAGTCATCAAGTGTTTCTTCAAATCTCCCTTCCGAGAACATGAATAGTTGCAGCCGGAGCAAGAGAAAGATTTTTCTCCACTGTGAAGAAGCATGTGGCTCGTCAGATGGGCCTTTTGTGAACATAAATAGTTGCATTTAGCACATGAAAAAGGTTTTTCTCCACTGTGAGTCATCATGTGTCTCGTCAAAGCTCCCTTCCGAGAACATGAATAGGTGCACTCAGAACACAAAAAAGGTTTTACTCCACTGTGGGTCAGCATGTGGCTCGTCAGATGGTGCTTTAGAGAACATGAATAGTCGCATTCGGAACATAAAAAAGTTTTTTCTCCATTGTGAGTCAGCATGTGACTCGTTAGATGTCTCTTTCGAGCACATACATAGTTACAGTGGGAACATGAATAAAGCTTTTCTCCACTGTGTGTCAGCATATGTTTCGTCAAATCTGCCTTTCGAGAACACGAATAGTTGCAAGCGGAACATGAAAAAGGTTTTATTCCAGTGTGGGTATTCAAGTGCCTTCCGAAATTTGACTTCCTAGAGCAGGAGTAGCTACAATGGGGACAAGATAATAGCTGTGCTACAGGATGCCTCATCAGATCTGTCGACAAATATATAAAAAAAATATATGAATAGAGAAGGCTTAAGAAGGACGTACATGAAGTAAAGATAAGCACAGTTATTTGTAAAAAAAATAAATATGGGATAGGACGAATTGTAAAAAAGCGATTTTACCTGCTATCTGGTTAATTCTTTCAAAGCGTTTTAAGCATTCCTTTTTAACATCCGGCAGGTTTATGTCAATTTCCATATAAGGAAATCCTCCTTTATCTTCTTCACGGGGATCAGGTTCCGCCTTGATGGTAAGAGCCTCCATATTAATACAACCTTGAAAACAATTCGCACATTGTAAAAACAAGCCTGAGAGAACAGACTGACAATTGCTAGAATTTAAAGATATTCATAAATACATCTAGAAACTAAATACAAAAACATTTAACTACACTCCTGGTTTTTGACAGCTTTCGCGTTCGAGGGGTGAGGCTCTAGGCTAGCATTCCAGCGATCGCGGTTTCAAATTCCGGTGCGAGCAAGTAAATTTCATTTGATTAATTCGCGTTATTTTACAATTTATTTATTCACGTCTTTTACATGTATACAACAAGGTTAGCTGATCAGAAGTACAATAAATAGGATAATAGAGTCCGGACAATATAAGAAGGTACAATACTAGTTATCGTTGAGTGTTGTACATTGAAGTAATAGTTGTTCGATAAATATATATAATAATAAGAGTACAGAATAGGTACTTAAGGTACTATAAAAGTAGTGGCGGAACAATATTTAATAACATTTTTGATGTTAGTAAAATAAATATAAATTTATTATACAGAACATAGCTTAACATCACTACAACAAATAACAGAACGGTTTGTTGTAAAGCAAATTTGTAATCAACAGACATTTATTACGCCTGATTGGGTGTTTTATAGAACATAGAAAAATTTATGTAAGTAAAGTGGGCATGTAAGTAAAAATAAATTTAAGAGATCAGTTACATAAAACTAATATATTGATTTTTAGTTTGGTCACTGAGTGGTGGCGGTAAACATCGATTGAACTGAACTTAATACATAGTCTGTGTAGCCCCTGAATTGGAAAATTTTCGATATAAATACTAGGAGACTTTGGAACATTATAGGGAGCAGTCTGTCTTGTCTTTCGCGTAGGTAAATGCAAAGTAATAAGGTTCGTTAAATCCATGTCCTCTAATCTCCATTCCTTATCTTGAAGAGACAAACTAAATCAGTCATTGTGCGCCTTGATGATAAGTCGGTCAAGTTTTTTAAGTCCATTAAAAAGGTGTAATTAGTATCTTCGACTGGAATTCCTAATGTATAATTAATAAATCTCAGAAATTTATTCTGCACTCTCTCGATTTTTAGTTGGTGAATCTTATACAATGGAGCCAAGATTGTCTAATTATACTCTAGATTGCTTCTCACCAACCTGCGAATAGTAATTTAAATGAATTAATTTATTTTAAATCTTTCACCGTCTTCAAAATAATTTCCTAACATTTCATGACCTTGTTTGTGATTTCATTTAAATGAGAAGCAAAATTTAATTTACAAAAAAAAATACCATGATCCTTAATTTGCTCGGCTCTTGTTAGAATAATGTTATTGATGGTATATTGATGCATGATAGGGTTTTTGTTACGGGCAATTTTACATTTGACATTTTTCAATATTTTGGAATATTCCATTACGGGTGCACCACTCTTGTAGTCTCACAATAATCAGTTGAAATACATAAAAGTCATTGAGATTTGTAACAGTTTCGTAAATTTTACGATCATCAGCAAACATGAATATCATAATTCCATCAAAACGGTAGTTATGCCGTTGATAAAAAAGGTAAGCAACATTGGTCCCAAATGAGACCCCCGTGGAACGCCGGTGAAGATTTTAAACTGGTATGAAAAGTGCGAATAAAGTTGAACTGATTTTTTCTTTTGTTTAGATAACTTTCCACCCATCTTTAATTATTTCCCGTTATTCCAATACTTTTAATTTTAAAATTGAAATTTATTGTGAGACTTTGCCAGAAGCCTTACTAAATTCGGTGTACACTACGTCAGTTTAATGACGTTTGTTCATAGTATTAAATAAATACTCCTGATAAATCAAATAGTTTGTTAGAGTACAAATACTTGCAATGGAACCATCTATCCGGTGCGAGATTATTTTATTGATCTCAGGCGAGAGTTTAGAGAGCAGAGCAGATTCATAATCGGGATTGACGACTGAATACATATAGGTCTATAGATAGAGATATTCAAGTTATGACCTTTCTTAAAGGTTATTAGACAAGAAGCTTGTTTTAGATTATTTCCGAAAGGTGCCAATTTTTAGAGATAAGTTAATAAATTCAGTAAAAGGATAATTTTGATAAGAGGATTGCAGGAATATTATCAGGACCAGCCGATCTGTAAGATCAAAGAATTCTAAAATCACTTTCTTCGAATATGCAAAAAAATAAATGGTATATTTGCGGCACGTTTCAGAGTGGCAAATACTCTCAGTATCGCTTGGCTTGAAGGACACAATTGAAACGTTGATTTAAATGAGTTTGGCCGTGTTTGGTGATTATATTGTATTGGCCAGGTACCTCACAGCTTTCACTTCCCTATATACTTCCCCTTCCCTCTCTATTCGGCTTCTCAACATACCCTTATTGCTACACAAGGTTGAGAGCAGTTAGGACGCTGGTGCGGTATTCAAAAAACATAATTATAAGTATTGTGTTGGAATTTGGGTGTTTCCGGCAAAGATACGTTTCGTGGTAGCAGTACCTACCTCCCTGGCCTACGAGATATAAACGGGCGGCGATCGGCCACCGTCCGTGGCTTGATATTAAATCACTCTGGTACTGTACTCGCTGAGATACAGTCTTAATACACTGGCTGTGATAATACTAAAATACTTTTTAATTATTTCCCGCAATCCAGATCGAAGTATACCACAAGTTAGACAAATGTTTGCGTCCCGAGCATCATTTTTTTTAGATATACTAAGGAACTAACTGGCTGTCTGAGTACTCTCCGGCTTTTGCAAGCATTCCTTCTTTATATCTGGGAGTACTAAATCTATATCCGTATACGGCATTTCACCTCCACTTTCTTCCTGTATCCTTCTTGATGCCAATATTATCTTGATTTAGTAGATCCATGGCACAGCTGTGGTAGGATTTGGTAATTGGCACAAGCCAAAACAAATATACCTGAAACAGAATATAGTTATAACGGAACTCCAGTATGAATGATCTTTAAATGTTTTGTTTCGCTTGGAATATTCTGTCAAAACAATGATATCGTATGCGTAACGCAAATTAGGATATAATTATTGTGACTATCTTGACCTTGAAGGTGAAATTTGAAAACTTTTGAGAGAATCGTTAACAATCGTCGGATAACTCAACATATACTATAAGCATATCTTAAGTTGAACCAGTATACAATTTATTGGGTCCACCATTCGGCTTCCAACATTACAATGACTATCGATATTTGAAAGGCTTTCGAAACACTTATATTAAAATAGGTAGACGTCTTATTAACTGATCAGGTTCCTCAAACAAAATGTCAGTAGATTTCCTAACTTGGGAGTACTGATTGAGGTAAGATAAGCAAGTCGCGTTAGATACAGCGCAGTTGTGCATTTGAGCCTGCCATAGCCCAAATTAAAGATCAATGATCGCTCAGTTTCATTTAGATTAACGGCCGCTACCAAAATGAGTAGCGTGATAGGAAAAAATTCGGTTTATGGGTGAAATTCCTAAAAATTAAAACTAGTTATTTTTATACTAACTTTGGGCCGGGGAATCCGAATCTGGAAGAATTAGGTGGCGGCAAGCAATATTAACTGAATTACACGACTTTAAAATTTCGACGCACAAACAATTTAACTGGCCATTTTGAACGCTTTCTGACAATAAAACTAGTTATCTTTATACATCTTTAAACTAACTTTGGGCCGGGGAATCCGAATCCGAAAGAATTAGGTTGGGGCAAGCAATATAAACTGAAATACACGACTTAAAAATTTTAGATGCAAACAATATACAACGCCATTGTCGATGCGTTTTTTTGACAATAAATCCATAGAAAAATAACCAAAGATATTAGATAAAGTGTTATCAACTCTCAAAAATATTTATCATACATAACAGCAGAAAAACATACCTTATAAATCGAACAAGTCTTCTTCGTCCGTTGTATCCTTGTCAGACTCACACGTCTCCAAGGGTTCCTGATGAATACGCGGGTCATATAAGAGCCCAGCTAAACGGTAGAACTCCAGAGTAGGATCATTCAGGCGTTCTTTGCAACTTTTCAGAAACATGTATCGAGCAAGGTTGCCGGGTATGTGCGCTTTAACTCTACCAGATGACGACATGGAAGACTTGGCTGCCCGCCAAGAGGACTCGATGGAATTTGTATGAGCTCCAGAATCAGGGTCCTTGAAATGTAGTGAATGATTCACCGTCTGGTGTACATACCCTAAGTCTGACAGGCAGTCATATGCCTTCCAACAGTCACTGATAATAGTTGTGCCCTTCGGTTCGATCCATTTTTCGATTATGGGCATTAAAGTTTCGGAACTCCGAGACTCGACGGCTACCATAAACACACTGCCGGAACCACGTTCGTAGCCGCCAAAAACCCATTGTCCTTCAACATAATGCCCACGATGATATTTTCTTTTACCAAACTTGGATTCGTCAATTTCAACGATTTTACCAGGGCCGCCGATTTTTTTTAAGCGACACAAGTAAGAATCGAGTATAACTTCCCAACAAAAAGAGGACCAGTCTACTAATGCTTCCATCGCCAACTCTAACTGTAAGCCAATAAGCCGTAACGACGCACCTTGCACCCAAAAATTGACGAATCCAAGAATTTTCCAAATTGGCAAATGAGACCTTGCAAAAAACGTCCCAGTTCGAAATGCCACTCTGTTGTCGCACCGCTTAGCCTTCTTCTTGGCCCGCGCTTATTTGCCATAGCAATTCCATCGAAACCCATCGGTACTAAAAAAAACCTTTCTTTAACACACTTTATACAATAGAATTTTCGCAGGTAAAAAAATGCATAGCAATAAAAAAATAACCTCACCGATTTTCTTTCGACCTTAATTCCAGCGCTCGCCCACAATCCGGACAATTATAAGTCCCACTTTGAGGAATGAGGCCCCATTCTACTAACTTAGCCAACATTTCTTTTTTTTCAGCACAAATCTGCAATATCTTCATCAAATTCAACATTTTGAGATGGAGAATAATTCAAATTGGATAAACGTATTATTCCGGAAACGAATGTGCCTAAAAACGTGCTGGCAGTGTTACAAACTCTCAAAAATATTTTTCCCTAAAACTAAAGAAAAGAAAGTGCCCACTTCGTAGCGCCAACTCGCGTCAAGGCAAGAAAACATCCCAGTTTTCAAGTAGTTTAGCGGCTACGCTAGGTTTGTGTAACATGGTTTGTGATAGAAAAGAAAGTGCCCCCTTCGTAGCGCCTACTCGCGTCAAGGCAGGAAAACATCCCAGTTTTCAAGTAGTTTAGCGGCTACGCTAGGTTTGTGTAACATGGTTTGTGATAGAAAAGAAAGTGCCCCCTTCGTAGCGCCTACTCGCGTCAAGGCAAGAAAACATCCCAGTTTTCAAGTAGTTTAGCGGCTACGCTAGGTTTGTGTAACATGGTTTGTGATACAAAAGTGAATAAAATGTATCTGAATACTTTACGTAAATGAAATAATGTTAGCAAAATTAAAATATAAAATGCATATTTTTTCGTCTCCCCCGACATAAAAACTCACCTTTCGTGATAATAAACCTAAATCTAACTGTTTGAATATGAAATATTACTGAAATTATAAACATGTTATTTTACGTTATTGATATTATTGCTTACTAGCAACACTTAATTTTATATATCTTTGGTTATTTTTCTATGGATTTATTGTCAAAAAAACGCATCGACAATGGCGTTGTATATTGTTTGCATCTAAAATTATTAAGTCGTGTATTTCAGTTTATATTGCTTGCCCCAACCTAACTCTTTCAGATTCGGATTCCCCGGCCCAAAGTTAGTATAAAAATGTATAAAGATAACTAGTTTTATTGTCAGAAAGCGTTCAAAATGGCCAGTTAAATTGTTTGTGCGTCGAAATTTTAAAGTCGTGTAATTCAGTTAATATTGCTTGCCGCCACCTAATTCTTCCAGATTCGGATTCCCCGGCCCAAAGTTAGTATAAAAATAACTAGTTTTAATTTTTAGGAATTTCACCCATAAACCGAAGCTTACCCGAAAATATGTTAGTTGTACACAGACAATAACGAAGTCATAGACAAATATTATTTATTTATTGACCCTTTCAAACATTGCGTTTCAAATATTTATTTTGCAAGAACTATAAAAAACATACATTGCATAAGCGATAGAGAGAATTACAAACTGTAATGTTTTCATATGACGAGCGTGTAGGTAAATTGTTACGGTGTACCGTTCAGTACTTTCAACACTTTTTTTCAGTTTGAAATGTTGTATGGGTACCTACATCTTATTTTATTTTTTTAATTTCTGAAAATATTAAAACTGTTTGTGAAACAAGATAAAATTATCTTTCCCAATCAAGAAGATCAATTGGTCCCGGTTTATGACAGTCAGGATCGGCAAGAGGCAATTCTCTCAACTGATGCCACGATGACTTATCTAGACGAACAGTTGGCATGTTGCCGCAGATACTAGGCAGCGTAAGTGCCTTGACGTTGAAGAGAACCCGTCCCTTAACACCGATCTCTAATTGAATGACTCCTGACGTGGTTGCGGAAGATTGGCCTAAGCCGCTAACTCTCTGAGAACTGACGAGCTTGACGAGGGATGCCTACGAGCTCCGCAGCACGATCGGTGATGAAGTGAACTTGATCGATCAATGCGCGAAAGGTTTGGAAACGGTCGGATGAATCGCGAATGCCAACATTGGCGGTTGACAATAGTACTATGGACTTGTCTCCTAAATTGGTGAGGACCTGAATTTTAGAGTCGGAAGAAGAAATCTCCTGGTCCGTAGACGTCGTGGGGTGTTGATGCTGATCTTCCAAAGAAGTGTTTTCGTCTCGATGGAATAAAGTATGATATTTGTGCCAATTCGATACAGCAGACAAAATACCCTTTTCTACATTGATAGATGCAATACCTATTCCAATCAAAATGAATTTATCCAAAGGACATGTAACTACTATAATAATAAATTTGCAAATTTAGACACTCGTGCTGACATATTCACTGCTAGTTACTATCACTACAGAATTTCATTGTATCACATTCTAACTCATATTCACGACTGTTAAATTGATTGTAGCTAATATTTTAATATTACTTGCGTGGCAATTTTTCTTTATCCCTCTCCTCCCTTTTCCCTTTCCAACCCAAGTCTATTTAAGTATATTTATAATCACTTATTTATCGCTGTTTATGGTAGGCATATTATAGGTTTATCGTTTGTTGAATTTACATTCCGCTGTCCTAGTTCTTGTTGGTTCAATAGACCTTTTTTTGCAAAACTGAGTTATGAATGCCAATATGTTCATTAGCCTATTGCGCATTAATGAAGCTAAAAAAAAACATATTTTTTGGTTTTTAAGTGACATTTTAAGCATTTTTCGAGTGCCAATATCCACTCACGGAATAATGTTTCAGTTCTTATTAGTTCAATCTCCTGGATATTGAACATTCAAACACTCAAAGTTATGAATATAATATTTTTTAAAAGTTCATAGATATTTGTTCAACATCCCGCCGAACGTTGAGATCTTGAATGTTCAATCTCCACTGTCAACCAATCAGGAGCCGGCTAGATAAAATGTGCGGCCATGTTGATTTTTAGTTGTTTTCTAACAACGAAATTGATACACTAAAAATACGTTTAATTGCGAAAATATACTGTTATTGAACTAAAAAATGACTTCACCGACTCCAGAATCAGACCTAAGAACAGTAGCTAAAATAGAAAGGTAAGTCTTAAAATTATGTCATTTATAGGCTTTTTCACCTAATTTTACATGTACTTCTTGAATTTCTAGGCAAATATACAGGTTGCTTCATTTATTATTTATTTATTCAATTATTTATTTACAAACTTAGGACTTTTACTTAAAATGAATATTACTTAATTGTATTAGTGCATTAAAACTTATTTTTATTCAAGAAATACAACTCAAGAGCCAGGACATGGAAATGTGCAAAAAGTCGACTGTCCTCATAGTCTGATTGAAAAACATCTACGACACATATTTTGTCCGTTATCACTGCTGAGATCGCTGATGAAAACGAAGTCCAAATATTTCAATTTTGAATTCATTCAATTTAAAGTTTCTGATTTTTTGTTTTTTTTAGTCACATAAAAAACAATAAACATATTCTTATGTAGGAACTACAATAAAACCAACTAGGCAAACGACTAACAACAATAAATGTAATGTTAAATAGCGCACACCCATAAGCCAAATCGCGGGATATTATAATTTTAGGATTTTAAGAGCTGAAAGTATTTAAAAAAATAATATTTTATTCACGATAATCAACATAAATAATAAGCTCACGGCAAATAAGACCTTCCGAAAGAAAAAAAATCTTTCTAAAGTAAGTAAGCTTTAAAAATTACATTTATCAAATGTAGGTAACGAAACAATAAAAAAAAAACAAATTTTCAACTGAAAATTGAACTTCAATAATTTTACTCATCACTCGGGATTTTTTTTTATGGAATACCGCATACAGTCTCAAGTGCTCCCAACCATCTGGAGCCAGTGAGACTATGGAATCCCCAATCGGGGTATATTAGTATTTTTTGAGGCTGAAGGTAGTGTGGAGGGGAAGGAGATGGAGAGGAGAAAGAGAGGAAGGAGGATGAAGGAGAAGAGAGATAGTATGTGAGTATCTATTCAGATCTGATCACCAAACACGGCTAAAGCCATTTCAATTCTTATGGTGGTCTTTACACCATATCTTCCTCTCTGGAACATGCCGCAAATAGACTATATGTTATTTTAAATTAATAATTTGTGAAATAACATAAATGAATAAAATAAAATTTACTTGCGCACGCCGGGATTTGAATCCGCGACCTCCGGATTTCTAGTCAAGAGTACCCCTAGACTATGGAGGCCGTAATACGAACGATGTAAGAATATTTCACATCACGCATGCACGTACAAAGGTACCTACCGCTAGTAGTATATTAGCGGTAGGTACCTTTGTACTTGTGCATTGTTTTCAAACTTCCAAAATAATGGATGATTTATATCGAGCAGTTTTTGGGAAAAATCAACTCAAGGACTCTGTTTGTATATTTTAAAGTAATACTTTAAGTCAACTACTAACTAAGATAAAAGTAAAGTATTTGAAATCTGAAAATCACCCTGTATATACAATTTACCACTAATTGGCTAATGAACAAAAAAATACCTCAAACTTATGGGAGACGAATCGTTCAATCTCCAGACAATATGTTCAGTATCCAAAATAATCATTCATAATTTTCAAGTCATGTTCAACGTCCACCTTTAAAGTCATAATATGAGCTTAATATAGCTTCAATCTTCGAAAAATGGTCTTTAATAATTTTCTGATACACATATGCCTGTTACACATTTGCCAGTAAAAACAAAAAAAACGTCTCCTGTAAAATTTGCTAAATGGTCTATTGAACATACAAGAACTAAGGCAGCGATTCGTATTATTATTTTTCTTATTTGCTGCTTTATTATGTTTTTTTTTCTTTCTATTTTTATTAAATATTCTAGTTACAGGTTAGTTTTATGTTTCTGAATATCTAACTGTGAACATTAATAATTGGTCTGTTTTTTTGTTATCCTCTTATGTATATTGTATTACTAAGACTGTTTATGTTCCTCAAATAAATAAATAAATAAATCACAAATAAAGCTGCTAAAACGTAAGGCTTCATCATAAGAAACACAAAACTTTTTAATATCATCGATATCATTAAGCAACTCTACTTTGCCTATGTATAAAGTCATTTGGAGTTTGCATCAGCAATTCAAAACAAATTCCTAAAATATCTTTGTTTCAAGTCGTATGTAAGATTTAATAATTATGCAGAGGCAGCTTCATACTTTAAAATTGATTCACTGAGTGTACGGAGGAATAATTAGGATGCACTATTCCTATATAAAGTAGTTAACAATAATATTCAATGCCCAGAGTTCCTAAACAAGATTCCGTTCAATGTACCTGCGCATTCAACACGCTCTTGTGTCCTGTTCAGGGTTGATCAAAGTAAAACAAACTCTAATCAGAATTCTCGCCTGAACAGACTATGTAATAATTACAATAATATTATTTAAGGTTGATATTTTCAGTTCCGAACTTACCAAATACAAGAGGTCCATTAAAGAATATTTCTCTGATGGTTTGTGAATAATATTTATGTCTCTATTGTTTATATTGTGTTGTGGGTTGCCCATATATATACATACATACCTACATATACATACTAGCGCGGCCGGAAGCCGATCACGCGGACAAAGCATGTCAACAACAAAATTGCCAGGAGCTTACAACCAATAGAAGCTCGAATCCAGAAATCATTACCTTTTATGGAATATTAGACAGTCCACGTGGAGTGCATGTTACTTATGAGGTGACCGCATTGACCAATGAATGCAGACATGGCCATATACGGCAGTGCCCCCCCTCTCTTCTGGCCCGCTCGCTGGACAGGCAAAGCGAGACAGGATTCCACAGTCGCCCGGGGATCGCCCTTGAAGTAACGCCAGGGTTTTCAGGCCGCCAGCTGTTGGCCCCCCAACTCGCGTAAGAGTCCGGAGTCTACCCGTCAGCCTTATAATTGGCTAGTGTTTTGTACGAATTACCAAGTAACGATTGCCAGGGCCCCGCCACCAGACCGTTTATTGTACAATTGTGTCATGTCCTGGACTATCACAGCCGCCCACGGACCCTTTACATTAAACAAGTGTGTCATGTCCCAGACCGCCGCCTACCATGCCGCCTACTTCTGCCTCTTGGAGAGCCCTTTGCCGCCCGCACAGCGCCGCCTTCTACTGCCTGATGCGTGGAGAGCCCTTTACCGCCCGCACAGCGCCGTCTACCATGCCGCCTACTACTGCCTGACGCGGTGAGCCCTTGCTTCCGCGCAGGACCGCCCTACTACCGTCCCGCCCACACATGCCGCCCATGCTACCATCGTTGCTAACACGTGAGATACTTATATACCTAATTCTGTCTGAGCCCTAGATTCCTAGCTTGTCATAGTATATTCAGGTCTTAAACTGGTTCACTGTAACTGTCCAGTATTACTCCTTGTATGTGATAATAAACCATTCATACCGAAGTACCTGTTTCATTGGATATCGTACTATAGAGCCTTACCCCCAGAGATGGAGTTCTATCCTCGACCGGCACCATCGTGCGGCGAGCATATAATACACTTTAACACTAGTACCCAAGTGGTCTATAACTCACCTATAACTCAAATATAACTCACATATAACTGGAGTATTACACTGGCGCCAACGTGCCCGGGGACATATAAGAATATAACACTGTATAACATAACACTTAATAACATAACAAAGCTCAAACATAACACTGGCGACCAAAGTGGAGCTATGTTACATAATACAGGCGCCCTATTATGAGGGGGCCTTCTCAGATATAACGCTGACGCCAACGTGATGCGGTAAAGCATAACAATTGTTAATATCTCTATTATGATTTGATTTATATCTACAACCTCTCTCCATGGCTATAAATGTATTTTTTTGTAAATATTTCGTTTTAAGTATATAATCTTTTGTTTTGTATATATTTTTTTTAATTTCATATTCATTCCTCACAAATTTAAATTATGCTGTCTCAGTTAAAGTCACAAAGAGGAAATCCATAATTGGTTTCATTTTACTAAATAACACTTATGTACAAACTGATTAAATGTAAACTGTCGATTTCCCAAAAATGAATAAATAAAATGTAATCAATAAAAAATTCTTTTATCATTCACTTAAATTTATTTTTGTCATTAACATTTAAGAGAAAAAATTTAGGTTGTCACAATTTTATTTTGCACTGAGATCCCCACATGCCCTTACAGTTCACTGTTATACTAAAAACGGCATTTGAAAACACGTGCTGCATTAAACTTAACAAGTTTCAGAACCCTGCAGTTAACTTGAACGTAAGTTTTCATTGCAAAAAGATATAAAACCTTCGTTTTAATAATATGCACTTGAAAAACCACCACTGCAACACACATCATAATATAATATAACGTAAGCTATTTAAAATATTTCAACTTATCTTTTCGGCTATAAAATTATTCATTATCACGTTAAATATTTGAATATTTGGTTGAACAGAATTTTTCCTAAGGCTTAGTTGTCATTAACATTTACCATTACACTTATTGTGGAATAAAACCACTTAAATAATAATGCTTAATTGCAAGAAGAGAATCTTTATGATAATCTAACATATCTGATATTTAAAATTTTTTGTTTTGATTAGGTAAGTAGATTCTCATATAGTGTAAAAACTGAATGTTAATAAAGATGGTCCAGGAAACTGAATGAATTCCTGGACCATCTTAATTCTCTCCACAGTAAAATTAAGTTCACAATGGAGCTGGAAAACAAAGATAAAATCCTGCCTTTTCAAGATGTGGAGGTGATGCGAAAACACGATAGTAGCCTACGGCATACCGTATATAAGAAACCAACTCATAGAAATAGGTACTAGCACGCTGATTCGCACCACCACCCAGCGCAGAAGAGAGGACTTAACCATACGTTAGTGACCAGAATATGTGAAGAACAAAAAATCGGAGCGGAACTTACAAAGCTGACCGATGAGCTGGAGCGTAACGGTTACCCATCTAGTCAGAAAAGGCAAATAATAAGAGCCAAATCTGCACCGAACGAAGACAGAATTGAACAAGAGTCGAAAGGCTGTGCCTTCCTGCCTTATATGCACAATGTGACAGACAGAATTGCCAGGCTATTGAGAAAGGAAAGTATCAAGACAGTCTTCGGAACCACGACCAAGATACAAGACTTATTGAGGTCTGCAAAGACTAAGTTTCCTCTGGAAACAAATAGAGTGTATAAACTCAGCTGTTCCGGTTGTGACAAGGTCTATGTAGGCCAGACAGAGCGGACTATCTCCAAAAAGATTTCAGAACATTTCAGAGCTTGTAAACTCGGCCACCCTGACAGATTGGCAATTGCCGAGCATTTAATTGAAAGCGGGCATTACTTTGGATTTGTTCCTGAAGTCCTGGGGAGACCCAAAACTTATAGAGCATGGCTGATTACGGAGGCCATTGAAATTCACAAATATTCCGTAAATATTAAAAGAGACGATGGAGCTGAGCTCAGTATTTCTAGGTTTCCGGTAATTGACGGCTACACCAGAGCTAAACGCAGAAAACTACTTCAAAAAATATACGTTTATATAAGCTCAGAGGGTTGGAGCTGGCAACACGGTATCACATCCTCACACATAAGCTCACATTTCACCACGTCAGATAACACATCTGCCATTATGATGGACACTGCAATGCTGTCCGAAACGTTGGCTAAAGGAGTTAGCGCAACACGGCATAACACCCCAAAAGCGAAAAAAAAACTATTTAGATTTTAAAACTAAGTGATTTCTTCAAAACCATCAGAATGTCCTCAGTGAAAAAGACATAAGAGAAATCTACATGCTCTTTGCAAATCGCTCCTAATATACGGAATTATCAGACGGGGAAGTGCAAATGACAATTTATCAAAATCAACTAATTAAAACCACAAAAGCCCTTATGAAAATTATTTTGGAAGTTCCTGAAAGAATTAGCTTCGCATTCAATGGTTTTAAACCCAACAAAAAAATTCCACTCTCATTTAACAGAATAAGATCATAATATACTGACACTAAATACAGATTTAAACCGAATCCACTAACCGAATAAAAAAACCAAAATGTAATATATTTATATATTATATTTAACTGATAAGCCGGCGTAGATCAACTTTTCTCTACTTTCAATAAATATAATATCTATGTACGTATACGTACAAAGAAATAAATATAATATCCGTATATGTATATAACATATACTTCCGGAAGAAATTATCTACATGTTAGTGAAAACCCTATCAAACTACGTTGGATAGTTTAGTAGAAATATGCGCACAAACAGAAAAACACGGATGTTATACTATAACGAGAAACCAAAATATGGTCACGAATACGAATTTACTAAGAGTTTTTCGGGAAACGCACTGTAATCCCGTTTTCGGGCGACTAATGGAAAATACCTTTAAAAACATAATTCTCAAATGATCTATATATATATATATATATATATATATATATATATATATATATATAGATCATTTGAGAATTTTTATTATTATATTTTTCCAATATTCCGTATTGGAAAAATTTGTTTACAATCTAATTATATTCTACTAAAGATATTCGACGTTTGTAAAGTGTGTGGGAAATTGGCATTATAAAACTTGACCACGTTCTTCATACGATCGATTGCTCTGATATTAAATAATTTGAGAATAAAGTCATCCGTCCGATCTCCTCTGGATGTTTAGAAAACGTCAAAATATTTTGTTTTACTGATATTAAGTGTAGTGAGTCAAAATGTGGTTCGTCAGATGCTGCTTTCGAGAACATGAATAGTTGCACTCAGAACATAAAAAAGGTTTTTCGACACTGTGAATAAGAATATGTCTCTTCAGACTGCTTATGTAAGAAAATGAATAGTTGCACTCGGAACATGAAAAAGGTTTTTCTCCAGTGTGAGTCAGCATGTGGCTGGATAGACTTCTCTTTTGAGTAAATGAATTTTTGCACAAAGAACACGCAAAAAGTTTTTCTCCAGTGTGAATCAGCATGTGGTTCATAAGGCTGCTCTTTTGAGTACATGAATAGCTGCACTCGGAACATGAAAAAGCTTTTTCTCCACTGTGAATCAGAATATGTCTCTTCAGACTGCTCATGTCAGAAAATGAATGGTTGCAAAAGGAACATGAATAAGGTTTTTCTCCGCTGTGAGTTCGCATGTGTACCGTCAAATTTCCCTTTATAGTACACGAATAGTTGCACTCTGAGCATTTAAAAGGTTTTTCTCCATTGTGAGTTCGCACGTGTACCGTCAAACTTCCCTTTATAGTACACGAATAGTTGCATTCAGAGCATTTAAAAGGTTTTTCTCCAGTGTGAGTCAGCATGTGGCTTTTCAGGTGGGTCTTTAGTGTAAATGAAGCGTTGCACAAAGAACATGAAAAAGGTTTTTCTCCAGTGTGAGTCAGCATGTGCCTGGTCAGATTGCCTTTTTGAGTAAATGAATTTTTGCACAAAGAACACGCAAAAGGTTTTTCTCCAGTGTGAATCAGCATGTGGTTCATAAGGCTGCTATTTTGAGTACATGAATAACTGCACTCTGAGCATTTAAAAGGTTTTTCTCCATTGTGAGTTCGCATGTGTACCGTCAAACTCCCCTTTATAGTACACGAATAGTTGCACTCTGAGCATTTAAAAGGTTTTTCTCCATTGTGAGTTCGCATGTGTACCGTCAAACTTCCCTTTATAGTACACGAATAGTTGCATTCAGAGCATTTAAAAGGTTTTTCTCCAGTGTGAGTCTGCATGTGGCTTTTCAGATGGCTCTTTTGTGTAAATGAAGCATTGCACAAAGAACATGAAAAAGGTTTTTCTCCAGTGTGAGTCAGCATGTGGCTGGATAGACTTTTCTTTTGAGTAAACGAATTTTTGCACAAAGAACACGCAAAAGGTTTTTCTCCAGTGTGAATCAGCATATGTCTCTTAAGTTTGTTCTTTTCAGTACATGAATAGCTGCACTCGGAACATGAAAAAGCTTTTTCTCCACTGTGAATCAGAATATGTCTCTTCAGACTGCTCATGTAAGAAAATGAATAGTTGCAAAAGGAACATGAATAAGGTTTTTCTCCACTGTGAGTTCGCATGTGTACCGTCAAACTTCCCTTTATAGTACACGAATAGTTGCATTCAGAGCATTTAAAAGGTTTTTCTCCAGTGTGAGTCAGCAGGTGGCTTTTCAGGTGGGTCTTTTGTGTAAATGAAGCGTTGCACAAAGAACATGAAAAAGGTTTTTCTCCAGTGTGAATCATCATGTGGCTGGTCAGACTTCCCTTTTTAGTAAACGAATTGTTGCACAAAGAACACGAAAAAGGTTTCTGTCCACTGTGCGACAGCATGTGGTTTGTCAGATTGCTTTTATGAGAACATAAATAATTGCACTCGGAACACAAAAAAGGTTTTTTTCCATTGTGAGTCATCATGTGGATAGTCAATTGTGTCTTTCGAGAACATGAATAGTTGCACTCGTAACACGAAAAAGTTTTTTCTTCACTGTGAGTCTGCGGTTTTACATCGGTTTTACCTGGTGTCTGGGTAATTCTTTCAAAGTTTTCTAAGCAGTCCTTTTTAACATCTGGCAGGTATATGTCGATTTCCATGTAAGGTATTCTCTCTTTTTCCTCTGCTCGGGGTCCTAGTTCTGCCTTGATGGTATCACTCTCCACATTAAAGCCACCTAGGAAAATAATAAGTATGTTGAACATCGAATTACAATATAAAGTTTTTTTTTTAAATTGAAGGTAGCATAGATTAACAATGTAGAAGCGTGAATTTGGATATGAGAATTTACGGTAAATTTAAGAAATATGAATGACCCAAGATGTCTGCATCAGGAACCGATGCTTCAAGAACGGAAAACCATTTGCTTTTGAGCACCTTCCGCCCAGTTAATCCCACTTTTAACTTTCTTTAGATACGCTCAGTATCGCCCGTGTTAACGCACATAAAAACGGATGAAATATAACTCCAAATATATTTAAAATCGTTTTATTCCTATGAACACAATTCTCAAATGAAACGTGGCTGTCTATGGCCGTGTTTAGTGAGCACATCTGAAAAGACAGGTGCTTCTCAGGTTCCACTTCTCGACCTCCTTCCATCCCTTCTAACATCACCCTCCCAAATACTCAACTTTCTCCACATGGTAGGGGGCAGTAATGTCTTTGGTGCGGAAATCACAAAAACAATTCATCAAGTTTAAAGTGTAATGTTGTTTGGCTGTTTCCGGCAAGGACACATTTTATCTGATAATGCCAAATATATGTATGTACGGTAAGAGAGGACATTGTGAACAAGCATATGTCCTCTGTGCATGACAATTCAAAACGAACTGGGATTCCGAAAACATTTTTTTACATATGCAATGCAACTAACTGGCAGTCCAAGAAGTCTCCGCACTTTTCCAACATTCCATCTTTACATCTGGGACGTCAAAATCCATATCCGTATATGGAATTTCACCTCCTTCTTCTTGTGGCCCTGGTTCCGTCTTTATGAAAACTGTATCCGGATTTTGTAGATCCATGGCACTGCTGTGGGAGGATTTGATAATTTGTATAAGCCCAATCAAATAATCCTGAAAAAGAACATTTTTGTAACGGAACTATAATTTGAGTGTGCTCGGAATATTCTGTCAAAACAATGATAATGTATGCAAAACGCATATTTGGAAATAAGGATATAAGAACTGTGACTATCTTGACCTTTAAGTCGACATTTGAAATCGGTTGAGAGAATTGTCGTCAATCGTGGGATAACTCAATATATACTATAACCATATCTAAAGTTAAAACAGTAAACATTTCATTGGGTCCGCCTTTATGCTTTAAACAGAATATTGGTTATAGATAATTGAAATTCTTGCAGAACACTTATATAAAAAATGGTGGTTGTCTAATTGACAATTTAAAGTTCCTCAAACAAAACGCTATTGGACTTTCTAACTAACGTATCGATTGGCGTAAGTTAAAATAAGTTGCGTAAGAGCCAGCGTAGATGTGCATTTGATCATTTCATAGCAAAAATTAATGGACAGTGGTAGCTCAGATTGATTTGGAATAACGGACTCTACCAAAATGCATAGCGATGAATATAAGCATTAATACTTACCAATAATAATTACAAGTATGGGATTATAAATTTAACTGCGTGGGCTGAACAGTTTAAGAAATTTTATGCATAGAGATTAAAAACAGAATGAAAACACTAGCAGTAAGGAAAGCGTACGTCAAAAAAATATTATTTATACATACGCATTAAACAATAATGAAGTCACAGACATTTATTTTACTCAATCTATCTTTATATTTATATATTTTGCTAAAATCGCAGATCAGAAATAAATTCCAAAAGCGTAAAAAGTATCGACTCGCTTGCTCCACACTATAACTACAACAATCAGGATTGCCCCGGAACATACGGGCGGGCGCCCGACGTTTTAATGTCTTATAACTATTAAATGTTCAGTGATAATAATCGTTTGTCATAGATAAATTAACAAACAACGTTAAAACACAAATTTGTACAGTTTCTTTATTTATTTATTTGTTATTACACGCCCTAATGGACTTTTACACACTACAAAGTTTAATAGTAGAGTATCACAGTTATTATAGATTCTACAAAATTAAAACAATAAAGGAAACATAATACAACGAAAAAAGAAAAATAATATTAAATGTTACAACAAAAGCATATAATAAAATAAGATATACTTCGCCGGCCACCAACAATCGTAATATATTAGAAAATATACAACCCATCCTGACATGTTTAAATTAATATTTTCGTAAAAATTGAGAAGAAAACTTTGAGTTTAAAAAATAAAAATATAAAAAATGCAATACCAAAGTAACTTGAACCTTAAACCTAACGATTTTTCATCTACTTCCGTATCATCAAAATGACATTTCACATCATTTTTGAACGTGACAAGAAAAGAAAATACACATTTTCGGAACTCAATTGGTAACAGAGAAAGACTGGCAGTTTGTATTATGGTACAATTGCCACTCATTATGTGCATTATATTGAAAAGAATCAATTTCAATAAATGTTTTTCTTATTCAAGAACCCTATAATAAGTGTTTATGCATATCCAGCTGCTCGAGCTCTGCTTCATTTTTAGCTGAATGTAGATTAATTTTTATTTGTATCTGTTTTCGTAAGTTCTAAGTTCGGTAGAATCGCGATATTCATTTGATTTATTATTATGCAACTAGGCCCCGTGTATCCACAGAGTAGTATGGATGAAACACGAGAGTTAAGTTGTAAATAGCCTATTATAAAACAGCCTACAGTTAACACCATAGAAAAAAATGATGCGTGCCACGAAAACGTAAAGAACTTGCAAAGTCGTTAGGATTTTAATTTTACTTTGTTAAGTTATAAATAAATATATACACATTAAACGAAATGGACGTCGGAAGCACCTTGCTATTCAGATCTGATTACTAAACACGGCCAAAGCCTTTTAAATCAACGTTTAAATTCTGTCCTTATAACTGGGCGATGGTGAGAGTATTTTTCTCACTGGAAACATATATTATTTTAAATGACTAAATTGTGAAATTACGCGAATTAATCAAGTGAAATTTACTTGCGCACGCCGGGATTCAAATCCGCGAAGTCTGTCAATAACAAGGCCGGTATATTAAATTTCTAGAGTTCTTACATTGTTTTTGCTAGTTTAACTTTGTTTTCCAGGTAACATTATTATGAAGGCTTTCACCATCAAGGCCGAACTTGGACCCCGTGAAGAAAGGAAAATTTACTTAATATAGGGGGATATCCATATACGGAAATTGACATAGACCTGCCGGATGTTAAAAATGAATGCTTAGACCGCTTTGAAAGAATTGCCCAGACAGCAGATTAAGCTTCTGTTTAACGTGCCATGTAAGTTTTGACAATTCGTGCAATCCTATATATATGCAATGCAACTAACTGGCTGTCCGAGAACTCGCCGCATTTTGAAAACATTCCATCTTCACATCCGGGAGGTCAAAATCCATATCCGTATACGGCATTTCACCTCCGCCGTCTTCTTGGGGCGCTGGTTCCGTCTTTAATATGGGAATTATATCAAGATTAAGCAGGTCCATGGCACTGCTGTAGTGGGATTTGATGATTGGTACAAGCCCAAACAAAAACGCCTGAAAAAGAACATAGTTGTAACGGAACCCTTATTTGAATGTGCTCGGAATATTCTGTCAAAACAATGATATCGTATGAATAACGCGTATTTGGAATAAGGATAAAATAATCGTGACTATTTTGACCTTGAAGACGACATTTGCAATCGGTCTAAAGAATTGTCTTCAGTCGTCGTATAACTCAATATATACTATATTCATATTTAAAGTTAAACCAGTAAACCGTTCGTTGTGTTTGCCATTATACTATTAACATAATATTGGTTACCGATATTTGATATTCTTGCAAAACACTTAAAAATGGTAGACGTCCAATTGACATTTTAAAGTTCCTAGAACAAAACGCCAATGGATTTCCTAACTTAGGTACCGATTGGTGTAAGTTAAGATAAGTTGCTTTAGACACAGCGCCGTTGTGCATTTGAGTATTATATAACACAAATTTAAGGAAATTGGTCACTCAGTTTGATTCAGAATAACGGTAGCTACCAAAATTAATAGCGATGAATATAAGCATCAGTACTTACCAATAACAATCACAAGTATGGGAATATAAATTAAGCTGCGTGGGCTTAACAGTTAAAGGACTTTAACGTAGAATTAGAGATTGAAAATATAATGAAATCACTAGCAATAAAGAAGGCGAGTGTCAAATAAAATTGTTGAGCATAGAAATTAAACAATTATGAGTCATAGACAATTATGCTCCTCGACCTATATATATATTAAAGTGGCATTACACCATACTTTTTTTCATGTTGATCTTTATATCGGGACCAGACGAAATATTTTCATCTTCCACGATATTTTTTTTCGTTATCATTATTTTTCAATTTTTTTATTTATTTTCGATTTCATATGAAAAGTTTTGCCATTCGAGAAGAAATAATATTTTGAGACGGTGCAATAACTTGAACATAAACATATATCACAATCATGAAATCCTGTCACTCATTTGCGAGCTTTGTCACGTGCTTTGTCGTCACCCAATCGATATTTTTGTTTCTGGTTCGTTTTTTAACATTTTTTCATAATGATTTATGTAAGTACCAATGCCTTAGCCAAATTACCTACATGATCTTCGTGTCTTGATCGGTATGATATTCGTATAATATTTGTGGTAGAACTACCAAAACACAGCAGCGAAAATACCGAAGCAACAACTCTCACAACCCTCTATCTATAAATAAACCAATCGCCCTGTTTCTATTTCATTTATTAAAAAGCATGCCACAATATCAAGTTAACAAAAATAGAATTTTTTTCATAGTTAGGGTATTTAAATATCATGTAAACACACATAGGGCTGCCTGGAACGATTTCTTTTGCATGTCGCACGACTGTCCGAAAAGGGCGTATTTGTGTAACCAGCGGCGGGCCGTGCCGTTGGAGAAAATATTCATACAATTGAGATTTCACTCGACTGTATACGTAAAATACACATAATACAGATATATACAAAGTTTACTTTATATGAGACGTACGCGTTCTTCTGTGCTCTTCATTCCAGAAAACAATTTGGTCAACGAGGGAGATAGCCGGAGAAAGAGAACCCAAAGGATAAGGAAGGATTAAGCCGACCCCTCTTCTAAATCCGAGAGAGACACCAAACCCGAAAACCAAGGTGAGTGGAAGGTGCAAACCCGAAAGCCGCGGAAACGCATATTGAACATTATTACGGGTAAAGACACCACAATACGTGCGGTTGCGCGTAAATTCTACATCTACGCATGGTGCTTCAATACTGAAACCGAAGGAGATCACGTAGAAACCTTTTTAAAATACATCGACCCATCCGGAGAGTTCGAGATTGTAAAACTTAACATAAAAGGAAAATAGGTGTTCCAAAAGAAAGCAGGGACTTCTTCTTGGACGAAGGCATTTCGCTGGCTGGAATAGAAGTGGTAAAATTTAAATTCATCTATAAAATTAATAAATAGCATTATGGCACGGATAAAAATAATATTACAAAATGTGCGCGGCCTCAACACTAAAACAGATGAATTTATGAATAATTTAGAAATACAAAATTCTGAGATTATTTGCTTAACAGAAACTTTGTTAAGCACCTCTGTCCATGACTCAGAACTATTCGATAACCTCTAATAGGTGTACAGGCGTGACAGAGACGGACACTCTCGCGGAGGTTGCGTATGCATTGCAGTAAAGAATACACTTACGTCCCAACGGATGCAAAACCTTGAAACGGTTGGGTGAAAACATATGTCTGAAAGTGACAAAAAATAATTTCACGGCTTACATATGCGTAGCATATTTTTATGGCACCGATGACTCCGAAAACTTTATTATATTCCATGAATACATAGACCGAGATACATCGTACGCTTTCTTTACTGATAGTGTTTTAATCCTGTTTTTAATCTCTATGCATAAAATTTCTTAAACTGTTCAGCCCACGTAGTTAAATTTATAATCCCATATTTGTAATTGTTATTGGTATGTGTTAATGCTTATATTCATCGCTATGCATTTTGGTAGCGTACGTTATTCCATATCAAACTGAGCTACCACTGTCCATTAATTTGTGCTATGAAATGATCAAATGCACATCTACGCTGGCTCTTACGCAACTTATTTTAACTTACCCCAATACCTTAGTTAGAAAGTCCAATGGCGTTTTGTTTGAGGAATTTTACACTGTCAATTAGACACTGACGCAACAAAAATATAATAATACCGATCGATTTCAATCTCACAAATAATCCCGAGGAGATAATACATGAACATTCATATTTCCTAAGCTCAAATGGTCTCAGACAATATAAAGCTATAACAAAAATATTTCAACAATATATCAATAATATAATGTCGAAGTGATGAGCCTTTAGTTCTTGAAGATAAATACCACCCTACGTTAAAATTCTATGGGAGGGGGGAATAAACAGATAAGTCAATTTTTTCATTTTTTTTTTATTTGTCCATCGTGAACTATGTAACTATGTTCACAAGTGTTCCAAAACACACAAGTCTAGGAACTTTATTATGGATAGTGTTCTCACTGATCCTTATCACACGAAATAATTGACTACAGAAATGGGGGAGAATAAACACATAAGTCTGACTTAATGTGCTTAGGAACACAAAATATTTTTAACACTAGCAAGGTCTATGACTTTTTTGACATTTCTCTATGGTAACCGAACTGTCATTGTTCGCGCGTTTTTGGTGTGTTGACGTATAAACAGAAGCATTTTGAGGAAACTATTAATACTATTTATCCTATACTGTCTTAAGTGTGGTGAATATTATTTTACTTATTTTATTTGAAGTAGAAGCAAAAAGATGGTTAAGTTAGCGATGAAACAGAACAGAGGACTTACTAAAGGTAAAGATATTTTTTGATCATAACCTAATTTTGACATTCATGATATTTTTTGATACGTGATATTTTTTTCATAACATACTCTCTTTTAAAATGAGATGGCCATTTTGAATTCTAAATAAAACAAAATTACATCTTTTCAACAGGTCCTGCAACAATAATGGATGAAGCGCGGGTCACGAGGGACAATCTAACAGTATTAGAAGAACCAGTAATGGATGCTGTACCAAGCACTTCTCGACATTTGGAAAATGATATCTCATTGTTTGATTCCGATGATTCAGTCGAAGATCCAAACTTTGAACCGCCACCTGAGTCAGATGGGTCCATAATATCATCACGAGATACTCCAAATGTGGAAAATTTTAGTGTTACTCCTACTCAGGGAAAACATTCACGAAAAATTAAAGCAGACAGGAAAAGTAAACGCAATTCTGGAAAAGAATATCACACTCTTTCGGGAAAACTTCGTAAAGCCCGAAAAATGACATCTTTACCAAATTGTAGGTTAAAATGTAAATCAAAAATACCAGAAGACAAGTGCACTGATATTTTTAACGAATATTGGGGATTACAAAGTTTTAACAGAAGAAGTTCATTCGTAGCTTCATCGATAACTGTGTATGATAAAGCCACAAGCAGACCGAGAGCTGGAAACCCAGATGATGAGAAAGTACGACTTAAAACTTTTAAATATTTTTTAGGTGTTGACGGGGAAAAAATAAATGTTTGTAAGGGCTGTTTTTTGAAAATCCTCGGAGAAACGGACAATTTCGTGAACTTAGTGGCTTTAAAGAAAAGAAGTTCAGTTGGTGGATTGCAAACATCCGACAATAGAGGCTTGCAGGCTCCTAAAAACAGATGGGGTGAGGACAAAATGGAAGAAATACGGACCCATTTAAAGCAATTCCCGGCTTACGAAAGCCACTATACTAGAAGGCAAAATAACAAGAAATACTTGCCGAGTAACTTAAACATCAACATTATGTACGAAATGTACAAAGCGGAATACATAAATCCAGTGTCAATTCGTTACCATAGAGAAGAATTCCACAGAATGAAACTTTCGTTCAAAAAACCCAAACAAGATACCTGCTATGAATGTGACAAATATAAATTAAAAATTGAGTTGACACAGAATGAAGAGAAAAAGGGAGAAATAATCAAAGAGCGGGACACCCATCAAAAAGCTGCAGATTACAGGTATATACGAAAGAGTCAAGATTCGGCATTAGCAAAAGAAGATACTTCCGTAAAGTGCTTGACTTTTGACCTGCAGCAGTGTCTTCCGACACCATCATTAGCATCTTCGATAGCTTTTTATAAATGACCACTATGGACGTTTAACTTGACAATCCATGACAATGCAACTCGTGAGGCAACATGCTACATGTGGCACGAGTCCATAGCTGGCCGAGGTGCAAATCAGATCGCTTCGTATTTATTTAAACACCTCTCCGCGTTACCACCATGTATCAAAAAAGTTATTTTGTACTCTGATACCTGTGGAGGACAAAATAAAAACTCTCATGTTGCTGCAATTCTCACAGCTATCTTGCAGACAATTCCAGTTGAAACTATAGAACATAAGTTCATGGTCTCCGGCCACTCTCATATGGAAGTTGATAGCGACCATGCAGTTATCGAAAAGAAGAAGAAAAAGCTAAGTTCCCAGATTAACCACCCATATGACTGGTATCAGTTAGTTCGAGGATGTGGGAATCGATTTAAAGTTGTAGAAATGGCTCAAAGAGACTTTTTAATGTTTTCATCACTGCTTAGAGGGCCACTGGTTTTAAGAAAACGAGATTCAGAAGGACAGCCTTTCAAATGGCACGAGGCTTGCTGGTTCCATTATGATAAAAACTTTGGAATTATTGGGTACAAAAAAAGTTTTGCCGACGAAGAACCGTTCCAAACATTAAGTTTAAAAAGACGTAACACTGCAGAGTTACCACAAAATTTTGTATTCCCGATTATTAATAATAATCCAATACCTATAAGTATGGAGAAAAAAGGGACATTCTTTCAATGTTGGATTTAATTCATACAAAATATTGAAATATCATGATTTTTATCGACAACTTCCTTCAATTAATGCGCCAGATCAAGATCCAGACCTTGTTGATGCAGAAGATGATTAATCGTCGTACTTCAAATTTTATTATTGCAGTTTTATTATCCACCATTTTCATTTCTGCTATGGCTGCCACTGACTATTTTTATCACGACTTATTTTTTTAAACACAAATCTACTAACAAAGTGTTGAAATTATACTAATTGCTGTAGGTCACCAATTTTATTGAAAAATATTAATAAAACTACCTTGTGTATTGTATTTTTTTTTTGTTGTACCTAAACACATTAGTCATATTTTTTTGTCATTTTGTTTGTTCAATTACACATAAGTCGAAACTTTTCATGATTTACATTACTTATGTAAATATTACGTTGTTTTAATTGAGAGTGACTCATTGGATAAAACAAAACAGAAAAAAAAACTTATGGGTTCTTTGGAAAAAAAACTGAGAGACAGAAAAAACTGTCTCCTGGAAAGTAAGCTAATTTGACTTATGTGATTATTCCCCCCTCCCATAGATAATATTAGAATAAAACTATAAAAATCAACGTACGGCCGTCGAAATGCCAGGCGCAACGATCTTCGCTCTCGCCCGGCCGGACTAGCGGAGCCATCTATCGACAATTCATCAAACTCCGCAAATCAAAAACCTTTTCTGGAAAGAATTCACTTCAACAAATTAAATTTTAAACATTTAAACATCAACCTGTGTAAACAAATATTTTCTTTTTTTGAATGGAAATATTTACATGAAAACTGTTGATGATGTAGTGGAATATAATAATAAAAAATTTCATAATACTATCACATTTAAAGACGAAAAAGCAGAAAATGGGTCTGACATCTGTAACTTATTCTCTTGCTGCGATTCTCGCTTACATACTTCTTTCTAGTCGCCGGAAAAAAATATTAATTGAGAAAAGCTCTAAGCTCTCTTGTGAGACTGAAGGACACCGAGAAAGGTAGACAGAAAATGTGAGATAAGCACGTATATGGTATTTCAGATATGATAACCAAATAATATTTGAGACTTTCCAATCAAAGCATTGATTCAAATGATGATACTTTTAGAAACCTCTTGGTTTTAGTAACGTTGCGTAAGTCTCTTAATACGGTGAAATGCGGCTACTTTGATGGATATGGATTTTATTTTAACAACAACTTGGAAATCCATAAAACAAATGGTTAAAAAATAAATCTATAAGATGACACAATTATTGCTTATCGAATAAGACCTCACCTTGATGTTGGTAGATTTAAATTTATAAAAAATAGGGCTGTTAAACGCTTTGTGCCTCTTTTGACAGCTAGGTCAAAGACAAGTGCATTACTAGACGTTTAGTTTGGACATTTGCATTATGGTAGGTACTGGAGCAAAAAAAAATATATTCCAGTGACTAATTTCACCACTTTCCGATACACGCGAAACGTGAGAGTTTTTTTAGAATTAAAATTATGTTAGTACTATTTCGTAGTTTTTTTTTTACATTATACCCACAGAGGATTATGAAGTTAATTTTTTTCCATAAGGGTCTGTAATATTTGAGGCTGCTGAGTATTTTTAAGGAGAGTAAGTTCAGGGAAGGAAGATGTATGAAGGATGGGTAGGAATCTAAGGATCAGTGTGTCCAGGAGCATCTCACAACTGCGTTACTGACTCACCAAAATAAACGTTGTGACATCACAACCACATCATGTTAAATAATGTCAAATGTGAATCGTAAAGTTTTACAGAGATGCAAGATAAATACTTATGAAAACGATGTTAAAAATATTGAACAGTTATTCTCAAGTTTTTTGTGAAAAAAGTGACACTTTTATAGGTATTAAAAAACTAAAATCTATCGACATGATGAAAAAAAGCGAGAGTATCATTGCAATTTTTTTTATGAAAGGAATGTGTTTTCAATCTGTGAAGTTTCAAAGACTTTACATTCGTTTTTAGGTTAAATATAGAGGTATGTTTTTGTAAGGTAAAAATACATTTTCAATTAGAAAATCTATGTATTTAGAAATAAATATGTTTATTGCTAATAAACACGTCTGCAAGATTATTTTTCCTAGTTTCTGTTTTTGCAAAAAGATGCTCATTGTAATGTAAATGTTCTCATGTATAACATACGGGAAAAAATGGGAATTTCGCGCGGGATGGTACGTTTGCATAAGAGTACATATTTAATATTATCATCATGTAACGGGTCGGATTATCTCTATCGCAGGTATGTTATGAAAACAGTCCCCCTAGCTCTGATGATGAGAGTCTCGTCTCTGCCTGGAATAGTGACAAACCCTTACTTTAAGTCAGCGTTTGGCGCTCTAATAATCAAAGCGGTTCCATGATAAATCAACACACTGACGATTTAACACACATTTCAAAAGTTATATAAAGTCATTAGAAAAACTTTAGCTAACCTTACCTTCTTAACCCTGTTAATAAAGTTTTAGTTTCATTATTTTCCATGACTTTATATCACTTTTAAAATGTGTGAATCGTCAGCGTGTTGATTTATCCGGTCACCAATCAAAGCCACTCGTCCTGAGGCAATATTTATGTTAACAAAACCAATCCACATATGCGACTTATCTATTTTCACAATATTAACAACCCAATATCAACATAGGCCCTCACAGCTACCTATCAATTTACGCCCACTGTGGTTTCATAGCACCATATACGTTTGTCGACTCAAAATCTAAAATGTTCTTCAAAAAATTGAATGTCAGAATACGGAATCTATAAAAAGTATTGAGTACATAAGTGCTCAATATGACGAAATTATTAAAAAATTGGATACAAATAATAACCAAAATAAATCAATCCAAAACGAACTTGAAAATATAAAAAAAGAGCAAGTGGGAAAAAACGCTACAATAAAAAAAATGGAACTAAGACTAGATGAAATTGAATATACATCAAATCTGCACTACCTAGAAATTGCAGGAATTCCACAAAAAAATGGTGAACAACTGGAGGAAATTATAAAAAAAGTCGCATCTGCAGCTGGAGTTCAAATCAAACACGTTGATATAAACAATGTGACCAGAACTACAGACCGAAGACTTAATGCTCCGCCAAAAATCCTAGTAAAATTTACAGAAATTAAACTAAAAGAAATCCTTCTATCTAAAAAAAGAGAAATGGACCTTAATTTACTAAAGGATTTGACAAACGAAAAAGTGTACATAGGTGAAGTAATAAGTCCCTACAAAAAAGAGTTGCTTTGGAAAGCAAAGCAACTAGCCAAAGAAAAAAATTATGAATTTGTTTGGATCAAAAATGGGAAAATAATGGTTCGTAAAGGTCATGATCAAAAAATTTTGTACGTAAATCATCTGGACGACCTCGATAAATTAATATAACAAATCACTTACTTGAACACACCAAACTGAAATACCTACTGAGAACATGGATAAGGAAACAATAACTACAAACAAACCAGATGAACTGCTAACTCTTAAAAACAATTTTAATATATTAAATAAAAATATACGAAGTATCAACAAAAACTTCGATGAACTTCAAATACTAACTAAGAATCTAAAAATTAATCTTGATATAATTATCCTCACTGAGTGCTGGATAAAGGATAAATATTCACCCTTACATATTAATAATTACACCTCATATGCAACCAATTTGAATTACACAAAAAATGATGGTGTGATAGTGTACATTAAAGATGACACTAAAACTGAAGTCAATGAAATAAAATTCCCAAATGCAAACTGTTTGAAAATCAAAGTGGGTGATGAAACCACTATATTAGCTCTGTATCGATCACCAGCTACAACTAATATTAATCAGTTTCTTGAAACGCTTTCTAATGAACTCAATCTTCTAAAAAACAAAAAAAATGTCTTCCTCATCGGAGATATAAATATTGACATACTAGAAAACGGTCATCCAAATAGAACTGATTATCTGCAAACACTGGCCGCCCACGGACTTGAAAGTTTGATAAATAAACCTACGCGTGTTACAAATGACAGCAAATCTTGCATCGACCACATATTCAGTAAGACTGTTAAACCAACCAACTCTATCATATTCACCTCTACTATAACCGACCACTATACAACAATTTTATCTATTACAAAAAAGAAAATACAAAGATCGCAGCCCTACCCAATTATCGTGCAGAAGACAGAAACCATATGGAATGAAGTAAAACAACAATTACTAAATACAAACTGGATAAACCTACTGGAGAACCTTGATACAAATAGTGCCTGGAGTAAATTCATTGAATATATAACTCATACCATCATGTCAAATACCAAATCAATAGAAAAAAAGATTTCACATAAAAATCAACATCTTAAACCATGGATAACCCAAAGCGTTATAAATTGCATTAGAAAAAGAGATGAACTACACAGGAAAGTTAGTTTAAATCCTTGTGATATTTTTATACAACGATATTATAAAAGATACAGAAATATTTGCAAAAATGTTGTACGCAATGTCAAAAAAAATTATTATAAGAAAAAAATAGACGAATGTAACAATGACCCACGCAAATTATGGAAGATCATTAATGAAATTACAAGTGCAAAATCATCCCATAACAAAAGCATAGATGAACTAACAATTGAAAATACCCAAATCTCTTTCGAAAAGCATCCGGACAAAATTCTCGAATACGTAAACGAATTTTTTACAAATATAGGGTCAAATTTGGCAAAGCAAATCAGACATCCAAAAACTAGCATTTTACCAGAATAAAAGGAAAATATGAACCAGATAGATAAATTAAAGTTAACTAATGTAACCAATACTGAAATCAGAAACGCAATTGTATCCCTCAATGTTAATAAATCATCGGGAAATGATATAATCTCAAATAAAACAATAAAACAACTCCAAAATGAACTGACCTTCCCTTTGACATACTTGGTCAATCTGTCTATATCTACAAATGTATTCCCCTCATGCCTTAAAAAAGCAACAGTTATACCTATACATAAAAGTGGTAACAAAAAGGATATATATAACTACCGACCCATAAGTCTCTTAAGCTCCTTTTCAAAAATCTTGGAAACTGTAATGAAGAAGCAAATTGTTCATTTTCTTGAACAAAACAAATTATTATCACCATCCCAATATGGCTTTAGGGAAAATCTAAGCACCAATGATGCCATAGAAAATCTAACAAGCATAGCCATAAAAAACATAGATGAAGGGAAAAAGTGTTTGGCTTTATTCATAGATCTTCAAAAAGCTTTTGACACAATAGACCATAAAATATTACTAACTAAGCTAAAAAAAATAGGAATGGCCGAAACAACAATGAACTTATTAGAGTCATATATAACAGGGCGAGAACAACAAGTACGAATTGGCAAACAAAAGAGCAAACTACTATCTTTAAACTATGGCGTCCCTCAAGGAAGTGTACTGGGACCGATCCTATTCATTATCTATATCAACGATTTAACTAACCTTACCATTAAAGGAAACATAATCAGTTTTGCTGATGATACTGTTTTATTATTTCAAGAAGAAAATTGGACGGATACATTTAATGAGGCTGAAAAGGGGCTTAGTGCACTTCAAAATTGGCTTAAAATCAACTCGCTTACCCTTAATATAAGCAAAACAAAATATATAACATTTTCAATAAACGCAAGGAGCCAACCAATAAAATCACTAGAACTAAAACTACACGAATGCCATGGAAATAATATACAATGTTACTGCCCCGTCATCGAAAAAACACAAAACATAAAATATCTCGGAGTACTAATCGACGAAAATCTTAGATGGGACCTACACATCAAAGGTATTACGGAAAAACTCACAAGCCTTATATATTTCTTTAAAAATCTAAGAAACGTATTAAATAAAAAGGATATGAAAAAGGTCTACTACGCATTATGTCATTCTCGAATTGAATATGGAATCATAGGATGGGGATCTGCTACACATACGTACCTACACAACCTGAATACGATTCAAAAAGGAATCATAAAGACCATATTGAAAGTACCAATTAGAACGCCTTCAATTGAAATATTCAATTCCTTTGACGTACCAAATGTACAGCAAATATATGCCAAAAATATATTATTGAAGCTCTTCAAAAATAACAAATCCTCTACTAGACTGTGTATGCATAACACTAGATCGAACAAAAATGATATAAAAAATATTCCAAGTTATAAAACCACATTCGGACAAAGAAACTATACATACTTTGCAACAAAACTCCATAACATCCTTCCCCAAGACATAAAACTAATAAAAAATCCTAATGAATACAAATCATTAATAAAAATATGGCTGAAAGAGGTAAATGAAAAAACCCTAATGAATACACTAAAAACGATATAGAAGACACTAAAAACGACATAGAAGACACTAAAAACGATATAGAAGACAAATAAACCATATTTAAATAACTTTAGTCCGCCTCGGCACAGGACCCCCTAGTGAGGAGGACTAAGAAATACAATATTTTATACTTAATTTCACCATTATATTTTGTATGTAACAATTATTTTATATAGTCGCTAAAATAAAAAAAAAATAAAAAAATAAAAAAGTTACTTTATTTATTCAGGGTTTACCTTCGTATTCCTTCAGTGTTGTGACACTTTACAACACTGAAACCGCACCTTCAGGGAAGATATGATTAACAAAGAATAGAGTATTGTTGTGGTAGACAATGGCTGGCTGTCAAATTTATCACTTGTTTCGGGTCTTCAGGTTACGTCACGAGCTCACGAGCGGCCGAATGCATTTTTATTTTCGAAAACTGCATATATGAGCCAACCTTATAAAATACGTTTTCTACGAACCTTGAAGAACAACAACATGATGTTATAGTACACAAGACTAATATTATTGGGGAGTCGCTATATGCACAGCGACTAATCGACAGGGGGCGCGGCCAACATTTCCGAGCATACCCGGAGTGTTTCGGCGATTTATTTGAAATTGGTTCTCCGTTCAGATTTTTTTTGTGACGTCACGGCCGAGCATTTCCGAATATTGCCGAGCAGCCGATACCTAATTTTCATCTTTCATTTCATACGATTCTTGCACCTTTATTTCATTTGGTTAGATTACATTACTATAGGGCCAATATCATAAAGCCGATTCCAAAGCCTTAATAAAGACTGTTTGGTATGGCAACCACATTCTAATTCCTGCAAATATAATAAACTTTTGGACAATAAAAGACTTGTGGTAGGCAGTGGCGGATCCAGGGGGGGGGTCACGGTGGTCATGACCCCCCCCCTGGGCCCCAGCCCAGGGGGGGTCATGACTACCTAGGTCCTGGGCCCATCCAGGACCTAGGTGGACCACTAATTAAAATTGTTAAACATAATGTTTTTATATATTTTTTGTCACAATATAAATTTTATTTAAGTACTTTCAATATTTAATTAATTTAATATAATACTTTGTTTGACGGCAAACGCATTATTCGGGAACGAACGCATCGAAAATTCGAATGTTACCGCGTCACCGCGCACCGCCACCGGCGCGCGCTTCGGCCGCCACCTTTCATATTATTATGACACATTTCGTGTAACCACGTGTGACGCTTGCGCGATTTTTGCATTTGATATTTGTTTGACGGGTTTGAACACGCGATCTCCGGATCGCTAGCTGGCAGCCTTTCCCCTCTACCATGGAGGCCGTCGAAATTTTACTTTTTGTTTTAAAATAATATATATTGTATTCGTTTTAATTATGCTCTTTTGGAATAAATTCAGCATAGGTAGATGCAAGTTATTTATTTTCACCGTTTTTTTTTAAGTCTATGTATCCATAAATTGATGTATCTAATGTAGAATATTTTCATTTGAGAAATTTTAGGTTGACGAATATAATGCTTAAAGTCAGTATTGGTAGATCAGAGTTAATATTTTATAAGAATAATTTTTAAATATATGTAGCTGTGAGCTGTTCCTTGAAAATGTCTAATACTGAGATTTGTTTGCCGGGGTTCGAACCCGCGATATCTATTGTATTTGTTTTAATTATGCTCTTTTAGGATAAATTCAGAATAGCTAGATGCAAGTTATTTATTTTAACCTTTTTTTTAAGTGTATGTATCCATAAATTGATGCATCTATTGTAGAATATATTTAAACCTAGCTGTGAGTTGTTCCATCATCATTTCTAATATTGAGAATGGTTTGTTGATTTGTTTCCAAAAAATTTATTTGTAAATAAATTTTACAAAAATTATAAGTGTATGTAAATTTGATAAAAGTACATATACCTAGTTTTGTAAAAGAACGTATTAGTTTCATTTTGTTAATATATATACATATTATATTCAACTTAATCAAGTTTCTTTTTATTAATATTTATATGTACCTATTAATAATTCACTTTCAGAATATTTTTGTTTGGATTGTAAATAAATAAAATCAATTCAAATTTTATAAATATTTACTTTTATTAGCGTTCCCCATAGTTTGAGGATTGTCGATAATATTGACTACGCTGCCGGCTCGGCCGCTGCTGGCAAAATAGAATGGACGGTATTCATCCACCAGGTAACAAGGTATTAACAAGCGTATGGAAGCATCGGCAAACGGAGATCTCGCTGGGCGCTTCTTACGTATTGCAAGCACCGCGTCATGGCAACAATATTTATTTCAAATTACTTGCCTCGTGCAAATCAGGCCAAAATATGACGGTGCAAGGCGCTCGGTTTTAAAATTTATAAAGCACAAGAATCGAAATATTTCCAGCGTTTATATTCCTCTTAAATATGGAAGTACAGTACTTACATTTATTAATAACATTTGCTGCACACGATTGGTCCTAAAGGAGTTCAAATTTTTAATTCATTCGGCCTCACTATTGAGAAGAGCACGCTGGAAGGCATTATTCTACTCTTCGATAGACTGGATAGACACTTCATACCTACAGTGAATATTACAGTGGAACGATTCAAATTCTTTACCAGGAAGCAAAGAAATAACGGTCAACAAGCTGTTATTATTTGTCTATTTTGTCGTGACAAGCAAAGTGTTACAATAATAATGTCGAGTCAAATTCTGCAAATGCAGAATGCTACGGATATGATTTAAGATTTTCACGGCCAAAAGTATTTTTGTTATTTGTTTTTGGGGTGTTATGCCGTGTTATCAACACGGCATAACACCCCAAAAACAAATAACAAAAATGCTACGGATATGGTTGGCGAGTGGAAACGTTTTAAGCAATCATTTCTTTTATATATGATGGCGAATAACTACAATGAGGAAAAGGAAATTCAAAAAGTTGCAAGATTCCTACACACAATACTATGTTGAAGACACACCTGACACCATGTTATATTGTGGTGAAATAAGAACACGATTAATAATTGTAGTCTGTACTATATTGGTTGACAATTGACATTACCCGAGCCTACGCCGCTCGGGCTTGCGGAGCAAAAGACAATCTTAATGATATACCTAGTGTTACCATATCCAACAATACCTACTTTTTACTTGTATATATTATTATCAAAATTAAATTATAACTTCTTGTAACTGTAACTGACCGGACCTAAGTCCTCCATCACAACACAAGCAAGCATTTTCGGCTTTCTGTGGTGGTGGTAGGAGTTATTGTTGGGTTATTCGTAACCCGGGAATGTTTGTCTTTCTTTAAAAAAAAAAAAAAAAAACTTGACCACGACTACGTGACCCCCCCCTGGCGCCAAAGCTGGATCCGCCCTTGGTGGTAGGTCCCCTATGTTCAACTTTTGTACAGATTCGTATTAGGCCTATATATACTCAAAGTATCTAATCTTTTTACATTACAAAACAGTACACCTATGGGAAAGTAAAACTAGCATTATTTGGAGTCAATGTGAAAATTTGGATGCCATATAGCATGTTGAAGGATAAGTGAGCAATGAAGGAAGTTGGGCAATTCATTGATACATTTATTTATTTATTTATTTATTGGACAATTTGTATAGCGCCGCTTTTGTGAGATATCACTTCAGGGGCGCTTTACAGTTGATGCAGGTATTACAAAAATATAAATATTACAAAAAAAACTGAATTTAAGTTGATACCTACATATAAGCTGCATATTTGATATTATTTTACTAATGGAAAATAATACATTACACCACACAAAGGAAATATAAACATTGAGGAAACAAACCCCTTTAAAAACATGACAGATAAACCCTGAATTGAGCCGATCAGGTTCTGCCTCATCCTGAAATTTATGTTTAGTAAATTGCTCCAACAATAGACACATCTCGTACTGAGGAAACTCCAGCTTCAACAAGCCTGAATTTCTTTTTAATCACGAACCATGTTACACAAACCTAGCGTAGCCGCTAAACTATTTGAAAACTGGGATGTTTTTCTTGCCTTGACGTGAGCAGGCGGTATAAAAGGGACACTTTCTATTGAATCACAAACCATGTAACACAAACCTAGCAAAGCCGCTAAACTAATTGAAAACTGGGATGTTAAAACCTTGTTCTACTAAATAAAATTATTAATTATAGAATCGACAGCCCTGAAATTCTTGCCACAATAAAATTATTTGTACCTTCCAAAAATACGAGACAAAATTCCACCTTTTTCTGTAACAATTTCAAATCTAATTATCATGCGCACATATCGTTAAATCGAATACAAAATTTTGGTAATAAATTTGGTAATGTTGTTGATATATTTAGAGATTCCGTAGCAGTGCTCAAACGAAATCTACATAAACACTTTGCTGATATGTATGACTTCTCCACTCCATAGTAAAAAACCTATTTTTTAGCTTCTGTTTTTTCACTCTTTTCTTTTATGACTTCTTTTATGACTTTTTAACTTTAATATATATGTTTTAACTTTACAAATTAATATTGTAATTTAAATAACAATTCGAATATGATTTTAAGTCCCTATAAATGCTGATTAATTTCAATCCATTTATTTTTCTAAGTAAGTAAAAAAAGAAAAAAAAACTGTTCTCCATAATGGTATTCTGTATTATTTGTAAAACACTATTTTTTTGTACTACAGATATAATAACTATTTTATTTATATATGTACGTAAACTTTTCAATGTCACATAGTTAATGTAATAACACTAATAACAATGTATGTAAAATCCCAATGGGCGTTTAAATAAATAAATAAATAAATACATAAATAAATAAATAAATGTTTTTCTTGCCTTGACGCGAGCAGGCGGTATAAAAGGGACATTTTCTTTTTCATCATAAACCATGTTGCACAAACTTAACGTAGCCGCTCAACATCGCAGAAATAGTTATCTTAAATAAAATTTGAACGTAAAAAAATAAAATCCGGCTAATAAATTTCAATCACAACCCACACAATGCATGCATATTAGGTAAATACTAATTTGACGGAATTTAATTAAAAAAAACTCGGAACCGCTCGGGTATGCTCGGATATGTTGGCCACGCCCCCTGTCGGCTAGTCGCTGTGCATATAGCGACTCCCATATTATTGGAATGAACTGACGAGATGGGAGTCACTATATGCACAGCAACTAGTCGACAGGGGGCGTGGCCAACATATCCGTGCGTACCCGAGCTGTTTCGAGTAAATTGTTTCCCACTGCCTGTGATGCAAAATCAGTGAAACGCGGTGGGCGGTGAAACGAAACGTCAGAAATCATCAGAAATGGCGTCTTTGAGTGCAGGTTTAGACCGTCTTTTAGAAGTTTCGTTAAGTAATTTCAAAAAGAATTCAGAGACGGATGTTATCAGTGGATACATTGACAATGAAGCAAATTATGAAGCATTTCTGTGTTCCGTGAACGCGTTGGGGCAACGATAGACAGTATGAAAAAGAAGTTGGGATGTAAGTTCTAAGCCTTAGGGCCTGGGTCTAGGGTAGGCCTTCCCATTTCTTCAGTTCATAAGCAGCTGCTGATATTTACGAGTTATTCGAAATTAACATTTCCAATCTTTCAGATGCAGTATACACGTTCTGCCCGCCTACAGTGGAGTTCTTTGGGATGCCATTTACATTCGGTATAAAGTGTGCCGTGGCTCGTAACACATCCTCATGTCGTGTTAGTCTAAAGAAGACCGTGCTCAAAGTGCCAAATTAATTAAAGCCCCTGCAGTTATATCTCATTTCACAATTTTAATTCATATCACACTGGATTATAACCACACTTGTAATTTTATACTAATGTCAACATTGCATAGGCCCTAACAACTTTTGTAAAAGTTAATCATCTGCGTCAAATAAGTTAACCATGGGCAATTTATTTGCCGCACAAATAATAGGCGTCTTATACGTATAAGCCTATTAGACCCTATACCTTGAATTGTTCTTTCAGGCTGATCACCCAAACCATAAGAAGAAGAGGTTCCAGGTTTTGGACTCCAAGAAGCTTGGTTGTCCCGCAACGATGAGTGTGAAACAAATATAATATTTTCCAGAATTTCCTGTTCCACATCAAATTGCAGAAAGAGCAAAAACAAAGGTATGATAGTTTCTTTTCTCTGCTTATCCCTACATGGGCAATCACTTTATAACATTATTTTAATGTTTTCACTATAGTTAGATGCAGTGTTGTGTCAGACACTTTTTAAAAGTATCTAGATACAGATACAGATACTTGGCAAAATTTGTAGCTAGATACAGATACAAGATACATTGTAAAATTGTATCTGTATCCATATACATATACTTTTTAAAAGTATCTCACAGATACTCAGATACATTTCTTCTTTTTTGGGGGAAAACTTAAAAAACATATATATTTTATCGAAAACAGCGATTGCTTTAATTTCTTAAAGACGGTAGACGTAAACACTTGTGATTATTTTAAATATTTACACTTGCTTGTTTTATTCGTTGCCCAAAAAGATATTGGCAAATTGGCCTGCAAGCGGTGATAACATGATAACATAACAAATGCATCATGGGTCCTCGCGAGTACCCGGGTAGCATATTACTACCCGAGTACGCGACGCCCCTTGGATAAATAAAAAAAAATACGTGAACTATGTGCAACTTGATTAGGGTTCTGATGGAAAATTTAAAAAAAAATTAAATTATTCATTAATTTTTTTAAAATTTTAAAATTCTTTTTTTATGTAGGGGGTACCCGGGTACTCGGTTACTTGGTTACTCGGGTAAGGACCCTTAAAATGCATGTATATAAACTGCTATAAAATATTATACACTAGATGGACAAAGGTACCCACTAGCTGAATCTGTGAGAAAACTTTAAAATTAACTATAGAAAATCGGTAAAGAAGTTCACTTCGAAAATAAAGTAAATGAAAGTATCTGAGTATCTGAGGTGTCAGATACTAGTAAAAATGTATCTAGATACAGATACAGTTATAGAAATATAGCTAGATACAGATACAGTACACAAAAATAGCTAGATACAGATACAGTACACAAAAATGTATCTAGATACTACACAACACTGGTTAGATGCAAGGTTATACAAATACCGTTTTGGACAACACACATTTTTTTAGAAGGAAATGTGGTGGGAACATGTGGGAATACGCAACTTCCCATCGCTTACTTAAACACATTTTCAACATTCTTATCTATTGAATTTTACTGTAAGGCCAATGGTAGATGTCAGCACAGTACCATGGCCGGAAATATGATTCCCAGGACCTCAACACTGCAAAATAGAAGGTGTGAAGCATACTTCCCTGTGCCCTTCAAGAAATCAGATATTTTTTTGTTGAAAATATTATTTTATATTTTTTACTGCCTACCAAACCAATCATTACTGTTTTTGTAGGGTTCTGTTAATTGTATTTATAGTAAAACATTGTGGCTTGTTTTCAGATTCTGGAACAAGTGAAGGCAGACCTTCAATCCACCAGCCCACCTAAATGTGTGCTACGTTATTACGTCCCGGAAACCGGAGAAGCGAGCCACAACCACAGCAGAGACGCGGCCAAGATGACCCATCAAATTCATTCTAACCGATACAGGAGATCAACAGGCTTGTTGAAGCTGGAGTTTCCTCAGTACGAGATGTGTCTCTATTGTTGGAGAAATGTATTAAACATAAATTTCAGGATGAGGCAGAACCTAATAGGCTCAATTCAGGGTTTATCTGTCATGTTTTCAAAGGGGTTTGTTCCATTAATATTTATATTTCCTTTGTGTGGTGTAATGTATTATTTTCCATTAATAAAATAATATCCAAAATCAAATATGTATCAATGAATTGCCCAACTTCCTTCATTGCTCACTTATCCTTCAACATGCTATGTGGCATCAAAATTTTCACATTGACTCCAAATAATGCTAGTTTTACTTTCCCATAGGTGTACTGTTTTGTAATGTAAAAAGATAAGATGCTTTGAGTATATATGGGCCTAGTACGAATCTGTACAAAAGTTGAACATATTGCCTACCACAAGTCTTCTATTGTCCAAAAGTTAATTATATTTGCAGGAATTAGAATGTGGTTGCCATACCAAACAGTCTTTATTAAGGCTTTGGAATCGACTTTATGATATTGGCCCTATAGTGATGTAATCTAACTATCTAACCAAATGAAATCAAGGTGCAAGAATCGGATGAAACGAAAGATGAAAATTAGCTATCGGCTGCTCGGCAATATTCGGAAATGCTCGGCCGTGAGGTCACAAAAAAAATCTGAGCGGAGAACCAATTACAAATAATGGTTAGTACACACGCAAAGCTCACATCAACAGATAATATAAAGCACAATAGCGCTCGCCATACAATCCCATACAGACCCGACACACGTAAAAAGATAACGCGCTATAAGTGTGGTTCTGAACTTCGCTAACCGAATTTATTTTACGTAACCGCTCCCGACGCGATATTTGAAAAGTTATGCGTCCCCCTCTCCGCCGCAAAAAGGAGAGGGGGTCATTTTAATTACGGAGCTACCAACTAAGTTCCGTGTTCCCTTAGTAAAGTTGTCACTTTGACAGATGAAATTATGTTCCTCGGCCGCTCTCGAATTCAACTGACCCCCTCTCCTACCATAGGTACAAATATTTGATAGCGTCGTGTGTCGGTAGAAAAGATGATGCGCTGTACATTAACTTTTGATGTGAGCTTTGCGTGTGTACTAACCATAAAGCGCAGAAACACTTCACTTCGGGTATGCTCGGATATGTTGGCCACGCCTCCTGTCGACTAGTCGCTGTGCATATAGCGACTCCCCGACGAGATCGGGTTTTTGGAAATTACAACAATAATTGTCTATGACTTTACTGTCTATGCTTAAATGATATATTTTTTGACACATGCTTTCTTTAACGACCATTGTTTAATCCAGTCACCCGCGCAGTTTAACGCATTATCCCATACTTGTGATACTTATTAAGTATAGTTACGATAATTGATATTAGTTATGGATAATTTTTATTTTCATTGCTATTTATTTTGGTAGCGACCACTGTTCTTATGTCACGCTCAAATGTCTAAAACTATCTAGTTAAACTTACGCCAATCGGTACCCAAAACGGAACGGTAATTCCTATTTAAATATAAATATATCCGACCATTAACGACGACTTTTCAACCGTTTTCAGTTGTTTTAACTTCAAGGTCAAGGTACACACGTAATTATATTCTAATTTCCAATAATCTGTTATGAATACTATTTCTTTGTTTTTACAGAATATTACAAGCCAAACCAAATTTTCACAGCAGATAAAAAGTAGGGTTCCGTCACAACAATGTTCTTTTTCAGGTATATTTGTTTGGCTGGACCAAATTACCGAACGCTACCACAGCGGTGCCATGGATCTACCAAATCAAGAGACTGTTTCCATCAAGACGGAACCAGGGCCCCAGGAAGAAGGCGGAGATGAAATACCGTTTACAGATATAAATTTCGATTTTCCAGATATAAAGAAGGAATGTTTGCAATATGCGGAGAGTACTCGAACAGACGGTTAGTTGGATTGCATACGTATAAAATGTAGAATGTTAAATTCGGATATTCGGAATCCATGTCCGTTTCGGAATGTCGTGCAAACAGGACGTATTTACTTTAAAATAAATCTTTGCTATAACTGCTAAACTACAAAACTCTTTTAGCTCAAGTATTGCTCACAATAAACCCTCATTTGTTTTTTACATATATTCGTGTCTATTAACTAAATATTTATGAAAGAAAATATCATTCCAATCACTTATAATAATAAAACCGTGCTCTGAAGGTAGTCAAGAGTAAATGTTTTCCTTCTTAAAACATCGGTCCTTGAAGTGACATCTGGCATCTTTATTATTTCCTTAATTAAGCTTAAGGTCTGTTCACCTTATTCTTGTTCCTGTGTGGTCAATCAATGTTATCTTTTGTCGTAAACATTTTACTTAAATTTAAAATTTTTAATTTTAATTAAAAACAAGTTTTTTTGTGCATTGACGTTTAATATAGTTTGTGTTATTGTCTTTCAGGTTGCTTTAATATAGAGTCTGTTACCATCAAGGCGGAGCTTGGACCCCGAGAAGAAGATGAAGGGGGAATTCCATATACGGAAATTGACATAGACCTGCCGGATGTCAAAAAGGAGTGCTTAGAACGCTTTGAAAGAATTGTCAAGACAACAGGTAAAATGTTTTTTCATTCTTAGTAGTCCAGTTATTCTAGACAAAAAACCTGAATGCTGATGTTTTCTGGTAAAAAGTATCTCCAAAGGAAGTTCTAAGCCATTATGTCTCCGAAACTAAAACATGTGAAAATATTAACTCCAATGTGGAACTCCTTATAAAACTACCTACAAATAAATGTGAGATTATGGTTTAAAAAAATTATTTGATTTTAAAAGCTTCAATTTTTTCATTTATTTTATGGTCAAAGAAAAAATGCTCCAAACGTAAAATTAGCTATTATTACTATAACATTTCTAAGGCAGTTAGAAAATAAATTAAGTTTTCTGGAAGACTGCATTTGTGACAAAAGATGCTTTTTATGTTATGCTCATGAATATTGCAAAACATAAATACGCGAATGGAGCTTATAAGTGAAATCTAAATGGTCGAGGGTGTTTGATTTGGTTGCTGCAGAAGTGATTTCGTAGTAAATACTAACAGTTTATTAAACATATTTAAAGGGAAATAATAATAAACATTTGTCGAAATTATTTCCCATATTCAAATAAATTCCTGAGAAAAAAACAACCGAGCAGTATTGCAGAGTTCTGTTATATGCGGCCTTTGAAATGGTTTATCCTGCAGCAACACGTCTGAAAATACTGATGAGATATTTGAAGATGAATGTGATGCCCGGTGAATGAATATTTTCTGTAGCTAAAAACTATTATCTATGAAAAGTCTTTGTTAGAATAATAATTTTTAATTCTTCACACAAACACTATTTATTAATAAAATTGTTTTATAAAGTAAATCTATTTAAAACTCGGCGTTTCAATTCAAAAGTATAAATAAGTGCAAGGCACAAATTAGTCACCTGTTCCTGTGGGAACCTATTTTTTACTTTTACCTGATAAGTTACGAAAGTAATAAGTCACATGAAGCTTACTAATTATCCTTTTTTTTCAAAATTTCGTCAGATCTGAAGACACAATCAACTGAAACCACGGAGTGTCACATGCTGACTCACAGTGGAAAAAAACCTTTTTCATGTTCTAAGTGCAATTATACGTCTTCTCTTAGGAGCCTTCTGAAGAGGCACATGTTGACCCACATCGGTAAAAAACCTTTTTCATGTTCTGTGTGCAACTATTCATGCTCTCGAAAGGATGCTTTGATTAGCCACTTGCTGACTCACACTGGAGATAAACCTTTTTCATGTTCTGTGTGCAACTATTCATTCGCTCGAAAGAATTATTTGACGAACCACGTGCTGACTCACAGTGGAGAAAAATGTTTTAAATGTTCCGAGTGCAACTATTCATCTTTCCATAAGAATTATTTGACGAGCCACATGCTGACTCACAGTGGAGAAAAATGTTTTGAATGTTCCGAGTGCAACTATTCGTGCTCTCGAAAGGGATCTTTGAAGAGCCACATGCTGACTCACACTGGAGAAAAACCTTTTTCATGTTCTGTGTGCAACTATTCATTCGCTCGAAAGAATTATTTGACGAAACACATGATGACTCACAGTGGAGAAAAATGTTTTGAATGTTCCGAGTGCAACTATTCATTCGCTCGAAAGTATTATTTGACGAGCCACATGCTGACTCACAGCGGAGAAAAATGTTTTAAATGTTTCAAGTGCAACTATTCATCTTTCCATAAGCAAAATTTGACGAGCCACATGCTGACTCATACTGGAGAAAAACCTTTTTTGTGTTCCGAGTGCAATTATTCATGTTCTCGAAAGGGAATTTTGACGAGACATATGCTGACTCACAGTGGCGAAAACACTTTTTCGTCTTCCAAATAATTCTGAACTGTGTGTGCAACTATACATGTGCTCAATAGAAATATTTGACGTGCCACGTGCTGACTCACGCCGGAGAAAAACTTTTTTCATGTTCTTTGTGCAATTATTCATATTCTCAAAAGTGAAATTTGTCGAGACACACTTACTCACAGTATAGAAAAAAGTTTTAATTTATCAAAGTGCAACTCTTCATTTTTTCAAAAGAAAGAATCACGTGCGTTTTCAATGTCCAGAAAGACCTTTCTCATGTTTCAAGTCATATCTGAAGTGGCACATGCTGACTCATACTCGAGAAAAAACTTTATATGTTCCGAGTGCAACTATTTACGTTCTCGAAAGTGTTATTGGCCTAATCTGATTTGTGCCGATATAAAAACTTTATAAATGTCGTATGTTTAGTTTTTTCATGATCTCTGTTCATTTTATCGAAATACATATTATACGAGACATTTGCTGACTCACCGTCGATAATAAGCAATTCATGTTTTTTTTTTTTTTCTTATTATTCTCACAAAGATCAATACTACAGTAACATTTCCAAAAATAAGAAACCGATCAAGATCACGTGGCAACTTGAAATCCCATAATTTTAAATGAGTGCTTACATTTATTATGTATCTAATTTAGTAACTGCTATATTGGTCTATTTCACTATCCACACTTTTGTTTTCATACTATATTAACCTGTTTTTTTCTTACTTTATAAATAAAATCTTTCTTTCTTTTCTTTACCTTATGTATACTGTAATGGTACTACTCCCCAACTCAAATACGAGAAACTTTTTTCTCTATTGTGTAGTAACGTTAAAAAGAAAACATTTTATTATGATTAGTTTTTAGAACAATATGCTTTTCTTCTGTAAATCTGTAATATGTATATATTTCAAATAAAAAAAATGTTTTAGAAACCATAACCTCATGAAACTTGTGCTAAATCATAGAGAAGATTTTTTTTTATGATTGGTAACTATTGTTTTACTAATTATTCATGTTCTTATAGGGATGTTAATATTAAAACCCTCATGACCTATGCTTCTCTTACCACATTCAGTCATTACTGTATTTGTGTACAATTTACTATATTGTCTTATATAGTTTTCGTGTGACGTGTTTTATAAATATTGTGTTCGTGTGTACTGGTACATTTTGTATTTTGTAGTTTAAAAGTCATATGTTTCTCGAATATTCATACAATTTTCTAATTTTTAATTAGTTAATTTCTTTGGATAGTATTTTCGTGGAGCATCTAGATTATAGTTGATAAGTATTATTAATAATTTCATTCTGTAATATTTGCTAATCATTTAGGTTTGTAATGTGTGTGTTTCTTCATATGTATTTGTCAGATAATTTGGGTGGGACTGTATTAAGTTAAAGTATAAGCCCATCTTTACTTCTGTTGGTAGAAGGTTAGCGATTCTACCATATACATCAATTAGTTGAATGATATTTTCTCTCAGCTTTTCTATGTGCTGTTTAAAGGTCAAGTGTTTGTCACTTTGTAGGCCCAGTTATATTTCACATCTGGAATATGTAGGTTTCTTTCTTCTGTTTGTAATTGTTTATGTAACGACTTCATTCTTTTTGGTGAACTTAAGATCATTTTACCGTTTTTTTTAAATATATTAACCGTTAGGATATTTTTAATCAGCCATTTATTCAAATATTTAGATCGATTTAAGATTGTTCTAATAAAATATCACAGTTTTTGCTTTCCTAAAATATCGCAGTGTCATAAGAAAATTTCGTCATTTAGTCAATTGACAGATATCATTTTTGTACATTCGGAATATGAATGGCCCCAGTAAGGATCCTTGAGGAACTCCATAGATTTTGCTTTCGAGTTATCTCCCATGCTAACATATTATTTAACGTCTAACAATTATTTTGTTTTTTTATAATTTTTTATTTATAGTTTACCTGCGACTTTTTATTAAAATAAATGTGTGAAGATGCAAAATGTGGTCTAGAAAAGAATAAAATGGTTTACAGAATAACGGTTTAAAATACTGATACCCTTTCTGTCTAAGAATCGTTGATTCTTTTTTTTAATTTATATTAACTTATATTATATGCAGTGAATCTTGGATTTATTTTAGTAAAACTGATATATTGACTTTTGTTTATATTTAGAAATAAGTCATTTATTTGTCACAAATATTTAACAGATCTAAGTTAATTTGTAAAACAGACAGTCGTCTGCGAATAATTTGAAATGGACTCCTTCAAATATAGAAACTGTCATCCACAAGCATTTTTTGCGTTAATTTTTATTTCTTTCCCATAAACTTAATTCTCTTTTACCTATGTTTTCCACTACACTATACTACAACGGCAAAGTAACGTTTATAATGTCGCAGTTCTTACTTTATAAGAATAATGAACTTAAATAATTACACAAATATATATGACAGTGACAATGTACCAGAGTACCTATGTAGCTGACTTTGAAACAATTGTTCGGGTAGATATCTTTCGAAATCGTGTGCAGTAATTACGAAAGGAATCCCTCGTTTTCAGAGTGTTTATTGTTGTAAAGATAATTTCCAATTGAAGTGTTTGTTTTTTCAACCTAAGACATGCAGAAATATTTTCAGCTTCTCTTTTCATTACGCTATTAGTCCATTTCAAAATCTTTTTAATTTCAGGACATTTACGAAATGTGATATGGTCTCATAAAAATCATTAGATCTCACTTACCAGCATAGTTAGTAATATGAACTGAACGGGGTTAGAAAGAAAAAAAACAAGCTTTATATTCGAATATGGAAGTTTAAAGAATAAAGCACTGAACGCACTAGCACCGTCTTTGTTATGCATATAGTAATAATTCTCCAAGCATTCACTGGTGTCAATTATCAAGCCTACCTCGGTGTGAACAAAACTTTGATTTAATTAGGAACGTATTTGAAATGCTTTCCGTTTTATATATTAATCTTAATTGCATCTATACTTCCCGAATGCGTATATTTGTATATTGTTGCTTTTTAAAATATTTTTTAATATGGGTGACTTAAACGGCGACTTTGACACCACAGAAATTGATTATATACGCACGCAAAATATTGAAAACTATACTAAAACAAATGTCCTTGGTAATAATAATTTAACTGCAATTAATTTAAATATTCGATCATTAGCTTAGTATTGGGATACTTTCCTACTAATTATTTCCAGTTCTTTTATAAATATTGACATTATCATGCTATGCGAAACGTCAAAAAATGAAAATAATTTGAATCTTTACAAAATTTCGGGATATAATGCATACCACTTTTGTCGTACAAATAGATCGGGTGGTGGAATTATAGTATATGTGAAAGATCATCTTACTTTCGAAAAAAGAAATTTGATGTCAACGAAATTTGAATGCGTTTACGGAACTATTTTAGTCAACAATCTTAAACGGTTATATCTTTTAGCAATATACAGACCGCCAAATACAAATAAAAAATTATTCCTCGATTAACTTGAATCTATATTGGAAAATATTGACATTAGAGAATCCGTTTTGATAATCGACGATATGAACATTGACATTTTAAACAAAGAGGAGCCTATAGTTATTCAATATGAAAATCTAATGTCAAATTTTGGATTGATTGGGCCGTCTGTTTCAACGCTAGCTATAGTAAAAGTAAATGCTAAAGTTAAATTTCACCAAAATGCGTTTTTCAATCAATTTAACTCCTGGTTTTACGTCACTTTTAACTTTTATTTTAACTTCCCGAAATCCGAGAGTTACTCGCGAGTTATTCGCGATTCTCGAGTTACTCGGCCATTTTGACATATTTGACAGTTCTATGCGTATATAAAGTTCTTCTGTTGAGTGTTGTTACGAAACGATTATTAATCATGATTAATTTTATCGAAGATGACAGTAGTGAAGATGAATTCGTCATGCAATATGTTTTACAGCGAAAGCCAAAAACATTTCGACCCCGTGTTAATAATATGGTCATTTGGGATGATTCCGAATTTTTGGCACCGTATCGCATGTCGAAAGAGCTTGCAAAATTTCTGACGGATCAAATTGAGGGAGATATTACGACTACTGGAAGGTTAATAATATTTTTTCCGTGTAATATCATATATATTATAACAGGTCGTCATTTATTTTTAAATACTCACAGAAATATTTTTCTAGGAACAAAGCTGTCAGCCGCATTGACCAAGTACTGATGACATTGAGATTTCTGTCCACTGGAAGTTTCCATATGAGCAATGGTGACTTATGCGGACTCCATAACTCAACCATCTCCAGAGTCGTGTGGCGGGTTATTAAAGCAATTGCTCGACTGAGGCCACAGTATATAAATATGCCAGTAAATGAGGCAGAGATGTCCGAGGTTGCATGTGCATTCTACACCATTGCAAAATTTCCCAGTGTGATAGGAGCCATCGATGGAACTCACATTCCTATCCAGTCTCCAGGAGGGGATGATTCTGAGGTGTTCCGCAACAGGAAATCAGTATTTTCATACAACGTGCAGGCTGTTGTGGACGCCAAACTAAAGTTTATGAACATAGTCGCACGCTGGCCGGGCTCTGCCCACGATAACACTATTTTTAACAATAGTGCTATCAAAGGGCGACTGATGGCCAAAGAATTTGGTGAACGTCACCTTTTAGGTGACAAGGGTTACGCAAACTGCGATTACCTGTTGACGCCACTTCGCCTCCCAGCGACCCCTGCAGAACTTCTTTACAATGAGAGCCATATAAGGACTCGAAACACAGTAGAGAGAGCGTTCGGGGTTTGGAAAAGGCGTTTTCCAGCTTTGTCGCTGAAACTGAGGATAAAAAAAGACAGAGTGCAGGACACAATTGTCGCAGCTGCTGTATTACACAACTTGTGCATACTTCATAAGGAGATGTAGCCCCCAGAAAATGGCCCAAATCCAGAAGAGCACCCTGACGAAGAAACGTTGGGCGGGCCTTCACTTGGTGGCGGTGGGAGAGGAGATAAGAGAAATAAATTAATTAATTGTTATTTTTCTAACCTTTGAGCAATTTATTATTTGTTGTGACTTTGCAAGAATTTTTTTTGTACATTTTGTTATTTATTCCCATAATCCAATGTACACCTAGCACAGAATTATTAAATGCTAAAGAACTAAGAGCTAATGACATGGTCCGGTAATTAACATACCCCCGCTTGAGATAGAATTCGAGCTGATGTGTTAATAATTGTGTATATTGTATATGGCATAATACCCCAAAAACAAATCACTATAAATCTTATTAAGTATATTAAACCCTGTATATTAAAATGTTTCAATAAATATTTTATAATTGAAAAGAAACAATGTATGTAATAAAAATAAATCTTTTTTCATAAAGTTTGGTAATACAGAATAATAGCAATAATACAAAGGCAAAGAATACATATACAGATAACACAGGCAATAACATCATAGGCATTCACACACTCAGAGGCACTCAACATAATCAAAAACACAATATAATCTTATATGGCTGTATTGTGAAACGATGTCAGTACAAACAATCTTATTGAATATAGTAGGCATCTTATTGAATATAGTAGGTACAAGGTACAAGGGCGGATCCAGCTTTGGCGCCAGGGGGGGGTCACGTAGTCGTGGTCAAGTTTTTTTTTTTTTTTTTTAAAGAAAGACAAACATTCCCGGGTTACGAATAACCCAACAATAACTCCTACCACCACCACAGAAAGCCGAAAATGCTTGCTTGTGTTGTGATGGAGGACTTAGGTCCGGTCAGTTACAGTTACAAGAAGTTATAATTTAATTTTGATAATAATATATACAAGTAAAAAGTAGGTATTGTTGGATATGGTAACACTAGGTATATCATTAAGATTGTCTTTTGCTCCGCAAGCCCGGGCGGCGTAGGCTCGGGTAATGTCAATTGTCAACCAATATAGTACAGACTACAATTATTAATCGTGTTCTTATTTCACCACAATATAACATGGTGTCAGGTGTGTCTTCAACATAGTATTGTGTGTAGGAATCTTGCAACTTTTTGAATTTCCTTTTCCTCATTGTAGTTATTCGCCATCATATATAAAAGAAATGATTGCTTAAAACGTTTCCACTCGCCAACCATATCCGTAGCATTTTTGTTATTTGTTTTTGGGGTGTTATGCCGTGTTGATAACACGGCATAACACCACTCAAACTTTAATTTTTAGCAAAAAATCAAAAAAAAAACCACAAACATATATGTACAAAAAAATTACCTTTAATGCTAAACTTCGCCTCACAGGCGCCACACGTGTCTGTATCTCAACAACGCAGCCGAGCAAATCCAAAAAACGTCTGTGCGCTAGCTCGTACAACACTCAACTGAGTTGGCGCGAGCGCATGCTTTGATACGAGTGAGCGATCAGGAGATATCACTCCAAAAAAAAATTGCTTCGCCTCACAGGCGATGTTTAGCATTCTAGGGTTGTATTTATCAACAAAACGCATTTTAAAATACAATAGCATATGATTTCAATGTTTATCACAACGTCAACATACTATAACCGCCCTCCCTTGAGCGCTGGCCCACTGTGCAGTGGCGTGAACAGTCACGAAAGCGGCATCTAGATAGGAGAGATATTTGAACCAAGTCAGTTCGAATCCTACTGGTTCCAAAAGTTTTTTTTTCTTCTTCTTTTACTTTCCCTACACAAATAATAAATTAGCTTAAAAACCTAAACTACTTGAAAATAGATTACAGTGACTACTTAAATAATTGGAAGTGAAGGCAATAAAACTAAATTTAACTTAATTAAAGTGACATCCCTCGACCAAATCATAAGCACAAATCTAAAACGTCGAAATCACGTAAAAACACCAGTGCATCTCCTACTCCACATTCAGCCGAATTACTCGAAGACCTAACACATCGACTAATGTCACACTTAGACACAAAAATAGATGTATTAAAAAAGGAACTCTTCGAAAAAATGAACCTTGAAGCAGCAGAAAGACAAAAAACCATCGACTTTCTTTGTATTAAATATGATGAATTAATAGGAAAAATAGACCAATCCATTCTCTCGGAAAACACAATGATGACAGATATCGAAACATTAAAAAAAAATTGAACGAAAAAAGTATTCTACTAAAGAACCTGGAAATACGGGCTGCCGAAAGCGACCATAGAATGCTGGCAGACTCGATAGAAATATCCGGAGTTCCTCTTAAAGCGGATGAATCTATATTTGAAATAGTAAGGTCAATAGCCGAAACAACGGACATTCAGATCCTTCCGGAAGACATTCTACAGGCCGTCAGACTACATCCAACTACTGCCAAGGCTCGGCCAGGGGGACCGTCTGCAGCGTCAACGTCAACAAAACAAAGGGACCATCCGAAAATCAAAATTAGATTCAATAATCCTAAATTACGTGAGCTTCTGCTCTCTAAGAAAAGAGAAGTCAAATACAAAACATCCCCAGGGCTAAATTCAAAAATCTACATCAGTGAAATCCTGTCACCATATCTAAAGGAACTACTATGGAAAACAAAACAACAAGCCATCACAAAGGGATATGTATTTGTATGGACCAAAGATGGAAAGGTTATGGCGCGGAAAGCCGAAAAAGATAAAATAATTTATATTAAACACTCCGACGATATAATAAAGATGATCTGAATTACTATCCCAAAATCGTACACACCCATCCGATAATTTTAATCTTACCATGGCTAAACAATTAAAAATATTACACCAAAACATACGCAGTATCTCAAAAAATTTTGACAATTTCACTGTCGTACTTCAACAATTGGAGACAGAATTTGACGTGATAATCCTCACAGAATGTTGGCTAGATAAAATATTCACACCAATACAATTACCTAATTATACGGTCACTCACTCAAAAAATATTAAAAATCAAAATGACGGTATTGTAATTTACTGCAAAAAACATCTACATTCAACTATAACGGAGCTAGATATCACAGACGCAAACGGCTTTGAAATAATCATAAATAATGACATATGTATTTTAGCTATGTATCGATCACCTTCTATAAAAAACATATTTCCCTTTCTGAGGTCCCTAGACAGTCAACTTATCAAAATGAAAAAACAAAAAAATATCTGCTTAGTAGGAGATATGAATATAAACATTTTAGAAAATAAAAAACATCCACAAAGTGACGATTACCTAAACCTTTTGTTGTTCCATGGACTCTTTAGCACCATAAATGAACCCACAAGAGTCAACTTTAAACAAAATAACCTATTACCCACCCAAACTTGTATTGACCACATTATGTTAAAAACAAAAAGACCATACAAATCCACAATCCATCACTCGACAATTACAGACCACTATACACTTATCCTGAAAATAAACACTACAAACAATTCACAAGAAATACACTCCAAAACTACAAAAACCCACAATACAACTGATATTTTAAAACTAAATGACATACTACTTAATAAAAAATGGGAAGAACTCGTAGAAAATAATAAAATTAATGAAGCATGGTCACTTTTTATAGAATGTATTCAAGACGAATTTTAAAAAAATACCATCACGTCCGAAAAAAGTTCTCCAACTAAACACAAACTTCTAAAACCGTGGATATCAAAAGGACTCATAACAAGTTTCAGTAAAAGAGACAAACTCCACAAACAATGCAAATCTAACCCATATGACATCTATCTCATAAATTTCTATAAACGATATCGAAACTTATGCACACGACTTGCACGTATATCGAAAGAAATATATTATAAAAATAAATTAGATAAATGCAACAAGGACCCCAAAAAAATTTGGCAAATTCTAAAAGAAATATCCCACACATCTTCAAAGAAAAGCGATTCCATAACCGAGATCAAAATAGATAACGAGATTATTAAGACATCAGAACAACCACTAAAAGTATGTTATTTTGTGAATAACTATTTCGCTAACGTCGGCAAGGTATTAGCAAACAGAATCACTACAAATGACGATATCCCAGAATTCTCAACCCACTATACACACACTAGTGTTTCTTCCTTTAAAATTCCATACATTACCCAAATACAAACACTAAAACTTATAAACGAACTAAAAAATACAAACTCTCAGGGTAGCGACAAAATATCACCGATGACACTAAAAATAATAAAGTCAGCACTTCTTATCCCACTTACCATACTTATAAATCGGTCCATTAAAGAAGGAGTGTTCCCAACTATTTTGAAAACGGGCAAAGTAATTCCAATCCACAAAAAAGGAAACAAGGAAGAAATTAATAATTACAGACCAATTACAATTCTAAACACGCTTTCAAAAATTCTCGAGAAACATATAAAAAACCACCTTTTAATTTTTATTAACAAAAACAATATACTATCACCAAATCAATTTGGATTCAGGGAAAATATGAGTACCTCACATGCCATAGCCTCAGTAACAGACTTCCTCAAAACAAATATAGATCAGGGTAAAAAATGCCTTGGAATATTCCTAGACCTGGCAAAAGCGTTTGACACAATTCACCACCAAAACCTGTTCAATAAACTTAAATATTTCGGAATCACGGGAACAGAACTCAAATTAATTGAAAGCTACATGGAAAATCGCACCCGATATACCTCAATAGAAAACACATGTAGTGACAAGGAACAAATATCCTATGGAGTACCACAAGGCAGCGTACTTGGCCCAATCCTATTCCTTATTTATATTAACGATCTATGTCACCTCCAAATAGACGGGGAAATTATAAGCTTTGCTGATGACACTGTGTTACTTTTTAAGGCCACTGACTGGAACACACTTATCACAAAAGCTGAAGTTGGCCTAAATATTACAAAAAAATGGCTTGACTCTAACTTATTAACTTTAAATATAGATAAGACTAAATTCATAACCTTTAGCATAAACTCGAGAGGCCAACCCTCCAAAAACATCTACCTTAAAATACATTCCTGTCACTCATCGAGCACCCCATGCAATTGTCCTCCAATCACACAAACCGAAAATATCAAATATCTTGGTATATACTTCGACCGTTATTTAAAATGGGACAGACATATTGAGTCGGTTAAAGTAAAGATAAACAAGTTGATTTACTTTTTCAAAAACGTGAGAAATATACTAAACATATTTGATATTAAGAATATATACCTCGCAATAGCACAATCTATAATGGAATACGGCATTATTGCCTGGGGCTATGCCAGTAAAAAATACATAGACACACTGTATAAAGCTCAGAAAACCTTAATAAAAGTAATACTTAAAGTACCAATACTAACACCCACTTCAACCATATTTAAAAAATTCCCAGTGTTGAAGATTCAAAAATTATATTCTAAACAAATACCTACTTACTTTCCTTTACAAGAACCTAAACACATTTAAAACTTCACAAACTTCTCGCAATACCAGAACAAGACATGCACACCAACTACTAATACCAAAAACCAACACATCCTTTGGACAAAAACACTACAGATTCCAGGCTATAAAACTTTACAATTCACTTCCAACACAATATAAAACATCTAATCTTACAGAATACAAAAAACACATGGAACTGGCTACAATCCTTATAATATTTAATTTTTTATATTTTACTTTTTTTGGAATAACTATGGAAAAACTATTGTTATAACTATGGAAAGATCGATTTTATGTTTTAATTTTTAATGTTTCTCTGAGTAACCAACTCCACTGTATTGTTTTAGAATTAAATAACTTCAAAATTGATAAAGTCCTCCACAACACAGGTGAACTCCTAGCGTGGAGGACAATATACTATACCATTGTATAACAAATATATTAAAGAACAAATAAAAAAAAAAAAAAAAAAAACAACAAAATTATTTATTTACTGTGAATTACAGTCATAATTACCAAAAACATTTTACATATAAGAAAATGACATTATTACAATAATAACTAAATATAAAATTACAAAATAATAATAAATGTAGGTACAAAATATTGTTTTTAAATTAAACTGTATCTTTTGTATTGTAACACGATTGTTAAGAGATTTCTTAACATATAACCTGAAATGACATTATTTATATGATAAAATATAATATTGTAAAACTATGTAGTCTAATTCGTACCCAAAATAATCCACTACCCATCAGGATGAATAAGGCTTTTCTTTCAAAACAAATTTATGTGTAAAAATTTTATAAGCACTTTGAAATTTTCTATTACAATTAGCTTCAGTTTATGGCAGATTTTTGTTTTAGAATATATATTTCACATAAATGAATTTAGCTACTAACATTGAAATGATCTTCATAGCAAGAATGACGAGATTTAGCAGAAAGTACACCATTTTTTTAATTCACCTTTTGATCGCGTAGCACCACTTTTTACGCATAATAACATCATTTGGGACATGTATAAATAATTTGTTTGGTGTCGAAGATGTTGTATTTGTACACTTTGTGTACAAATACAATATCTATCTCACACCTACCTCACACTATGTTATTTGTTATTCCTAACCTATATTTACTGTAACAATAGCAAAATTGGCATAATTAACATAAATTATCATTATTACTTTGTAACAATAGCGCACCAACGCGTCTTTATTAATTTTAGCCATATTATTCTATTACATTGGCGCCCTACGTGGTTTGATTTGTACATAATTGAATTATTCTATAACAATGGCGCCCAACATGGGGCTCGAACCCACGATCCTGAGATTAAGAGTCTCATGCTTTACCAACTGAGATATCCGGGCATAATAATGAGTACGCACGTGTTTATACAAATATCTCTTTTGAGAACACGAAAAACTGCAATCAGAACACGAAAAAGGGTTTTATCCACTGTGAGTCAGCATGTGCGTCGTCAGATTAACTTTTAGAGTAAATGATTTGTTGCACAAAGAACATGAAAAAAGTTTTTCTCTAGTGTGAGTCAGCATGTGGGTCATCAGAGTGCCCTTCCTATGAGATGAATAGTTGCACTCAGAACATGAAAAATGTTTTTCTCCAGTGTGAGTCAGCATATGTTGCGTCAGATGACCTTTTTGAGTAAATGATTTGTTGCACAAAGAACATGAAAAAGGTTTCTCTCCAGTGTGAGTCAGCATGTGGCTCGTCAGATGACATTTTTGAATAACTGATTTGCTGCACAAAGAACATGCATAAAGTTTTTCTTTAGTGTGAGTCAATATGTGGCTCAACAGAGCGCCCTTCCAATGAGATGAATAGTTGCACTCAGAACATGAAAAATGTTTTTCTCCAGTGTGAGTCAGCATGTGGCTCAACAGCTGACTTTTTAGAGTAAATGATTTGTTGCACAAGGAACATGAAAAAGGTTTTTCTCCGGTGTGAGTCAGCATATGGCGCGTCAGATAACCTTTTTGAGTAAATGTTTTGCTGCACAAAGAACATGAAAAAGGTTTCTCTCCAGTGTGAGTCAGCATGTGGCTCGTCAGATGACGTTTTTGAGTAAATGTTTTGTTGCACAAAGAACATGAAAAAGGTTTCTCTCCAGTGTGAGTCGGCATGTGGCTCGTCAGATAACCTTTTTGAGTAAATGATTTGTTGCACAAGGAACATGAAAAAGGTTTTTCTCCAGTGTGAGTCAGCATATGTATCGTCAGATAACCTTTTTGAGTAAATGATTTGTTGCACAAGGAACATGAAAAAGGTTTCTCTCCAGTGTGAGTCAGCATGTGGCTCGTCAGATGACCTTTTTGAAAAAATGATTTGTTGCACAAAGAACATGCATAAGGTTTTTCTTTAGTGTGAGTCAATATGTGGCTCATCAGAGCGCCCTTCCAATGAGATGAATAGTTGCACTCAGAACATGAAAAATGTTTTTCTCCAGTGTGAGTCAGCATATGGCTCGTCAGATGACCTTTTTGAGTAAATGATTTGTTGCACAAAGAACATGCATAAGGTTTTTCCTTAGTGTGAGTCAATATGTGGCTCATCAGAGTGCCCTTCCAATGAGATGAATAGTTGCACTCAGAACATGAAAAATGTTTTTCTCCAGTGTGAGTCAGCATATGGCTCGTCAGATAACCCTTTTGAGTAAATGATTTGTTGCACAAGGAACATGAAAAAGGTTTTTTTCCAGTGTGAGCCAGCATATGGCTCGTCAGATAACCCTTTTGAGTAAATGATTTGTTGCACAAAGAACATGAAAAAGGTTTTTTTTTGGTGTGAGTCAACACATGTCTCATAAGATCGCCCTTCCGATAAGATGAATAGTTGCAGTCGGAACATGAAAATGATTTTTCTCCAGTATGAGTGCGAAATTGGGGTTCAAAATTTGACATAGGATGGCTGGAGTTTTCCCCAGGTTGAGTCTTAAGATCTGGCGACAAATCTGAAAAAGAAAACGGACAAAAAGGATTAAGTGTAACTTATTATCTCCATTTACATTAGTTGATTCATAAAAAAGTAGAAAAACAGTAGAGCAGATATATCTAAATCTTATAAACATCGGTTTTACCTGGTGTCTGGGTAATTCTTTCAAAGACTTCTAAGCATTCCTTTTTAACACCCGGTAGGTCTTTGTTAAATTCCATGAAAGGAAATCCCCTTTCATCTTCTGCTCGACGTCGAAGTTCTGCCTTGTTGGCAAAAGTCTCAATAATAATGCTACCTAGAGTAACAAAGAAACGATACATACGTTGGACATTGATATACATAAAAGGTTCTATTTTAATAAAAACATGTTTTTACGATTGAAGATTTAATTGATTAACAATTTAGAAGCGTTAATTTGTAAAGAGACTTTAAGAGGTTAATTTAGGATATGGGAATGACCCCAGATGTCTGCTTCCCATGCATTCCCATACTTATGCTTCAAGAACGGAAAACCATTTGCTCATGAGCACCTCCAGTTGTAGTTGGCTAATTAAAAGTCGATGGAACGATGTTTTCTTTCAACAATATTTATTTATTATAAATGCATTATAATACAAAAAAAAAAGTTCATGGTCCAAATAAGATGAGGTGAAAACTTAAGAAACTGGGAACCTTTTGGTAGAAATGGTGACTTCCGAATTCGAACTGTAAGGCTCTCGATTAGTAATCCGGTGGTCGGGGTTCAACTAAATATTATTCGATTAGTTTGTGTTATTTCAAAATTTTTTCCTTTAAAATAATATAAAACCTTCTTGCGCCACGTTGTAGTGGATGTTGAGTGGAAGATTCTCTGAGTATCGTCCAGGAGTAAAGACACAAGTCACAATTGAAATGTTGATTAATATGGCTTTGGCCGTGTTTGGTGACAAAAGGTGAATAGACAGGTAAATCTCACTTTTGACTTCCCTAAGTTGAAGATACTCTAAGTATCGCCCGGGTTTAAAAATATAAAATACCGATAGAATAAAACTATAAATAGATAAAAAATATTTATGGATATATTATTATGAAAAAAAATTTCGAATGAAACGTGGCTGAAATAGCTTTGGCCATGTTTATTCAACTTCCACATCTTTATCTCCTTCCCCTTCCCTTTACCATCAGCCTCACAACATACTCCAATTGCCCCAAGATGGTACGGAGCAGTTTTGACTTTGATGCGGTATTTACAAAAAACAACTCAGCAAGTTTAAAGTGTGGTGTAGTTTGGCAGTTTCCAGCAAAGTCATATTTTATGGCAAATACCAAATATGTGTAAATACGGCAAGAGAGGACGTCGTACACAAGCAAATGTCTTGCCTGCATCACAATTCAAACATGAATCAATGTTTCGTAAATTTCTAATGACAAAACTATATTTATTTTTCCACGATATCCATGAAGTAGCTTAGCATCAAAAACTTTTTTTTTCTCAAATTACAGTCTTCCATAAAACTTAATTTATTTTCTGTCTTAGGAATGAGTTTATTAAATTTGGCAAAATAATTTCATTTTCTTTTTTTTTCATACAAATCTTATTCGAATTTACTTAACTATTGCATATAGCAAATAGTTATATATTACATTATTTTTGGGTAACGTTGAATTATTTCTGGAAATATATATATTATTCATCTGCGAAAATTCAGCATTTGCCTAATTTCCAGTTTGGGCCGTTTTTGTATAGATTCAATGAACTATTAAAAAAAAGATGTTACCTGCTGTCTGGTTAATTCTTTCAAAACGTTCTAGGCATTCCTTTTTAATATTCGGCAGGTCTATGTCAATTTCCGTATAAGTAAATCCCCCTCTATTTTCTTCTCGGGGTCGAAAATCCGCCTTGCTTGTAACAGACTCCACTTTAAAGCAACCTGAAAAAATTAAATAAAGTTAATTAATCGTCGATGTACAAAAAATGTTGAACAGAACTACAAAGTGAACTTTGAAATTTGTTGAATTGTTTAAATTCTGTCACACAAACCATCCTAAGAGACTAGGTTAATTTAAGAAATAGTAATGCTCCCAGATGTCAGCTTCAGTGATTTGAGTAACTTAAGTGCGGAGTTTGTTCGGCGTCAAAGGAGTGATAAGGTAAATGCCAAATATACTTATACGCAACAAGAGAGGAAGTAGTGAACACGCAATCGTCCTGTTTGAACGACATTTCATAAAGGACATGGATTCTGAACATCCGAGTTTAACATTTTGTAAATATGCATTGCAACTAACTGGCTGTCTGCGTACTTTCCGCATATTGCAAACATTCCTTCTTTACATCTGGGAGGTCGACATCTATATCCGTATTTGAAATTTCACCTCCGCCTCCTTCCTGGGGTCCTAGTTCCGTCTTGATCGTAACAGTCTCTGGATTTAGTAGATCCATGGCACTGCTGTGGTAGCATTTGGTAATTGTTTCAAGCCCAAACAAACATACCTGAAACAGAACATAGTTGTAATGTAACGGAACTATATGAATAAGCTTTGAACATTTGGTTTCGCTTGGAATAATCTGTCAAACCAATGAAGTCGTATAATCGTCAAAACACCTAATTCGAAATGAGGATATAATTGCGACTGTATCTTAGACTGAAGTTAAGAAGTCTGAAAACGGTTAAAAAATTGTCTTCGATTGTCAGATAACTAGATAACTCAATAACTAAAGATAAAACCGTATTGTGGTTCTGCCTTTAACAAATATCGGTAATCTGCGATTATTTTTAACCAATGCCCTTCGAATACTAGACTTAAAATAGAAAGTTTGACGTCTTGACGTATTAGTTTGATGTATTAGTTTAAACGTTCCTTACAAAACACACAAATAGATTACTTAAGTTAGGTGTAGCGTTACACAAATAGATTACTTAAGTTATGTGTAAAGTAAAGCTAGGTCGCGTTAGATACAGCGCAATTATGTAGTTGAGTATTCCATAGCACTAATTTAAGAACCGTGGTCGGTGAGTTTGATTGGTAACAACGACTGCTATCAAATAGCGATGAATAATTGGTATTACCACTATCCAAAATCTATCATAAGTATAAGATGATAAAATTAACAACGTGGGTTAAACAGAGTATGGAAAAAGGATAAAACGAAAGCATGTGTTGACAAAATATTTTAGTAAAGTTATTCATAGAGAGTAATGAAGTCAAAGTCAATTATAATAATTATCAGGAAACTGACCTTCTAGGTTAATGATAATTTCATTGCAATTGCGTCTTGTATAATATTATTAGGCAATTGGAGGGGACCCACCCTTTCATAACGACTGTGTGAAGAAACTGATTTATTAACCTCCTTAGCCGCACACGTCAGGACTAAGAGATTCTTTGTCCCAATGACCATAAATAAACCACTCTCTAGATCGTTATCTTCGGGCTTTTTGTATGGCCCCATTTTGTCACCCCCTTAACCACAGACGACCACAGATAAAACGGTCGTTTGGTCCAGACAGGTAAATATATTGTGGACCATAAAGAAATCTCAAGGCCATTTAAAAAAAGTGCAAACATAGACAATATACCTGCACCCAGCTGACATCTTTCATTCACTAGCCCAAAAAAATTATATTTAAAAATTAAAAATACTGGAATGCAGGAAAAGGAAAAAAAATAAAAACCCACAGCTATGCACACATCAAAATATTTTTTATTTTCAAAAAGACAATGGACAGTAATACAAAACAGGGTCAGTACAACCGATGTATTGAGCATTGATTTATCATTGAAGTAGAAGATAATACTAATATATCTAAACAAAACATGAAACAGAACAAGACACAGAAAAATTAAAGGTAAGAGTCTCATCTAGGAATCGAACCCAGGATTTCTGTCTTACTGCAACAACTTAATAGGATTTTATTTGACCTTGCACAAAAATACAAGAATATATTATACACAAAATATAACGTGTTGAAAGATATATCAAGTAATAAAAAAAAGAATTAGAGGCAGGGCCGACCCTGTGCGGGCGCAATCGGAGCAGTCCGCTTCGGGCGCTGAATTTCCAAGGGTGATAATACCTAAACTAACGTAAGATTATCATTCATAAAAACCACGCTACGCATACATACAAATCATCAAAATATAATTGATTACAGTGATCGCCTTTCTACTACCTAGGGCCTAGGCATCTACTGGTTTTGACAAGGAGCGCTAAAATTTTACTTGTGCCATGCGCAATTTGGCTCAGGGACGGCCCTGACTAGACACACAACAAGAGTAACGCCTTTTGACTTTTACATGGTATAATTTAAATCACAATACATAAACAATAATATAAGAAATAAAAATCGTGTACATAATTAAAGCTTGTAAAGAAATATAGCTTGTAAAACAACAAAAGATATTATGAAATAGAAGTTATGAACATGTAATCAATATTTCTATTTTGGATACTGACAATTGTGTTGGAATTCATTATCTATAAATAGTATAAAATAAAGTGACATTAGCGTCTGTCTGTTTGTGCGCTTAGTTCTTCTTAACTATGCAACTGATTTCGATAAGATTTTCAGCATCATTTAGAGAATTTCTTCCGGAAGGTTTAGATAAATAACACCTGCATTGACACATATTGATAAAAAGCAGAAAAAAGTCGATATAAAGATTATTTTTGGCCGCTTACATTGCTAACGCTGGCGAGACCTTATGAGAATATCAAAATAATGTACTACGGAATTGTATACCTTAAAAAGGCCTTTAGAAAAGTTTTTTATATAAATATATACAAATGTTATACATATCGCAGTTGCCGTCTGGTCCCCAAAATCTCCTCTTGTGCGTCTTCTATTTCCTGGGAGAAAGGGCTGCGTCGGACCAAAACAGCTCAAAATGCCCTTCGAAGACGAAAAGACCCAGAAAAAAACAAAATTTGAGACCAATGATTACACTATTCTAGTATTGTACACATATTTAATAAATTTCACGAATAAAATTAATTAAAAATATTTTAAGAAAAAGGGGACATTAATGATGATGGATTAATTCACTGTTGAACTTTCTTGTATGGGAAAAAATCGCGTTTTATGCAGTTTCTGCAGAATTTATAGGAAGCGAAAACAAAACTTCTTGAGGGAGTTTCACTGCAATATAAATAAGGTGTACCTATACCTTCAGAATATTCCTTCAAATGAGGATTCCACACTGTTGAAGCGTACTGTAGGTGACTTACATCTTATAAATATTAGTTAAAGAGTAACAAATTTAAGTGTTAATTATTATTGCCACAGCACTAGAAGTTATTCAAATTCTCCTGCAAGGGTTTCATATAATTTCCACAGATTTGTCGTCAGCAAACATCATGGAAAATGCTGGTTAAATCTGAATACTTACATGATGCAATTCTGGAGAGGTTTAAATGACCTTGTATGATGTAATCGTGGCTTTTTTTAGCAGTTTTAGCATCCTAATACGTGGTATTGTATCGCGTCGGAATACGGATAGGTCAGAAAAGGAAAATTAATTAAATTATTAGCCAATAAAGTACATTCAGGAATTAGGAACATTGTATCAAAGAACGAGAGGTTATTACCTGTATATAACAACGGGTTCGGGTCCTTCTTTCAATTGGTGGAGATAGACCGGATAACACACTTTAACACAACACAGCATTAATTTATCACCTTGAAGAATTCTAGCATGCAACATTATTTTTAGATGGATGAAAGTAAATTCAAAATATTTACGCTTAAAACTTCAACTGACTTCATGCTTCAACTTTCGAAATGACGTCTTGGAAATTACCGTTAATTTTTGTCGCAGCATAACCCATGCTTAGCTTCTCTTTCTGTTACACCAGTCGCTATGGTACAGAGCGAGAAATCAAACAACAATTTTTGCTCTGAGCCAATGAGATCTGAGCTTTCAGCCACAACAGCTTTGTCTATAAGAATTTGGGTTGGGAATAACTCCTCCCATCAGGGTTACAAGGTCAGACGAGAGTTGTACGCGCCCCTGTTCTTTACGTTCTAGTGGCAAGTATCAATTTTTTCTATGGTTTTATCTGTAGGCTACTTCGTGTAATTTTTTAGCAGCCAGGCCTGCGATTCTGGAGTTAAAAGATCAATCGTTTTCTTATGCGCCGTCTTCGAGTGAAAAACTACTAGTCGCCGCGACTAACTTTTTCGAATGTTTCAATTTTACGTATTCTTGAGCGTCGAACGGTCGAAGTTGGTAGAAGAGATGATTATATTGGCACCCCTGTGAATATTGTCTATGTTCGTGATGTTTTTGGGATTTATATGGTGTGACTGTCAAACAGACAACAGTTATTCGTTATTCAAAACAGAAATGGCTGCGGGACATATTACAAATTTCCAAAAGCAACTCTTAATTAAGCTTGTAAGCTCCGATAAAGACTTAGTAAGTGGGAAATTTTCACCCACTTTTACATTTGCGGAATCCGCGCGGTTAAACAAAAATTGACAGCTAGACTAGATTTTGACAGCCAATTCCATAGAAACGCCAACAACCTACCACTCGCTGCCCTGTTTCTACTGGTTATACCCAGTAGATGTTGTGTGGAATGACTTTTGACGTTTGGCGTCAAAGTATGTACCTTCGACCAATTTCGGGAATAGCAACGACGACTAACGTACGTACTTTCGACGGCGATTACGAGCGCCCTCGATTCAGGAATAGAGCCCCTGATGCATTTTTAACCCGAGGATGATGTTTTAACACACTTTGATCGGAAGGGAATTTCTACCCGTTCGGTCGATTGATGCTTAACGTCGGGAAGGATATTTCTACCTTCTGCGCCCGCCTCATTTCAATGGCAGAAAAGAAGAAATTGTCCGATGTTTTTTATCTCTTTGTAAAGGTCCCAACTATATGTACATGATTATCAAATTGCAATTCAAGTCTTTTTTGTATTTATCTTAGAGTCTTTTGTGTACATTGGTATTTCAACTAAAATGACCTATATTATTGAACACCTGACACTTGATAGGTATTGAGTTTGAAGATCGAAGAAATACATAAGTAATTTAGATAACATATTCTGTTATTGTAATAATTCAATTCCTGGAACGAGGGTTTTTATTACCCTGAAACCCGAAACAAATCTCTCTATCTCTGTTCCGCACCCACTCAACTCCTAGGTGTGAGCGAGTGGAGAGTGTCGGGCGCATTAAACAAAAGCAGGTATCGGCAAACACAGATAGGCGGACAATAATAAATATTTACAAGTGCATGCCAATTTTTAAAAAGCAAATTGTCGTATCGTTGTGTACCGAGGAGATAATATTTATATTTACTTTTACAAACCTTTCAAAATGGATTCTTAAAAATGAAGAAAGTGATGACGAAATCGTCGCAGATAATTTATCTGAATGTTCTAGTAATTATTTGCCTGAAATCCATAGTGAAAGTGAAGAATCGTAGGAGAAGAATGTCAGTAATGCCATTACAGTTTAGTGATTCTGAAGAAAATGATATGGAGGAAGAACAATGAAATATTAGATGAACAATTTTTAGACGTGAACTTTTACTGATTATATAAAGGTGGTTAGAAACTTAATCCTAATAGTGAATGGTGAAAAACAGATGGTACTTTAGAGAACGTAATAAACGTGTATAAATGCACTTAGAACATGAAAACGGTTTTTGTCGACTGTGAGTCATCGCGTGTCTAGTCAAATATCCCTTTCGAGAACATGAGTAGTTACACTTAGAACATGAAAAAGGCTTTTCTCCACTGTGAGTCATCAAGTGTTTCTTCAAATCTCCCTTCCGAGAACATGAATAGTTGCAGCCGGAGCAAGAGAAAGATTTTTCTCCACTGTGAAGAAGCATGTGGCTCGTCAGATGGGCCTTTTGTGAACATAAATAGTTGCATTTAGCACATGAAAAAGGTTTTTCTCCACTGTGGGTCATCATGTGTCTCGTCATAGCTCCCTTCCGAGAACATGAATAGGTGCACTCAGAACACAAAAAAGGTTTTACTCCACTGTGGGTCAGCATGTGGCTCGTCAGATGGTGCTTTAGAGAACATGAATAGTCGCATTCGGAACATAAAAAAGTTTTTTCTCCATTGTGAGTCAGCATTTGACTCGTCAGATGTCTCTTTCGAGCACATACATAGTTACAGTGGGAACATGAATAAAGCTTTTCTCCACTGTGTGTCAGCATATGTTTCGTCAAATCTGCCTTTCGAGAACACGAATAGTTGCAAGCGGAGCATGAAAAAGGTTTTATTCCAGTGTGGGTATTCAAGTGCCTTCCGAAATTTGACTTCCTAGAGCAGGAGTAGCTACAATGGGGACAAGATAATAGCTGTGCTACAGGATGCCTCATCAGATCTGTCGACAAATATATAAAAAAATATATGAATAGAGAAGGCTTAAGAAGGACGTACATGAAGTAAAGATAAGCACAGTTATTTGTAAAAAAAATAAATATGGGATAGGACGAATTGTAAAAAAGCGATTTTACCTGCTATCTGGTTAATTCTTTCAAAGCGTTTTAAGCATTCCTTTTTAACATCCGGCAGGTTTATGTCAATTTCCATATAAGGAAATCCTCCTTTATCTTCTTCACGGGGATCAGGTTCCGCCTTGATGGTAAAAGCCTCCATATTAATACAACCTTGAAAACAATTCGCACATTGTAAAAACAAGCCTGAGAGAACAGACTGACAATTGCTAGAATTTAAAGATATTCATAAATACATCTAGAAACTAAATACAAAAACATTTAACTACACTCCTGGTTTTTGACAGCTTTCGCGTTCGAGGGGTGAGGCTCTAGGCTAGCATTCCAGCGATCGCGGTTTCAAATTCCGGTGCGAGCAAGTAAATTTCATTTGATTAATTCGCGTTATTTTACAATTTATTTATTCACGTCTTTAACATGTATACAACAAGGTTAGCTGATCAGAAGTACAATAAATAGGATAATAGAGTCCGGACAATATAAGAAGGTACAATACTAGTTATCGTTGAGTGTTGTACATTGAAGTAATAGTTGTTCGATAAATATATATAATAATAATAGTACAGAATAGGTACTTAAGGTACTATAAAAGTAGTTGCGGAACAATATTTAATAACATTTTTGATGTTAGTAAAATAAATATAAATTTATTATACAGAACATAGCTTAACATCACTACAACAAATAACAGAACGGTTTGTTGTAAAGCAAATTTGTAATCAACAGACATTTATTACGCCTGATTGGGTGTTTTATAGAACATAGAAAAATTTATATAAGTAAAGTGGGCATGTAAGTAAAAATAAATTTAAGAGATCAGTTACATAAAACTAATATATTGATTTTTAGTTTGGTCACTGAGTGGTGGCGGTAAACATCGATTGAACTGAACTTAATACATAGTCTGTTTAGCCCCTGAATTGGAAAATTTTCGATATAAATACTAGGAGACTTTGGAACATTATAGGGAGCAGTCTGTCTTGTCTTTCGCGTAGGTAAATGCAAAGTAATAAGGTTCGTTAAATCCATGTCCTCTAATCTCCATTCCTTATCTTGAAGAGACAAACTAAATCAGTCATTGTGCGCCTTGATGATAAGTCGGTCAAGTTTTGTAAGTCCATTAAAAAGGTGTAATTAGTATCTTCGACTGGAATTCCTAATTTATAATTAATAAATCTCAGAAATTTATTCTGCACTCTCTCGATTTTTAGTTGGTGAATCTTATACAATGGAGCCAAGATTGTCTAATTATACTCTAGATTGCTTCTCACCAACCTGCGAATAGTAATTTAAATGAATTAATTTATTTTAAATCTTTCACCGTCCTCAAAATAATTCCCAAACATTTTATGACCTTGTTTGTGATTGCATTTAAATGAGAAGCAAAATTTAATTTACAAAAAATATTACCATGATCCTTAATTTGATCGGCTCTTGTTAGAATAATGTTATTGATGGTATATTGATGCATGATAGGGTTTTAGTTACGGGCAATTTTACATTTGACATTTTTCAATATTTATTTTATTTTTTATTTTTTTTTCATGTTCTCCATGAAACGGTAATACACCAATATATCATGGAGAAGATTACAAATTAAAAGGTAGGTACAAATTAAAAACAGGCAGTTTTACTATTTTGTCACATGCGTTATAAGATAGTTACTGAATTGTCTGTAGGTGACATTGAAAATGTCGATGGCTAATGCAGAATCGTTAAGCAGTTGAGTCGCTCTGTTTATTGGCGCATTCTGATAGGCAGAAGTCCTCGCTTTCGGAGCATATAAGAGTGCATGGGATCTCCCTCGAGTATAATTGTTAGGGACATAAAAGTTAACCTCTTTCAACATAGGCGGATTATGTATTCTACCAGAGATTAACTTAAAAAAGTGTTTGCCTAAAAATATTTTTCTGCGGGCTTCTAATGTATTGAAATCGAGCATTCCTGTTAAGAACAAGGATAGATACAGGAATGGATAGTATGTATATTCCCTCATATACAGGTAACGCATAAACCTTTTTTGTACTTTTTCTATTTCTAAGATATGATTTTGTTCAGAAGGGGCCCAAATAATGGAGCTGTATTCCAGGATACTGCGGACAAGTGCTTCATATGTTCTCCGTATTGCAATTCCATTAGTCAATGATCTCGCATTACGAAGAACAAATCCAAGCATTTTGTTGGCGCGGGAGACAATGTCATATATGTGGGATTTGAGAGAGAGATTTGCTTCGAAGGTCACCCCAAGGTCACGAATCTCGTTTTTGCGTGTTAATATATTTTTATTAATGTGATAAGGGAATAGAAATGTATCTATAATATTTAGGAATAGTCCATTACGGGTGCACCACGGGGGTTGTAGTCTCACAATAATCAGTTGAAATACATAAAAGTCATTGAGATTTGTAACAGTTTCGTAAATTTTACGATCATCAGCAAAAAGGAGTATCATAATTCCATCAAAACGGTAGTTATGTCGTTGATAAAAAAGGTAAGCAACATTGGTCCCAAATGAGACCCCTGTGGAACGCCGGTGAAGATTTTAAACTGGTATGAAAAGTGCAAAAAAAGTTGAACTGAATTTTTCTTTTGTGTAGATAACTTTCAAGCCATCTTTAATTATTTCCCGTTATTCCAATACTTTTAATTTTAAAATTGAAATTTATTGTGAGACTTTGCCAGAAGCCTTACTAAATTCGGTGTACACTACGTCAGTTTAATGACGTTTGTTCATAGTATTAAATAAATACTCCTGATAAATCAAATAGTTTGTTAGAGTACAAATACTTGCAATGGAACCATCTATCCGGTGCGAGATTATTTTATTGATCTCAGGCGAGAGTTTATAAAGCAGAGCAGATTCAGAATCGGGATTGACGACTGAATACATATATGTCTATAGTTAGAGATATCCAAGTTATGACTTTTCTTAAAGGTTTTCAGACAAGAAGCTTGTTTTAGATTATATCGGAAAGGTGCCGATTTTTAGAGATAAGTTAATAAATTCAGTAAAAGGATAATTCAGGACATTTTGATAAGAGGATTGGAGGAAAGTTATCAGGACCAGCCAATCTGTAAGATCAAAGGATTTTAATTAAGTTCTAAAATCACTTTCTTCGAATATGCAAAAATTATATGGTATATTTGCGGCACGATTAAAAGTGGCAAATACTCTCAGTATCGCTTGGCTTGAAGGACACAATTGAAACGTTGATTTAAATGAGTTTGGCCGTGTTTGGTGATTATATTGTATTGGCCAGGTACCTCACAGCTTTCACTTCCCTGTATACTTCCCCTTCCCTCTCTATTCGGCTTCTCAACATACCCTTATTGCTACACAAGGTTGAGAGCAGTTAGAACGCTGGTGCGGTACTCAAAAAACATAATTATAAGTATTGTGCTTGAGTTTGGGTGTTTCCGGCAAAGATACGTTTCGTGGTAGCAGTACCTACCTTGCTGGCCTACGAGATATAAACGGGCGGCGAGCGGCAACCGTCCGTGGCTTGATATTAAATCACTCTGGTACTGTACTCGCTGAGATAGTCTTAATACACTGGCTGTGATAATACTAAAATACTTTTTAACTATTTCCCGCAATCCAGATCGAAGTATACCACAAGTTAGACAAATGTTTGCGTCCCGAGCATCAATTTTTTTAGATATACTAAGGAACTAACTGGATGTCTGAGTACTCTCCGGTTTTTGCAAGCATTCCTTCTTTATATCTGGGAGTACTAAATCTATATCCGTATACGGCATTTCACCTCCACTTTCTTCCTGGAGCTCTGTATCCTTCTTGATGCCAATATTATCTTGATTTAGTAGATCCATGGCACAGCTGTGGTAGGATTTGGTAATTGGCACAAGCCAAAACAAATATACCTGAAACAGAATATAGTTATAACGGAACTCCAGTATGAATGATCTTTAAATGTTTTGTTTCGCTTGGAATATTCTGTCAAAACAATGATATCGTATGCGTAACGCAAATAAGGATATAATTATTGTGACTATCTTGACCTTGAAGGTGAAATTTGAAAACTTTTGAGAGAATCGTTGACAATCGTCGGATAACTCAACATATACTATAAGCATATCTTAAGTTGAACCAGTATACAATTTTTTGGGTTCACCATTCGGCTTCCAACAGTACAATGACTATCGATATTTGAAAGGCTTTCGAAACACTTATATTAAAATAGGTAGACCTCTAATTTACTGATCAGGTTCCTCAAACAAAACGCCAGTAGATTTCCTAACTTGGGTGTACTGATTGGGGTAAGATAAGCAAGTCGCGTTAGATACAGCGCGGTTGTGCATTTGAGCCAGCCATAGCCCAAATTAAAGATCAATGATCGCTCAGTTTCATTTAGATTAACGGCAGCTACCAAAATGAGTAGCGTGATATAAGCATAAGTACTTACCAATAGCTATAAGAAGCCTGTGATTATAAATTAAACTTCGTGGGTTTACAGTTTACAGGATATTACGTAGATTTCTAGTTTTGAATCAGAATGAAACTGCCAGGGTAAATATTCGGAATCGCTGGACAAGGGTTATATGAAATATTTATATATAAAACCTTCTGATTTACCTTAATTTACTATAAAAGGAATCTGACTGCATTTGGGATATTTTTAATTTTAGCATTTTAATTTTTAATTACGTAAATCGAAAATTCACTTTCGTTGTATGGAATGACAGCTGGAATGGTTTCTGTTGATAAAATTTTCTTTTGTTTGTATTCCTGATACGAGTAGCTAGAATTTGAATCATTTCAGAATGCAAATTCTAGTTAGGTACTGTTTTGGCCAAGCTCGAAAAATAAAATATTTTAATGTTACTTAAAAAACTTAAATTATTTATATTTAGGTATTATTATAATTATTGTTTTATTTAACCTAAACTATAGTAACCTAACCTATAATAATCAAACCTAAACTAAACTAACCTATATCCTAACCTATCCCAAAATAATCCAACCTAACCTAACCTATAATAATCCAACCTTACCTAACCTAACCTATATCCTAATAATAATCGAACCTAACCTATAATAATCGAACCTAACCTACAATTATCCAACCTAACCTAACCTTAATCCTAATAATAAACCGACCTAACCTATAATAATCCAACCTAACCTAACCTATAATAATCCAACCTAAACTAAACTAAACTATGTCCTAATAATAATCCAACCTAACCTATAATAATCCAACATAACCTAACCTAAAATAATCCAACCTAACCTAACCTATAATAATCCAACCTAACCTAACCTATAATAATCCAACCTAACCTAACCTATAATAATCCAACCTAACTTAACCTATAAATGTTGGGGAACCTTTAATAACGCCTGCTCGCGTCCCCTTTAGAGTTATATCCCAGTTTTCAAGTAGTTTGTGGGCTACGCTAGGTTTGTATAGACTGGTTTGTGATTTCATTCTACCTAATCCAACCTAACCTAACCTAACCTATATCCTAATAATAATCCAACCTAACCTATAATAATCGAACCTAACCTACAATATTCTAACCTAACCTATAATAATCCAACCTAACCTATATCCTAATAATAATCATACCTAACCTATAATAATCCAACCTTACCTATAATATCCAATCTATCCTAACCTAAATCCTAATAATAAACCAACCTAACCTAAAATTATCCAACCTAACCTATAATAACATCACCTTTTTTAATTTTTCTATTTTATAAAACATACCTAAATATCTTTATTTTATTTTTCGAGTTTGGCTAAAATAGTACCTACCTAGTGCACATGGTAAAAAATATAGCCACTCGTATCAGGAATACAAACAAAAGAAAATTTTATCAACAGAAACCATTCCAGCTGTCATCCCATACAACGAGAGTGAATTTTCGATTTACGTTATTAAAAATTAAAATGCTAAAATTAAAAATATCCCAAATGCAGTCAGATTCCTTTTATAGTAAATTAAGGTAAATCAGAAGGTTTTATATATAAATATTTCATATAACCCTTGTCCAGCGATTCCGAATAATTACCTTATTTATTTATTGACTCTTTCAAACATTGCGTTTCAAGTATTTATTTTGCAAGAACTTTAAAAAACATACATTGCAAAAGCGATAGAGAGAATTACAAACTGTAATGCTTTCATATGACGAGCGTGTAGGTAAATTGTTACGGTGTACCCTTCAGTACTTTCAACACTTTATTTCAGTTTACAATGTTTTATGGGTACTTCTTATTATATTTTTTTGAAAATTATTTTTTATTTCTGAAAACATAAAAACTGTTTTTGAAACAAGATAAAATTATCTTTCCGGTGTACTTTTATAAACTAAACATTATTATTTCCAAATCATAAAATTGTTGTAATTTAGATTCGTGGCTAACGAATTTTTATATTTTTCTTGGTGATAATAAAAACACGTCGGTACTTTAAACGTTCGATTATTCTGCATGGTGTACAGTAAGGTGGAGTGAAATTTTTTTTTTGAGAATTTCGAAATCGGCATAGTTGGGAAAGATGCTCCATATATTAACAATTACGGCAAAAATAATAAAAAATATATATTAACAATACCTGGACATCGCCAAAGCTTTATATTTTATCATTTTCACGATTTTACCCAAGTATTTATAGCTCATGTACGCGAAATAAAACACACATAAAATTTGAATTTTACCATTTATTTTACAGATAATACATCCGTAAATTGTTAGAATGGAAAAAATAGTGGAAATAAAAAATGTACATATATTATTTACCGCATTGAAAAACTTGAAAATTACAAAAGTTACCATGAACGGTACTGTATTTTGGTGTTAAAAATAGGCATAAGGTGTCGTGACTCTAACCTTGTTTTTATTAATCCATCTCGCCTCAAGGGTCCACAAACAACGGCTGAGGCTTCTGTTACAATTTTCACACATCTCTCTGTGGCTTGAGTGTGGCAAGGAAAATTCTTTATCATTGGTAGTATGACATCCTCAATTATCGTGTGATCGGTAATGGCTTGTAAAATTGTCTCGTCACTTACAAATTTGGTTAGTGGTGGCTCGGTTATATTTTCCCACTTTATAACATCAATATAATCATCTGCTGAAAAATCAAAAACAGGCACTTTGAAGGTACGAATAAAGTCTGATTGCATTTTCATTTGCCGAGCTTTCAATATTCTTCTCAACGCCAACTCTCTTACGTATTTTCGGTTGTCGTTTAACATGGCTAACAACATATTTTCGTGATGCCCAAAAAAGCCATTACGCTGGATTACTGGATCAATAATATCTTTTAAATCACTGGGCAAATACCGTGAAATCACTATTGTTTCGTGTAAATGCCTTGCACCGGAAAGACATAATGGTTTGGTCTCAATGTTGAACCACATAGGTACGTAAACTGTTAATACAAATGTCGTTAAAGTTACCATATTTTTTTATGGTTTTAGGGTAGAAATGTAAAGCCGAAGAATCCGATTCGCTGTAGTGAGCCACCTGGATTTTACAATTTTACCGGGATTTGTTTTTGATAAATTTTCATTGCAGAATCCGGAGTCAATAGTTTTACACATTTTCAGTAGATACAGCTGATCTGTACTTAAATCCTGCGTATTTGTCATACTTGGTAATGAACATTGAATGATTTGAAATTTCACGACAGGAAGTTGTTCACAATTATTTAAAGATTTACCAATAATTCCAGTGAAACTTTGCGGTCCAGTCGTGGTTCTGTCGATGTTCTCAAAGAGATGTCGCAAAATGAGTTCGTTTGCTTCTAATTGACAGACAATCCACTGTAGAAGCCGTTTGAGATGTGATTCAAGGCGCCGAATAACATCTCCTTTGTACCCCGTATTAACTGCAGTTCCGTCACATCCAATTGCAACAATTTTTTCCAAAGCAATATCTTTCGAAGACAGTAATGAAATAATTCCATTACTTATTGCTTCAGATTTTCCGGTTTTTAATGAAATTTGTCCCATGTACTCGCTACCTGGTTCTTTTACTAAACTAACGTGCTCTTCAGTTATTATTTTTCGCCGGTTGTCCTCCATGCTTAAAGTTTTGTCCTTCCGTCCGTCGAAGTATAAACCAAATTGATTGGAATCGATTACTAACGGTTTACTAGTAAGGGCAGTTCTTTTCTTCATTCAAGCTCGACGAATTTTACTCCTATCCACAACGCTAGATGTATCGTTCTGTGAAATTAAGCCAACATCTTGTAATACAGCGAAAACAATTGCAGCTCCTGCTCGATCTGAAATACAATATCTGTCTAGTGTTCTGGCCACAACAGGGAAGCCTTTCACCTCATGGTGAGAATTATTTGGTTGTGCTTCACTTTGCATTATTTCTTGAGGAATTGAAGACGAAGCACATTTTTTTGAGAGTCTAAAGTTTAAACTACAAGAAGGAATAGCGTCAGTACCCCGATCTACTAGATAATGTCTAGCGGATCGGAAACTTCGCCAAGATGATACGCGATACACTTCACTCTGTTTGATACGCGTTTGGGGTAGAAGGATTCGTTGCTGTGTTGGAATAGTTTAACTGTTCCTAGAGTCCTACTTTATAATTATATTATAAAATAATAATGTAATTATATCATAGGTAATAAATAAACACTCAATTTTTTTTTACATAATTATAAGCATTTTTAAGAATCGGGAGAACATTATTGGTGTTTTCAGTGTTTTTATCAAAAATTCAAAGTGGTGGCGATGTCGTAATTTTAAATAAATATTTTTTTATTTAAGATAAGTACATAACGGAGCACCAATCCCGCGTATGTCGAATTTTATATTACGAAAAAAAAAATTCTCCATACTAGACCGCTCCACCTTAGTGTACAGTGTATAGTTGGTGTTCCGTTGAAATCCAAGACAAGAGAGACGAAATGGACAACGTATGTTCTTTTTACACTGCCATTCATGCTGTCTCCCTCAGTCACGCGGTCTCTTTCATATTCGCAAACCCACGATCACTACATTCCTCCACACTTAAACTAACATGATTATCTTATTACTAATTAGCGTACACTTTTTTATTTACATACATAAATTGACCAGGCAGAAAACCTTCCAGAGTTTATTATAATTGCAATGTTTTGTTGGAAACAGCCTTAGGTGAAAACCGAACTTTATCATGTAGAAGTATCATAGTAGTAATTTATTCTGTATTAAATCGACTATAAGACAGTGTCCTCCAGTTCTCATACTATATAATATATTGGGTCTTTTTTTGTAATGATTTGTACGAAAATGAAAAAAGAAAATATATTGTAAAATACACACATTTTTACAAATAAAACATCACTCAAGTTTCGTTCTTTGACAATAAATGATTTCTTGTAACATACTTAAGTTGTTTCAATACTATCTATCTCTCACCTACCTCACCCTATGGTATTTGTTGTTCTCAACTTATATTAACTGTTACAATAGCATAATTGGCATTAATGATCATTATTACTTTGTTACAATAGCGAACCAACGCGTCTTTATTAATTTTAGCCACATTATTCTATTACAATGGCGCCCAACGTGGGGCTCAAAACCACGATCCTGAGATTAAGAGTCACATGCTCTACCGCCTGATATATCCGGACATAATAATGAGTGTTAATACAAATATCTCTTTTGAGAACACGAAAAACTGCAGTCTGAACACGAAAAAAGTTTTTTCCCACTGTGAGTCAGCATGTGCTTCGTCAAATTTCCCTTTAGAGTACATGAGTAGTTACACTTCAAACATGAAAAAGGTTAATATCCAGTGTGAGTCAGCATGTGGCCCGTCAGATGACCTTTTTGAGAAAATGATTTGTTGCACAAAGAACATGAAAAAGGTTTTTCTCCAGTGTGAGTTAGCATGTGGCTGGTCAGATTGCTTTTTTGAGTAAATGAATTGTGGCACAAAGAACATGAAAAAGGTTTTTCTCCAGTGTGAGTCAGCATGTGGCCCGTCAGATGACCTTTTTGAGTAAATGATTTGTTGCACAAAGAACATGAAAAAGGTTTTTCTCCAGTGTGAGTTAGCATGTGGCTGGTCAGATTGCTTTTTTGAGTAAATGAATTGTGGCACAAAGAACATGCATAAGGTTTTTCTTTAGTGTGAGTCAACATGTGGCTCATCAGAACGCCCTTCCGATGAGATGAATAGTTGCACTCAGAACATGAAAAAGGTTTTTCTCCAGTGTGAGTCAGCATGTGACTGGTCAGACTGCTCTTTTGAGTAAATGAATTGTGGCACAAAGAACATGAAAAAGGTTTTTCTCCAGTGTGAGTCAGCATGTGGCCCGTCAGATGACCTTTTTGAGTAAATGATTTGTTGCACAAAGAACATGCATAAGGTTTTTCTTTAGTGTGAGTCAACATGTGGCTCATCAGAGCGACCTTCCGATGAGATGAATAGTTGCACAAAGAACATGAAAAAGGTTTTTCTCCAGTGTGAGTCAGCATGTGCCTGGTCAGACTGCTCTTTTGAGTAAATGAATTGTTGCACAAAGAGCATGAATAAGGTTTTTCTATAGTGTGAGTTAACATATGGCTCTTCAAAACGCCCTTCCGATAAGATGAATAGTTGCATTTGGAACATGAAAATGGGTTTTCTCCAGTATGAGTGCGAAATTGGGGTTCAAAGTTTGACATAGGATGGCTGGAGTTTTCCCCAGGATGCGTCTTAAGATCTGGCGACAAATCTGAAAAAGAATACGGACAAAAAGGGTTAAGTGTAACTTATTATTTCCACTTACATTAGAAAATTCATAAAAAATAGAAAAACAGTAGAGCAGAAATATCTAAATCTTATAAACATCGGTTTTACCTGGAGTCTGAGTAATTCTTTCAAAGACTTCTAAGTATTCCTTTTTAACACCCGGTAGGTCTTTGTTAAATTCCATGTAAGGAAATCCTCCTTCATCTTCTGCTCGGCGTCGCAGTTCTGCCTTGTTGGCAAAAGTCTCCATAATAATGCTACCTAGAATAACAATGAAACGGTACATACGTTGGACATTGATATACATAAAAGGTTTTATTTTAATTAAAATAACTTGAAATTAAAACATGTTTTTACGATTGAAGATTTTATTGATTGACAATGTAGAAGCGTGAATTTGTAAAGAGACTTTAAGGTTTATTTAGGAAATGGGAATGACCCCAGATGTCTGCTTCCCATGCATTCCCATACTTATCCTTCAAGAACGGAAAACCATTTGCTCTTGAGCACCTCCGGTTGTAGTTAAAGTCGATAGAATGATGTTTTCTTCCAACAATATTTATTTATTATAAATGCATTATAATACAAAAAAAATGTTCATGTTCCAAATAAGATGAGGTAAAAACTTAAGAAACCGGGAACCTTTTGGTAGAAATGGCGACTACCGAATTCGAGCCGTAAGGCTCTCGATTAGTAATCTGGTGGTCAGGGTTCAACTAAATACTATTCACAACATACTCCAATTGCCCCAAGATGGTCAAACCCAAAAACCGCTATTAGAACGCCGTGGTGGTCGAGTGAGTTGACTTTGCTGAAGGGGGACTATAAGAGGGCTTTTAGGGCACTTGGATCCCTAAAGAGGACTGGTGGCACGCAAGAGATGCTCACATCTCTTAAGACTCGTGTCAGTAGGGCCAGGAAAGCTTTCAAATTATCTATCCTCTCGGCAAAACGAACTGCATGGCACAATTGGGTAAAACAAGTGGGTAACGCCAACCCGTGGGAAATCCACAGCGCAATCGAAAAAACGGGAAAAGGTTCTGACCGGTATTTGACTAGCGTCATATCGGATAATCCCTCTGGGAACTCTGAGAGTACCGATGTGACCAGCACACTAAACACCTTGTTGGATAAATTAGTTCCATTAGACTCAGTAATCGGGGAAAACGACCACCACAAACAGATAAGAGCTCTGTCACGGCTTCAACCTAGGATCCTCGCCAGTGAGGATAGAACGCTAAAAGTAACTAAGGCTGAAATTGATGTTATAATTAAGGGTTTGGGTCCGAAGAAGGCACCAGGGCACGATCGTCTTAATGGTATAATAGCGAAGAACGTCTGGATCCATGCCAAGGAAGAGTTGTTCCAGGTTATGGAAACATGTCTGCGTAGAGGAGTTTTCCCTACGGAATGGAAGAGAGGTGTGCTCAAGATTATCCCAAAGGGAAACGACAAACTCAGGACGGACGTGAAGGCCTACCGTCCAATCACCCTTTTGCCTGTTTTCAGCAAAATTTTGGAAACACTAATAAATAACAGGTTGCAGCAATATCTTTCACCAGCATGTGAGCGACAATTTGGCTTCGTCCCTGGGAAATCTACCGAGCACGCCATTATGTATGCGCTTGAATGGGTGAAGGTCTGTCCAAAGAAGTATGTCATTGGAATCTTCTTAGATATAACTGGTGCCTTCGATCACGCGTGGTGGCCGATGTTGATCACCAAAATTAAAAATAGAGGCTGCCCACCAGACCTTTTTAAAATCAACTGCGATTACTTAAATGATCGCACAATAGAGATCGTTTATGGTGATCAGAAAATAGTGCGTAAGGTTGATAAGGGATGCCCACAAGGCTCCATATTGGCACCTAAATATTGGAATATAAATTTTGATGACTCCTCCAGGTTACCCTTTCCTGAAGGATGCACATCGGTCGACTACGCTGATGATAAGTTGTATCTGGTCTCGGGGGACAGCAGAAGGGAAGTGGAAAGAAAGGCTGAAGAAGGTTTGCGAGCAATCCTCAGTTGGGGTGAGAGGAACAAGTTGAACTTTGCCCCCCAAAAGACCGTGGGACTCTTGATGAAAGGCACCCTCAGTAGAGGAAGAAATCCTTTCATCAGAATGGGAGCCTCCACTATTCAATTTGCAGACTCTGTCAAATATCTTGGTGTAACACTAGATCGATCGTCTTCCTTTTTAACTCATGTTAAAGAGGTCTCCAGCAAGGCCCAGGCCCTCTTCTTGAAACTGAGAAGAATCTCTACAGCTGAGTGGGGGTTGCGATCCCCAGCGCTGCGACTACTTTATAGGGGTACATACGTGGCGCAAGTCTCGTATGCTGCCTCTGTGTGGGAGCACCGTTTGGGGAATTCGCTTATACTCTCGGCTCTCAAGAGGGGTCAGCGAACCCCCTTGCTGGCGCTCTCCGGTGCTTATAGAACCGTTGCTTCAGACGCTTTGCCCGTGTTGGCCGGTATTTTGCCAATCGATCTAGAAATTAGGGAGGTTTTAACGAAGAAAAAGTTGACCAGGGGACTCCCCGCTACCCATCTCGGCGTAACTCTTACGCCAGGCGGTGTCGGGACTCTTCCTGGACTGCTTAGACAAATGAGTGATTTGTCACTCAACGAGTGGCAATCTCGCTGGGATAGGTCGAATATGGGAAGATGGACTTTCTCCTTCTTCCCATCAGTTAAAATCAGAATGGAAGGAGCCCACATTAAATTGGATCATCACATGACCCAAATTTTGTCAGGACATGGTGAGTTCAGGGGGAGACTACATAGACTCTCCCTGTCCCCACATCCAAACTGCGCGTGTGGTAGTTCTGATCAAACCGCTGAGCACATTTTGTGGCACTGTGAGATTATGATGGATGCAAGAGATGAATTATTGGCCGGTTTGGAAGTAACAACGAGACCGGTTTGGAACTCCGATCTCGTCTCGAACAAAGTGAATTTCGAGTGTCTGAGGAAGTATACAAAGATCTGGGTTGAGAGATGGTCTGATCTTAGAGTCGAGTACTAGACTAAAATCGATAGCTTTAACGCCAGGTGTTGCTCCTGGACACAATGGACTACGAGACAATTGTTTTCATGTACATTTTTATAACTGTTTTTTTTTTTTCTTTTTCTTTCTGTTTATTTACTGTATTAATTAGCATTCTACAAATTTTCTGTTCCTGATTATACTAATGTTTATTATTTGCATCTAATGTTTACTTTCTATCTCTTATTGCAGGTTATTTTGGATATTTTGTAACAGACTGATTCTGCTTATAATTTTTTTAAGATTTTCTTTTATTTTTATACACTGCTTTGTATCTTGTTCTTTCTTTTCTACTATAGAGTGACCTGCTTGCTGGTAGTAGCACTGAACTTATATTTTTCTTGTGTCAGTCCGGCGTACCCCAACTCTGGGGTGACAGAAGACCTCGTCCGTGCATATCAAACTTCAAGATCAAATCACGATGAGGGATCTGTGTCATCGTCTGCTCGCAGCGCCTCCCCTGAGGTCAGGAACTGGACTGAGGATCGGCCGAACGTGGATCGGCAACCTTCCGCCCTGCCTCCAGGTATTCCGACGCTTTCTCCTCATGGTCTTCGGGATATTCCCAACCCCAACTCACACTTCTCGTCGAGGCACAACCGGTTTCCTGGCTTAGGGGCGCGGAACCTGATTCTCGTGAAGCCAATCCAACGCCCAGCTTTCTCTCCCTAGGTCTGCCTGTTAGTGGGTATCGACACCCCCTTCACCACAGAAAGAGGCGCATACTTTACCATTTTTCTTTTTTGTTCTCTTTGTAGGTGGCTGTGTATTATTTTAATTCTTCTCTACCTATTGTTGACATTTTGTAAATGTGTTTTTATTATATTAACCAAGTAGAATAGAACTTACTAAAATTATTAAAACACAGCACTTGCATACTGCGAATAACATCGTATGCATGGACATTTTGGAGGTCTTGTTTTGAAATTTTAAATGTAGATTCGTTTTTTAAAAAATTAGCGTCCTTGCGAGAGCTCTGAAGGGGTACCATCAGTACCTAAAACAGGGCGGGGAAGTGGTGGGCCTCCTCCAAAAATGCCCCAAGATGGTACGGAGCAGTTTTGACTTTGATGCGGTATTTACAAAAAAACAACTCAACAAGTTTAAAGTGTGGTGTAGTTTGGCAGTTTCCAGCAAAGTCATATTTTATGGCAAATACCAAATAGTATAAGTTAGTTCTATATATTACATTATTTTTGGGTACTGTTGAATTCTTTCTGGAAATAACTTTCTGACGTTTTGTTTTAGTTTAGGAGACACAATGGCTTAAGTGCAACTTTTGTAAAATTACTTCCCGTATTAGATACTATTCACCTGCTAAAATTCAGCATTTGCCTAATTTCCAGTTTGGGCCGTTTGTATATAGATTCACTGAACTATTAAAAAAAAGATTTTACCTGCTCTCTGGTTAATTCTTTCAAAACGTTCTAGGCATTCCTTTTTAATATTCGGCAGGTCTATGTCAATTTCCGTATAAGTAAATCCCCCTCTATTTTCTTCTCGGGGTCGAAGATCCGCCTTGCTGGTAACAGACTCCACATTAAAGCAACCTAAAAAATTAAATAAAGTTAATTAATTGTCGATGAACAGTGAACTTTTTTTGTTTTTTTTTGTTTTTGGGGTGTTATGCCGTGTTGCGCTAACTCCTTCGTTAGCCGACGTTTCGGACATCGTTGCAGTGACCATCATCAGGGCAGATCCGGTAGATCCGAAGATGTGTAAAAAACTTAAATTAACATTTTGTACATATGCATTGCAACTAACTGGCTGTCTGGGTACTTTCCGTATATTGCAAACATTCCTTCTTTAGATCTGGGAGGTCGACATCTATATTCGTATTTGAAATTTCACCTTCGCCCCCTTCCTGGGGTCCTAGTTCCGTCTTGATCGTAACAGTTTCTGGATTTAGTAGATCCATGGCACTGCTGTGGTAGCGTTTGGTAATTGTTTCAAGCCCAAACAAACATACCTGAAACAGAACATAGTTGTAAATTAACGGAATTCAATGAATAAGCTTTGAACATTTGGTTTTGCTTGGAATAATCTGTCAAAACAATGAAGTCGTATGTTCGTCAAAACACGTAATTTGAAATGAGGATATAATTGCGATTGTATCTTAGACTGAAGTGAAGACGTTTGAAAACGGTTTAAAAAATGGTCTTCGATTGTCAGATAACTCAATAACTAGAGATAAAACCGTATTGTCGTTCTGCATTTAACAAATATCGGTAATCCATGTTTTTTTTTAAATAATCTGCGATTATGTTTAACAAATGCCCTTCGAATCCTAGACTAAAAATGGAAAGTTTGACGTCTTGACGTATTAGTTTAAACGTTCCTTTCAAAACACCAAATAGAATCCGTAAGTTAGGTGTACCGATGGCTAAATTTAAGCTAGGTTGCGTTATACACAGCGCAATTATGTATTTGAGTATGCCATAGCACAAATTTAAGAACCGTGGTCGGACAGTTTGATTGGTTGTAACGACTGCTATCAAATAGCGATTAATATTTCTTTGATGGGCGGACATAAGAGTATAACTGCAAAAGTGTTACTTTTCAGGAGAGCAAAAAAACTTTATTATGAACCCAATTATTTTGCTACAGAACTCATATTTAGAGAAATGGGTTATTATTTACAGATTATTTAATCTATTTAAACACATTGGTGTTATTTATACAAATAATAAAGATATTCAACATATACTATTTGAACCATTGAAGATGGAACATAAATGTGTCCACTTATACTACTAGAACTAACTTATACTATTTGTACCACTCAATTAATGATATTAATTAGTCTACTTATATTACTGAGACCATCTTGTACTGTTTGTACCACTGAAAATATGACAGAAATGCGCATATTTATCTTATTAAAACCATTATTTCTAAAATATTTATTATTATTTTGTGAAATAAAAGTACGAGTATATTAAATGTATTTTAGCACAGACATTACACAAAAGTATTGTATTATTGGAATTCTTCAATATCCGGCAATTAGTCTCGGACATCACCATCCTTAAGATTGATACACGGGATGAATTAATGGTAAAAGTGCCAAAATATCCTTCTTCTTTTCTTTTTATATTGGAAGAACATCATTATAACACTTGCCTGGCTTAAGTGTAGGATTTCTATTTCCTCGTCTCAAAAAATTAACTTAGGTGTTTGAATATGCATGTTGCAATTTGATTGGCACCCCTTGCACCTTCAGCCTCATGCCACATAAAACATGTCACTTCTCCGGAAGCTTGATCATGTACAGTTAGATTATAGGTCCACAATTGTCGTTTATAAAACGATACAGAGCTATTAAGATATGGTGTTGACAAACACTACTGCAAATCAAATGTGTAACTGACTACAGTACTGTCATTCTGGGCCCTCCCTTTGTCTGCTTGTTTGGAGACAAATGCAAAATCTGCTAAAATATGGGGATTTTTTTGCTCATTTTCAATATTTTTTTTCTCCTTTGAATCCGCAGTTGTCTCAATTTTCATTTTGAGAACATCGCATAGGTGGCATGTGTCAACTTTTGGCAACTTAAATTTCAATTTCAACTTAGGAAATTCTTGAGAATATGTTTTGCGTGAGACAGGTTTTGTTGTCACGCTTTCACGATACGCATTGTACATTAATTGTATGTTTAAATGCGCAGGTAAATATTTTTTGTCGTTAGTTCTTCTGGTGTAGTGTGATTCGTAAGAGGGAAATGAATCTATGTGTTTTCTAACATTCTCCAGTTCTTCATCACAGTGTTTGTGGATTGGCACAATACTCCCTCTATTGTCACCCTCAGTCAAGCCCGTCAAAGATTTATTTTTATTTTGGATGACTGTTGTAACAAACATTTGACTTTCATCTAATGTTTTCATAAAGCAACCTCGGCAAACATTCTCCCTTTTTCCATTTATTTTGAAAAAAAACCTGTTTGAATATTTTCGATTTTTTATAATAACTTCATTGGTAGTTCGCTTTATTGGTCGAACAGTTTCCATAGAATCAATAAGACTTCCTACATATGCTACTCTTTTTGATTATTCTCCAAGAGCCCAATATTCAGTAAAAATTTGTTCTCTGATAAATTCTGGGATGCGTTCATTACATTTCATACGACAATTAGGTAAATTTTTCACGCATCTTTTCCTCACAGTTTTAACCTTAAGGGTGGTATAAGATAGACCGATATTCCTTTTTGTTTTCTTGTCTGCTCTGTATTTTCTGGTATTCATAACCGCCTTTGTATTACTATCAGTTTTATTTACATTTTCTGGAGTGTTACAAATACTGATAACTGGTGGTAGTAGTAGATTTTGTGGTTCCGTATGGGTACTTAGTAAATCTTCACAGTGTGGGAATAGTTAGGGTCTTTATCAGTGTCGTCACTACTTAAATCACTATCATGACTTTCAAAAATGTTTTCGCTTACAATCATTTCCATTTGCTAAAGGGCATTCATTCATGAGAATGTCGTTTGAAGAGATAACTTCTCCTAGAATGTCAGTTTCATTATTTAATGCGAGCTCCAAAACAATCTGATGGTGTCCATCTAGAAAATAGTTTGTGAAAATTATAATCATTATGTATAACTAGAAACATACCCAAATAATTATATCGTACAATATCATGAGAAATACAAAATGTATTCACAACATACCTAAAACTTGTAAAAAAAATATTGTCAGACAAAGGCATGGCGTCATAACTTGTTGAAGGAATATTCATAGCTTGTCGAGTGGGCTCCAAAGCAACCTGACCGTACGTTCCTATAAAAAATAAGTTTATATAAATTAATATAATGTTATAATAAAACAGATCAAGCAAAATGAAAAATAATTCATAATAATTATGTTAAACTTATCCAGTATCACAATAACTAACATTTAATTTCCAATGAAAGATTTACGTATTTTAAATTTAAATAAAAATAAAAAAAATATATATATACAATTGTTATATTATAATATGTACATTGAACATACCTATAACTTGTAAAACACTATCGTCTGACAATGATTGCATTTTCTCATTGCTTGATGAAAGTATATGCATTGGCACATTGTTAGATTCAATTTTATTATTTAATGAGGAATCCAAAACACCTTCATCAGGAGCTCCTATAGAATATAAATTTATGATACATTAACATAAATCTCAGATAAAGAATAAGGCACCATCATAATATTATTTAAGGATAAAACACCATCATATAGGTACATAGGTTAGGTATCGAACAGTTAGGTATACAGATAAAACAGGTATTTCTCTATTTTATTATAAACAGTGATATAAAAACGATCTAAAGTTGGAGAAAGCCATACATGAAATTAATTTAATCTCTATTTGGTATCTATATGATTAAATGTATTCCTAGGTATTCTACTTTTTTGGGGTTAGAATTTGTAAACTTTTGTTATTAAATTTACTGGTATAAATAGGAAACATTATCCAAAATTTATATACTTACCACAAGCCTTGTTTAAATTTTTCATCTTTTCCAGAAAACGCCGAGATCTTTTCATTTTGTAATAATAATAAATTGAGTTAAGTAAATAAATAATCCACAGAACACAAAATAATCACAACAATGTAAAGCAAATAACAAACACTAGTGACTTCATGATGGTCAAAATAGTACAAGTTCATAGGCACGCCTAGCGACATAAATCATTTAGAAGTATTATCGGTGGATGTAACAGTATAAGGTACACTTATACTTATGAAACTGAAGAAATGTGTCGAATTACTTTTTGCACGTGTGTACCATCTAGTACAAGTACTTTTATTCTGTTTGAACCGAATCTTTGAGCTAAAGAGGTGATTGTCATTACGAGTATAAGTGATCTTATACTTATGAGCTCAAGTATTTTAAGTTAGTTTAATAGGCACAAAGTTGTTTATTTATGTTTTGAGTACTGGTGTAACTATACAGTTAATACCATTGATGCCGGCATACACAAGACACATTTTCTCATATAAATCGTTAAATGGTCAAAAATGCAGTTATACTGTTATGTCCGCCCATCAAAGATTTGGTATTAGCACTAACATAAACCTATCACAAGTATGAGATGGTAAAATTAACAAAGTGGGTTAAACAGAGTATGGAAAAAGGATAAACGAAAGCATGTGTTGACAAAATATTCATAGACAGTAATGAAGTCAAAGTCAATTATAATAATTATCAGGAAACTGACCTTCTAGGTCAGGGGTGCTCAAACTTGAACTGCTGGCGATCTACCTCAACATTATTAGATTCCGATCGATCGACTCTGAGAGGCTGCAAGTATGTGTGATGCAGGATTATCGTCTATGTAGGTAGGGTGTATCGTGGCGCAGGTATAAGTGTATATATAGGGACGTTGCATAATTGCATGGCCACGAATCCACATAAAATTTGGAGGAACGACAGAAATTAGTTCGCAATATGCATTTTTTTAGTCAAGTTAGGTGGAGGTCTGCACTAAAAAGTCAATGAAAAAACTTATATTTATTCAAAATTGCAAGTTTATTGGTTCTTACAAAAAACAAACGAGTTCTAGTTTCTAAACTTAACTAAATAATGACTTTGGATGTTGAAGCGTGGCACTGCATGTCCTCAGCATACTTTTCATACGATGGTACGTAATTACCGAGTGCTAATCGCAAGCACGATGACATATGTTCGTCAGTTAGTCGATTGCGATATTTTGACTTCTACAAGCTACAAATAAATAATAAAAAAGAAGGCATGAAAAATGGGAAATTTTTCTCGAGATCGACTCAAAAAGCACTCGCGATCGACCGGTCGATCGCGATCGACCGTTTGAGCGCCCCTGTTCTAGGTTAAGGATAATTTCATTGCAATTGCGTCTTGTATAATATTAGTAGGCAATTGGAGGGGACCCACCCTTTCAAAACGACTGTGTGAAGAAACTGATTTATTGACCTCCTTAGCCGCACACGTCAGGACTAGAAGATTCTTTGTCACGATGACTGTGCGGCTGCAGCGACCTTGAGAAAAATGACAAAGAAATTTCACAGATAATTTATTTAATAGCTGTCAGAGAAGTTACACTAGTGATGGGTGGGATCGAAACATGTACAAGATCGAAATATTTTAATCAAAACACCAAAACTATCGAATGATTATTCGATTTAATTGCTCGCAGTTCAGCAGGAGAGTGGGGGCAGACAAGGGCAGCGGTTTTGTCTCGTTGGAGGAGTGGGTTACGGCACACAGACAATTATTATACTCTTTTTTTTCCTCTTCTATAGAAGCTGGCGCTGGTGTCTAGAAGAGTTGTGAGTATCAAGATGAAGAATTTTTTTGTTTGTAATAATTATGAATATTAAAAATTATAATTAATTGCAAAGATACTTTCATCATTTTAGAATTTATGCTATAAGTAGTTTATTTTATTTTTTATCAGATATATCGGTAGTTTCTGTCTCGGAAAAAAATTACTCGGTATTTGGTTTGACATGAAACTCAATTTTATAAAGCATATAGAAATTATATCCAACAAAGCTTTGAAAATGTTGGGCTTTATATTAAGATTATCTAATGATTTTCACAAAATCTACGCTATCAAAACATTGTATATGTCACTAGTTAGGAGTCATATCGAGTATAATTCCACAGTTTAGTCTCCAAATTATGAAGTTCATTCACGTACCATTGAAAGATTCCAAAATAAATTATTATGATATCTAAATTTTAGAAAAGCAATTCTTAGAGAATGCCAAAATAATGGCTACCTTCTTAATTGATTACATTTATTAAAATTATCCCAACGAAGAATTATTTGCGATTTAATGTGTTTGTTTAAAATTATTAATTCGTCATTGAATACCCCTGAGTTTACTTTACATAATTTCATTCCATGTTCCTGGCGGGACAGTAACAAGACAGTTAAGTACCAACCATAAAATTGAAGCAATTCTTTTACAACTTCGCAGTATTACGCGCCTATGATACGAATCTAAAATTTGCGAAACATAAACTCCGATGTTGTAAATTTATTTAGCTCAACAATATTCCGATAGACGTTCGCTTAAATACATTTTATGACTTCAAATGGAACTGTTTCATTTGGTGAAATGTAAAACATTATAAATAAAAAAAATAACATCGCATTTATATAGCGCAGTTTAGTGTAATTTCACTTCAAGTGCGCATTTAGACCAGCAGAGCTTAGACCCTGGTGATGCAAAATGTAGTTGATCGATTAATTGTATCTAATTATCAAATGATGTTTATTTAATTTACTTAGGTATTAAATTTTCTGGGTTATATTAATTGTATTATGTCTGTAAAAGTCCTACGGCCGTTTAATAAATAATTAAGTTCGCTTGAGATTTTTAGTTTCTTGCATTACTTCGCTGCCCTAGTGCTTGTATGTTCAACAGACCATTTAGCAAATTTAACAGGAGACTTTTTTTTTGTTTTTACATGCAAATTCTTAAAAGTTCTCGATTTTGGTCTGTGGCAGCGGGTGTTGTGTAGTATGAGAGCTATACTTATTTGTAATTTACGGCGGCTGCCCGAACCGTAAATTGTGTTCAGGAGATGGGAGATTTAAATGAGTGTCTGCACAATTAATTTAGTTTATTCGTGAGGATGAATATTACAATTTTACAGAACGCGGAGACGGTGGCAGAAAGAGTAGAGATAGTGGCGGTTGGATCGAACGTTGAAACAGGAATGGAGATTTCTCTTCTCCAGCTCGCTTGCGTATAGCAGCGGATTAATTCGCGAAAGTATTGCCACATGTGGGGGGAAATAAAGTAGTCCCCCGGGTCATTTCGTTTTATACATATGTGCAACAGGAAATGTTTAAAGATCATATTTCGAAGACTGAAGCTATAATATGCCCATATTATGACTTTAAAGGTGGAAGTTAAACATGGTTTGAAAATGAAGATTGATTATTTTGAATATTAAACATATCGTTTGGAGATTGAACAATTCAGCTCCCATAAGTTTGAGGTATTTTTTTTTCAATTATCCAATTAGCAGTAAATTATATATACAGGGTGATTTTCAGCTTTCAAACCCATACTTTTATCTTAGGTAGTAGTTGACTTAAATTATTACTTTAAAATATACAAACAGCGTCTTTGAGGTGATTTTTTACAAAAACTGCTCTAAGCCATCCAAATATAATTTAGTTAGAAACCAACGTACAAGTACAAAGGTACCTACCCCTAATATGCAATTATCGGTGGTCGGTGCATGCGTGATATGAAATATTCTTAGATCGTACGTATTACGGCCTCCGTGGTCTAGGGATACTCTTAACTAGAGATCCGGAGGTCGCGAGTTCAAACCCCGGCGTGCATAAGTAAATTTTATTTGATTAATTTATGTTATTTCACAAATTATTCATTTAAATTAACATATAGTTTATTTGCGGCCTGTTCCAGAGTGGAAGATATGGTGTAAGGACCACCATCAGAATTGAAATGGCTTTAGCCGTGTTTGGTGACCAGATCTAAATAGGTACTCACTCACCTTCTCTCTTCTATCTTCTCCTTCCTCCCCCATCCTCTCTTTCTCATCTCCATCTCCTTCCTCTCCACACTACCTTCAGCCTCACAATATACGAATATACCCCATTTGGGGATTCCAAAGTCTCACTGGCTCCAGACGGTTGAGAGCAGCTGAGACTGTGTGCGGTATTCCATCAAAAAAAAATCCCCAGTAATAAGTAGGTAACATATTCAAGATCAATCTTTAGTTGAAAATGTCACTAAAATCCAAAAGATATGTGTTTTTTGAGCTTCAAATGCGCAATAGGCTAATTAACATATTGGAATTCATAACTCAGTTTTGCAAAAAAGGTCTATTGAACATACAAGAACTAGAACAGCGACTTGTCGAAATAAACGTTTCTTATAAGGAACATGGAATCTCCGTGAAAAAGTGTCTGTAGTGGATGACATAATATTCATGTTTGTTGATTCCTTCCAAAGCGATTCCTTCTTTGATCAAAAATAATAAAATTGTGAAAAATCGAATAATGCAATATTTTTTCGAAAAGATTAACAGGCATTTTTTTCCGTTTGTATCATATAAGTAAATTTGGAATGTTTGAAAATACACTTATTTTTTATTAAATGACCAAAACAAAGAACCTTTTTTCCTATTTTGTATATGTACTTCGAGCCCCATCAAGTTAAATAGTCATTTCCAAAAGCAGGTGGAAAAAATTTTGTTTTAATAAAAAAAAAAAAGTGCTTATGTCAAAAAGAAATTTGCTGCCGTGTGGAAAAGTTTTGATGATATTTGCATTATTACATTTTGAGTGCAATAATGTTGTATGTTCATTTTTAAAAGCATAGACATGTTGTTTTAAATTTAATGGCCTTGAGTTTCCTCAATCATCGTCTATGGTAAACCCATAGGTCCGTTATATCTGTGGTTAAGTGAAACTAAAAAAAAATTGAATTATAAAATCAAGAAGATATCAATCTAGTGAATAAAATATCTACGATCACAGATCTCCATACACGTTAGGGTTTGCATGATGGTTATGCATGTACATGCATAACCATCACGCATAACCGAGTTTAATAAAACACGTACACGTTAGGGTTTGCATGTACAATTTCCTATAAACTCTCAGCTAAAGGTAGTTGCAGCTAAGTGACGGTGTTTTGTAGGACATTTTCCTAATCTGCTGTGCACTGTATCGCCAACAATGGACGACGACGATGTGATAGCTGTACTTGGCTTAATACTTGTAACAAAGAAAAGGACAAGAAAAAGAGATCGCACTGAGTGGTGTAAACACTGGCTTTTGAAAAGAAAACAGTTCTCTCACATAAATTTGATGAATGAACTGAGCTTTACACCAAAAGATTACAAGAATTATTTACGAATGGATGAAAAACTTTATTTGAAACTTTTATTACTGGTCACTTCCTTGATCCAGAGACAAGATACTGTTATCAAGCATGAGCGGCCGCCACACACGCTCGGTTATGCACGCGCGCAAACATAACCGAGCGGAAAAAATATCTATTTGTTAGGTTGCATGTACATGCATCGATAACTGTACAGTTTTTTACATACACACAACCCTAACGTGTATGGCTACCATAAGCGTTGAGATTAGTAATATCGCTTATTATGTGAATCAGTTGTATGGAAGACAAATAACATTGACGCAGTCGGTTTTTGTAAACACGTTGCAAAATAATATTGGTGGGTTGCGATTTTTAAATAACATTGAATACAGTAGGTACACACATTATAAAAATATGGCTTTCCGATTTTATGTTAAAAGCGTAATGGCGGATCCAATATAAGGTGTTACCGGATATTATTTTTGGAGATAGATATTGTATGAATTGAAATATCCGCGATTTATGACGATTCTCTCGACCGCTTTCAAATTTAGAGATACTGACACAATATTTTTTTTTATTTTCCTTATATGCATAAGACTTCAATGTTTTGACAGATTATTCCAAGAGGCAATAAATATGCAAAGCTCATAAAAATACGAGTTCCGTTACAACTATGTTATGTTTCAGGAATATTTGTTTAGGCTTGAACTAATCACACAATCGCTACCACAAAGCAGTGCCATGAATCTACTAAATCCAGAGACTGGGTACCCAACCCCCGGGCCGCGGGCCAAATGGCACTAGGCCGCGCCGCCTGCAAAAATCAAAATAATTTTTTGAAAAAATCGTGAATTATATAGCTTTTAATAATTATTCCGTTAAAACCCCTTCCCGCTAAGTTACCATGTACATAAAACCTTCGAAGTAAAACAACACCACACTGCGAGGTCTTATGTATACTTCAAAATTGAAAATCGGGGTATACAGCGTGTTAATGGAAGTATTTGAGTTAATTTGACCAGTGATTCCTGAAGTTATTTGAAGCTAAAAATGTAAGAGAAATTTATCTCTACGGCGACATTTTTTTTCAATTCCTCCAAACATATGATAGTATTTTCTACGAGTTTGAAACTGAGAGAGTGTAAAAAATGTCGACGCAAAGAAAAATTTCATTAACATTTTTTCCTCCGAATGTTCTCAGGAGGCACTAGTTAAAATAAGTCAAGTACCCCCCATTAGCACCCTGTGTATAATAAGTCAAAAACCCCCCATTAACACCCTGTGTATAATAAGTCAAGTACCCCCCATTAGCACCCTGTGTATAATAAGTCAAGTACCCCCCATTAACACCCTGTGTATGTACTTAACTGTTGGAAGCTTCTGTATGGTAAATTAAAGGGAGTTTACATCTCCCTAACAACCTAATAACAACATTATTGTGAGACTGGTATCACTGTAAACCTGCGCGCGATACCTCGCGTGACAAATGAATCATGCTCTCTCCAGTGGTCTAGCCGCTGGTTTAGCCCTAAATCTCCTCTAACGAAGCCGATATGTTTTGTTCATAAAATTATTGTAACGTTAGTTCTGTTAAAATTAAAAATAAATTGAAAATATCTGAATTCTCGTTTTTACACACCAAGAGTAATCACGCAACTTTGGATTCTGCGGATTGGAGAACCACAGAATCATTCAGCCAACAGTCTATTTAAATTGGCGATAGTCACAATCCTCCAGAATTGGTGACTACCGACGCTTAAAAATCAATGGCGACCCGTATATAATTCAACAAAACGATTGAGGAAAAGGTAATCCGGCAGCTGAACACGACCCTGGAGGTAGAATCCTGGACAAAATTATTATGTTAGAAATTTAAATTCCTTTTTTTTCAAATAATTTTAACTCAGTAAATGTCTAGTACTACAATTAGAGCCGTTATTCGTGGAGAACCGAACATTATTGTTCCATAATTTACCAAAGCTGATGTACACATTATTAATTATTGGAAATATAACTACTAATTTTTATTAAAATCATCATGTCTGCAAACAGCAAAGCGCGAAAAATGTGAATTACAGAATCCTATGAGGACCAAGCAGCTGCCGACCGAGACACCCTGAACGCGAGATTACAGCCAGACGAGACACCACGACTGCATCAACCACCTGGACAGTTGGACACCCTGATCCAGAGACCCGCAGACCATCCTCTACGACGGCGGCAGAATCTTCCCTCAGGGAAGCATCCACTCAACGATTTAAGGGCTTAAGGGTACAGTGGAAAATGTCAATATCGTTTAAGGCATTATAAGATTTGCAGATACGCCTGAGCAAGGAGTTTTGGGCGTATTTCGATTTGAAATGTTGTATATAAAATGAGGTATTTGATCTGATATTGCGTTCAGGACAATGAAATGCAATCCTTTCTAACAGGGCTGGGGAATCAATAAGGCAGTTCACAATTTTGTACAGAAACAGTACGTCAAAAAAATTTCAATTCGATTAATATAAGTTTGGTATTGTGGATTCCAAATGACAGATGCAAATTCGAGATGAGATCTTACGTATGCCATATAAAGTAGTTCAAGTGTAAAAGGTTTATTGAATGGTTTTGTGTTTCGTAGAATGAAGCCCATTTGTTTGTAGGCTTTTTCTAAAATGTTTTCAATATAATCTTTAAAAAGTAATTTAGAGTCAAGTAATACTCCAAGGTCTCTGATTTTTTATTTGCAAGTTATTATCGCTCAGTTCTCTTGGGCATGTTTGATTTTAGTTTTTAAAAACCAAACTGATGCACATAAGATCTCCACATGCAAAAGTTTCCATCATGCCTGAAATAATTTCTCATAACTTTACCTGCATCCATCAAAATATTGTGCAGCCCTGCTCATGCGAGACGATTGAGCTAGTAAACGAATACGTTTATTTGGGCGTGACTGTTGATTGCTACTTTAAATGGAACATACAAATACACAAAATTTGTAAACGGCTGCGGGCGATAGTGGGTAGAATATACAAATTGAAGTGTTTCGTTCCTGTGAATACCTTAAGAATTATTTACATGTCACTCGCGGAATCAACTTTAAGATAATATGGAATAACCACTGGGGGCATTCTTGCAAAACAAATTTAAATAACGCACAATCAATACAAAATTCTATCGTTAAATTACTGGTTAAAAAAAATATTTTTTCGCAGAGACGAAACATTTCACTTTTGTATCAAAATTTAACAGTTTTGCCGGTGCAGGCCTTATTGTGGTATAAAATATTAATTCAGCACATATCTGACTCTGAGTATAAGAGGAAAGTTGAACATGGGCACAATACTAGGTTCACAAAGAATGAAGGCATGCTTGTACCTAAACATAATAATAAATACGGACAGAGAACCCTTGAGTATAATGTGCCTAAAATATATAATATGCTACCTGGTAATATTAAGAAATGCGAATTTCCAAATAGAGTCAGATATTTGCTGAAAACATGGCTACTAGGTAGAAATAATTTGTATTAGGCGATTTAATGTGTAAGTTTATTGTTATTGTATAAATTAAGGTCTAAGTTGTAATCTGTAAAAATTTGTAATAAAAATCCTGTTTGACAAACTACAACTGTAGTTTAAAGGGATATATATGAAATAATTTTTTTTTATAAAATAAAAAAATATTTGGCAAAAAAAAAAAAAATACACATACACATACTGGATAGTTGATTTGTTGGCATTATAGAGTTTCGCACGATGAAATTTAATATTTCTCTATCCAAAACTTATTTCTGATATGTTTATATAAAGTTTTTTTGGAATGAATACATTAAAATATTTCGTCTGTGGAAGTTCTAACCAGAATTGTCTTATACTCCTTGGGCTATGTTGAGCAGCTCTGTGTGAGTACGCAAGGCAGTTCCCCATTCAGTTATTCCATAATCTATTGTGAAGGACAAAAACCTTTGTTGATGTCGTCTATGTTGATAATATAAGGAATTTTACTAAAGAAGTTTATTTAAAGGTGTTTTTTTTGTAATGACTTAAATGTGTGAATTCCATTGAAGACTTTTGATTGAAACCAATTCCATGTTATGGTGGGAGAGAGGCATGGTAAAACTTGATTGCGTTTCTCGATCGAACTTGATAACGTTCTTCGATCTCCTTTGGATGTGCAGAAAACGTCAAATATTTAGTTTTACTGATATTAAGTGTAGTGAGTCAGCATGTGGTTCATCAGATAGTGCTTACGTTTACATGAATACTTGCACTCGGAACATGAATAAGGTTTTTCCACACTGTGAATCAGCATATGTCTCATCAGATGGTACTTTCGAGAACATGAATAGCTGCACACAGAACATGAAAAAGGTTTTTCTCCACTGTGAGTCCGCATGTGTACCGTCAAAATTCCCTTTGTAGTATGCGAATAATTGCACTCAGAGCATTTAAAAGGTTTTTCTCCACTGTGAGTTCGCATGTGTACCGTCAAACTTCCCTTTGTAGTACACGCATAGTTGCACTCTGAGCATTTAAAAGGTTTTTCTCCATTGTGGGTTCGCATGTGTACCGTCAAACTTCCCTTTCTAATGCACGAATAATTGCACTCGGAGCATTTAAAAGGTTTTTCTCCATTGTGAGTTCGCATGTGTACCGTCAGTCTGCTCTTTTGAGAACATGAATAGCTGCACACAGAACATGAAAAAGGTTTTTCTCCACTGTGAGTTCGCATGTGTGCCGTCAAACTTCCCTTGAGAGTACACGAATAGATGCATTCAGAGCATTTAAACGGTTTTTCTCCACTGTGAGACATCATGTGTCTCGTCAGATTGCTTTTATGAGAAAATGAATAATTGCACTCGGAACATGAGAAAGGTTTTTTTTCCACTGTGAGTCATCGTGTGGCTAATCAAATGTGTCTTTCGAGAACATGAATAGTTGCACTCGTAACACGACATTTTTTTTTCTCCACTGTGAGTCTGCGGTTTCACATCGGCTGTTCCTGGTATCTGGGTAATTCTTTCATAGTGTTCTAAGCATTCCTTTTTAACATCTGGAAAGTCTATGTCGATTACCATGTAAGGAAATCCCCCTTCATCTTCTGCTCGGGTTCCTAGTTCTGCCTTGATGGTATCACTCTCCACATTAATGCCGCCTATAAAAACAATAAGAATGTTGACATCGAAAAACAACAAAGAAATTTTTTGAACGATTGAAGATAGCATTGATTAACAATGTAGAAGCGTTAATTTGGATAGGAGAATTTATGATTAATTTAAGTAATAGGAATGACCTAAAATGTCTGCTTCATGGACCGATGCTTCAAGAACGGAAAAGTATTTGCTCTTGAGCACCTTCCGCCTAGTAAATCCCAGGTTTAACTTCTTAGGATACGCTCAGTATCGCCCGGGTGAACACACATTAAAAAAACATATATGGTATAGCTACAAATATACACAAAATATTCATAGTTATATTCCTATGCACACAATTCTTAAATGAAACGTGGCAAAAATGGCTTTGGCCGTGTTTAGTGACCACATCTAAAGCCGGGTGCTTCTCACGTTCCACTTCTCTACGTTCTCCATCCCTTCTACCAACAGCCTTACAAATACTCAAAGTGCTGATGTATTTTGACTGTTTCCGGCAAAGACACATTTTATGTGAAAATGCCAAATATATGTATGAACGGAAAGAGAGGAGAAATCAAAACGAACTGAGATTTTCTGGGAACAAAAATCATAATTTTTTTTTACATATGCAATGCAACTAACTGGCAGTCCGAGAAGTCTCCGCACTTTGCCAACATTCCATCTTTACATCTGGGGCATCAAAATCCATTTCCGTATAAGGTATTTCACCTCCGCCGTCTTCTTGGGGCCCTGGTTCCGTCTTGATGGAAACTGTATCCGGATTTTGTAGATCCATGGCACTGCTGTGGAAGGATATGGTAATTAGTACAAGCCCAAACAAATAAACCTGAAAAATAACATTGTTGTAACGGAACTATTATTTGAATGTACTCGGAATATTCTTTTAAAACAATGATATTGTATGCAAAACGCATATTTCTAAATAAGGATATAAGAACTGTGGCTATCTTGACCTAGTCGAAATTTAAAATAGGTTGAGAGAATTGTCGTCAATCGTCGGATTACTCAATATATACTGTATCTATATCTAAAGTTAAACAAGCATACCTTTCATTGGGTCCGCCATTATACTTCTAACAGAATATTGGTTATCGATATTAGAAATGCTTGATAAATGGTAGACGTCTAATTGACAGTTTAAAGTTCCTCAAATAAAACGCCACTGGACTTCCTATATTAGGTTTCGATCGGCGTAAGTTAAGATAAGTTGCGTTAGAGACAGCGTAGTTGTGCGTTTGAGTATTCCATAGCACAAATTAAAGGACAGTCGCTCAGTTCGATTTGGAATAACGGTCGCTACCAAAATGAATAGCGATGAATATAAAAATCAGTACTTACCAATAACAATCACAAATATGGGATTATAAATTTAACTGTGTGATCTGAACGGTTTAAGAAATATAATGTATATCGATGTATAGAGATTAAAAACAAGACGAATTCACTAGCAGTCAAGAAACGTACGTCAAAAAATATTATTTATACATAGACATTAAACAATAATGAAGTCATAGACATTAATTTATTCTACTCAACTTATCTATATATTTTTTTATTTAACTAATACCGCATATAACGAAATGAGTTCCAAATCGATAGTGAAGGTGGTAACTCAAAATATAAGAATTCATCAGATGAATATTCAGAACAAATTTATTCAACACATGATGATTCATCATATGACAATTCAACACAGACAAAGCTCATCATATCACAGATTTGGAACAATACAAACTCTAAATAGTTACTCAGATACTCACGGGATTCAGCACACTTTTTATTTTATTTATAAACGCCCTAATGGGCTTTTACAAAAGTAGTTAGCAAGTAATACAGTTGTGTTACATAGTTTACAATAAATTATGATATTTGATTAAATTAAGGTTAATTCAAATTAATAGTTTGGATTACGGAAAGCTAAATATGTATTAAGGAACATATACATATAAAAACAAAAGTGTATTCACTACAGAGTTGTGAATTCATACATCTCAGTAAAATGATTAAAAAGATTTCGTTTTATAACTAATACGGATTCTTTAAGCATGTCTACAATATTCCCAAATTTATTGCCAAAATGATGTAGTCTATTTATAGGTGTATGAGCTACATAGTTGGTTTTAAAATTGTCACAGAAAAATGTAGCACTTTGCCTCGTATTTCTAGTCGGTACGTAAAATTTTATTTTGGCGAGAATTTCAGGGTTGTCAATGGAATTATTAATAATTTTATTTAAAAATACAAGGTCAGAGATGATCCGCCTATCTGATAGCGTTATTAAGTTAAGTTGTTTCATCAAAAGAAAATAGTTAATATTTTGAATTGGAATATTCAGTTTAAATTTACCCACGAACTGGCGATGCCTGTGTGGGATTTTTTTTTTGGTATATATGCATACTATTCTATTATATTTTTTATTTTTAATTGTATCATTTTATTTTTCTTATCTTAAAGCTACCTTTTTTATTTTTTACAGTACCTTGATGTAATACTTGATTTTTGTAATTATTTTTTTATGCATGTAACAAAAGAAAATTTTTAATAAAGAAAAAAAAAAAAAAATAATAATAATAAATCTTAGAAATTTGTGCTGTACCCTTTCAATATTGTCAGAATGCGTTTTATACAATGGGGACCAAATAGGCGAATTATACTCTACCTGGCTTCTTACTAAAGAAGTGTACAATGTTTTCAAACATTCAAATGACTTGAAATCACTCGCCGTTCTGCATATGAAACCAAGCATTTTTATAGCTCTCTTTGTTATATCATTTACATGCAGAGTGAATGTTAACTTTTCATCAAATATAACACCTAAGTCCCTGATCTGAGCGACTGATGTCAAAAGTACATTATTTAAAGAATATTCATAAGTAACATGACTTTGGATTTTACGAAAATATAATTATAAAAATATTTTTGCATATTGACTGTTACCAACAGACAAGCGCCCAAACTTGCCTTCTTTTTATGGCTGTTTACACAATTAATAAACATTTATGGCGTACCTACTTTTTTATAATACCAGAATATAGCGTGAAATTCAAAGGCTTCATACACTTGGAAACAAATATAGTTCAATCGATGTCTATCATTTCCAATCGGTTTCCAAATTTAAAACCAAAATATTAGAACTTTTAAAATAAAACAATAAACATCTAGCTATTGCACCTATTATTGAATTATTTCCTCACGATCGACAAAACAGGCTTATACCTACAAACTATCATGTTTAGATTTGCTTTTTGATTGGTTTTATATGTCTAATGGTGAATGTTATATTATTACTTTACTATTCTATATTTATAATCTGCACAATATATTTTTTATATAAACTATGTAAAATGGCTGACCAATCGCCCTCGATTTAGCAGGCCACTAAAACCAGTCAAATGCAGTATATTTGTTAACAATACTGCCAATAATAATTATTTCGTTAGCTTTCTTACTCAAAGGCCTCATACACTATGTGTCGTATTGTATCATGTTACTGCTGCCACTACCTAGCATTTACATATAAACTTTACATTTCTTATTAACTAAGTTAAGTCTGTATAACTTAGGAGTGGGAATTTTCTTATTTTTGCACTATTTACTTGCTGTTATAATATGTCAAATGGAAATGGTTATATGTATTTTTACTATTACTTTTGTGAACTTGCAGTATTCAGAATATTATTTTTTATTAACTATGTATGTAAAAGCTAAATGGGCGAATAAATAAATAAATAAAATACATAAAATGCTCACCCGCTGAAATGACGTACGGAAGAACACTTAGGCTACCATCTGATTTCTTCACCACAACCCCCCGCGAAGAACCCGACACCTACGTCGGACGCCTTCAAAAAAGGTTTGATGAGATGAAACCCATCCCCGCTAGTAATCACAGAACTGGAAAATTTTTCATCCACAAGGATTTACCGCACTCGTTACACGTTTTCCTACGCACTGATGCCGTAAGGAAACCGCTTCAAAGCCCCTACGAAGGACCCTACGAAGTCAAAGAACGTGACGATAAAACTTGTTATCATGGTCAACGGTAAACCAAAAAGAGTCTCAATAGATCGACTTAAACCTGCATTCTTCCAAAACTCAGAAGAAATTCCACCAAGAATAATCAGCACACAGCCTCCAATAACAAAAACGACAACTCGATTCGGAAGACATGTCCATTTCCCGGATAGATATCAAGCGCAGTAATAATTTGGCAATACCACGATGAAGGCACAGTAATTATTAAAAAAAAAAAACTAACCAGAAACCTTATATTGACGTATTCATAAATTTCACAAATTCCTATCGCAAATTTCAGACAATCTAATAAATTACTGTTACTAAAAAAATAAAACAAACTAAAATTTTATTCAGTACTGCACATATCTAGGTAGTCAACAACTAAATTCTTCATTATGTAAATATTTACAATCGCATGTACCTACTCTGTCAAAAGTGCATCAGTAGTTAACTGTCAAAACTAGCGTATTTTAAATCATTGTAAATATTCATAGTAAACACGGGTAGTTTAGTACCACTCTAGGTACATAGCGACAAGCGACCGCCGTTCAACAACAACTATGTCAATAGTATTTATAGTAAATTTTTGTTTACCTTTAAATTAATTATGTTGTTACCTACTTACTACGGCGAATAAAAATTCGTACGGCCAAATATCATTCAACGCCACTCATAGGTAGGGGAGGGCGGGGCTGGTACTAACAAATTTTGTAATATGGTTTATATTTTCAATGACAATGAACTTTTTTGTTTTTTTTTTATTCATAGCATGCTTTGGTTATTCAGCTATGATACTAGTAACAAAAATCATCAGTTAGGTAAGTCCTTTCAGAGACAGAGTCATCAAAACCAATACAATCATTTGTTAATACATACCCCGTATCTGGGGTAAATATTAACGGAGCTGGGGTAAGTATTAACGCAAGGGGCAATTATTAACAGAAGCTAAAATTCTATGAAATAATTAAATAAAAGTCATTCATATTAAAGATATATTTATTTGAAATGAAACAGTAATTTTTATGATAGGAACTATGATAGGAACTATGATAGGAACTATGTTAGGAACTTTGATAGTAGGTACCTATATTTTTATGATAGGCAATAGTTATTCGAAATACGATCCCTCATCATCCGAGAAACAATTGAGGCATATGTATTTTCTGGTGTCACCTCTAACACAGGTGATATGAGCCCATCTTTTGCATAAAATACATTGTATCCAGTCAAGTCCAGATGTGTCTTCGTTATAAGACTCAAACTAAGCAGAAACAGGCTTCTTCGTAACTGTCATCCTGCAGAATATGTTTCTTTACCTTTTTCACTTCTGCTCTCCGGGTTTCTTTGCCTTTACCTTTCCCCTTTCCTTTGCCTTTCACTTTGTTTTTCGCTTCCGTCTGACTATTTTTTATCTTTTTGGTTAACTTTAATTTGGCATCATCCTCTAAGGCCAATTTTTTTGGAGTATCGGTGAGGATCTTGATTTTCTTGAACGTTTGCGTTTGGAGTCAAGACGTGGTGATGCTTTTGGAAGCGGTCGTATGCTTTCAATATTAAAATTTTCTGTAGGGTTTGTAATTGAGTGGGGTAAGTATTAACACGTTAATACTTACCCCACTCAATTTGTTAATTTTAGCCCCACGGTCACTTTTTTTACTTCATCATTTAGAGAAAACAAACTAGTTAAAATAATTACAAACAAATAATATAGTGTTACTGTCAATAAAATAGAGCTCGATTCATGATAAAACTATAATTTGATTCAGCGAATGAATAAATCTTAAATCAATTTATTGTAAAGAACAAAAAGTTCGCTTACCTGTCAATCTGAGGTCACTGCGCACAACCACTACAAGCGACGGCCAGTTGGCAAATGACAAGTCAGGACATGTTCGGCTGTGTATATAGTGTTTCTAAACCGAGTATCATATTTTTGACACTTCACGTTTGGCGGGAATCAGCTTGTTAATTCTTACCTCCGTTAAAACCAACCCCGCCCTCCCCTACATAGTTACTGTGCAGTGTCGGCGTTGAGTCACTATTATTATTTATAATTGTTATTATTTTCCTTTTGTAAACCGAGTAATAATGCACAGTATGTACATTATATTATAATTTAACATTCTAGTTAAATAAAAACTTTACTTTCATTTCTCGTATGTTATAGGGTAAAGATTTGATTAATGTACAATATAGTAAATGGTGAATAACCGTTTTACGGAGAACATGAAAATAAATAAATAAATAAATAAAACTGAACTTTTATTTTATAATTTTTCATGACATTATAGAAACTTTTTTATGTGAACATCATACATTGTGACAAATTAAAAGTGTTCATAAATATTGTATTGTACATTCCACCAATATTCCTCAAAAATGCTCTAATACATTATCTAAACCACTCACATTACTATTTGACCGTCTCTTCTCCCTTGGACATTTTGCAGACCGCTGGAAATCTAGCTTCATTACACCGATCTACAAAAAAGGAGACGATACTGACATAGCTAATTATCGCCCCATTTGTATACAGTCAGAGGTATTGCTTTTTGCAGATGACATCAAACTATACAAGAAAATAACTTATATAAATCATTGCCATATACTACAGTCAAATATTACTAAGTTTAGAGATTGGTGCGTTCAAAATAATTTATTTTTAAATGTAGTAAAATGCAAAACCTTGACTTTCTTCAGAAACAAAAATCCTGTTTTATTCGAATATTCCATCAATAACATAGCTTTAGAAAGAGTCACGGAAATGAGAGATCTTGGAATTATTTTGGACGAAAAACTAAGTTTCACCAATCATATCCATCAATTTGTGAACAAAGGTATGAAAACACTAGACTTCGTATTAAGAACAACTAAAAACTTTAATTCTTTACAAGCCATTAAACTATTATACGTATCTCTAGTAAGAAGTCTAATTGAATATAACTCAGTGGTTTTGTCTCCATCTTACAAAATTCACATTAACAACAACATTGAGGGAATACAAAAAAAATTTCTACGTTTTATAAATTTTAAATTAAATATCCCTGTCGAAGACTTAAAATACAATTTCTTATTAAATACTCTAAAAATACACACATTAGAAGATAGACGTAAAATGAACGATTTAACGTTTTTATTCAAAATACTTAACTCTAAATTCGACTGTTGTGAACTCCTGCAACTTATAAACATACATACACCCACAGTAACAACACGACAAAATACAATATTCTACAGCAGCACACATAAGCGAAACTACATTGCCCACTCTCCGATACAACGACTTCACACCATGGGAAATCATTACTTGGGTGATGTTGACATATTCAATACCAACTTGGTAAGTTTTGTGGATTATTTAAAACATTTATTTCAACAATATTCCTAAACACATCATTAAAACCTACAAAAATCTGTAATTTTCTGTTTTTGTTTATTGTGTTTGTATGACTTGTTGCATAGCTTTTATCAAATATAATTTTATTCTTATTTTTTATCTTTCAAAAAATCTGTCAAATTAAAATTATACTACCAACCATGTAAAAGCCCTCTGGGCGTTAAATAAATAAATAAGTAAAATAAAAATGTGTTACGTTTCTTTGTATCGCGTGGAGACGCTGGTAGGGAGGTATGTGGGACTACTTTATTTCCCCCCACATGTGGCAATACTAACGCGAATTAATCCGCTGCTATACGCAAGCGAGCATGAGAAGAGAAATCTCCATTCCTGTTTCAACGTTCGATCCATCCGCCAGTATTTCCACTCTTTCTGCCATCGTCACCGCGTTCTGTAAAATTATAATATTCGTCCTCACGAATAAACGAAATTAATTGTGCAGACACTCGTTTCAATCTCTCATCTCCCGAACACAATTTACGGTTTGGGCAGCCGCCATAAATTACAAATAATTACAGCCCTCATACTACACGCTGCCACAATACAAATATCTCTTTTGAGAACACGAAAAACTGCAGTCGAAACAAGAAAAAGGTTTTTTACCACTGTGTGTCAGAATGTGGTTCTTTAAATTTCCCTTTTGAGTACATAAGAAGTGGCACTCGGAACATTAGAAAGGTTTTTTGGCAAGGTGAGACAGCATGTGGCTCGTCAAATGTCCCTTTTGAGTACATGAGTAGCTACACTTCAAACATGAAAAAGGTTTTTTTCCAGTGTGAGTCAGCATGTGCCTGATCAGATTGCCTTTATGAGTAAATGAATTGTGGCACAAAGAACATGAAAAAGGTTTTTCTCTATTGTGAGTCAGCATGTGACTGGTCAGACTGTTCTTTTGAGTAAATGTATTGTGGCACAAAGAACATGAAAAAGGTTTTTCTCCAGTGTGAGTCAGCATGTGGCTCGTCACATGATTTTTTTTAGTAAATGATTTGTTGCACAAAGAGCATGCATAAGGTTTTTCTTTAGTGTGAGTCAACATGTGGATCATCAGAGCGCCCTTCCGATGAGATGAATAGTTGCACTCAGAACATGAAAAAGGTTTTTCTTTATTGTGAGTCAGCATGTGACTGGTCAGACTGCTCTTTTGAGTAAATGTATTGTGGCACAAAGAACATGAAAAAGGTTTTTCTCCAGTGTGAGTCAGCATGTGGCTCGTCACATGATTTTTTTTAGTAAATGATTTGTTGCACAAAGAGCATGCATAAGGTTTTTCTTTAGTGTGAGTCAACATGTGGCTCATCAGAACGCCCTTCCGATGAGATGAATAGTTGCACTCAGAACATGAAAAAGGTTTAGGTTTTTCTCCATTGTGAGTCAGCATGTGACTGGTCAGACTGCTCTTTTGAGTAAATGAATTGTGGCACAAAGAACATGAAAAAGGTTTTTCTCCAGTGTGAGTCAGCATGTGGCTCGTCAGATGACCTTTTTGAGTAAATGAATTGTGGCACAAAGAACATGAAAAAGGTTTTTCTCCAGTGTGAGTTAACATGTGGCTCATGAGAACGCCCTTCTGATGAGATGAATAGTTGCACTCAGAACATGAAAAAGGTTTTTCTCCAGTGTGAGTCAGCATGTGCCTGGTCCGATTGCCTTTTTGAGTAAATGACTTGTTGCACAAAGAACATGAAAAAGGTTTTTCTCCAGTGTGAGTCAGCATGTGGCTCGTCAGATGACCTTTTTGAGTAAATGAATTGTGGCACAAGGAACATGAAAAAGGTTTTTCTCCAGTGTGAGTCAACATATGGCTCATAAGATCGCCCTTCCGATAAGATGAATAGTTGCACTCGGAACATGAAAATGGTTTTTCTCCAGTATGAGCGCGAAAAAGGGGTTCAAAATTTGACATAGGATGGCTGGAGTTTTCCCCAGGATGCGTCTTAAGATCTGGCAACAAATCTGAAAAAGAAAACGGACAAAAAGGATTAAGTGTAACTTATTATCTCCATTTACATTAGTTAATTCATAAAAAAAGTAGAAAAACAGTAGAGCAGATATATTTAAATCTTATAAACATCGGTTTTACCTGGTGTCTGGGTAATTCTTTCAAAGACTTCTAAGCATTCCTTTTTAACACCCGGTAGGTCTTTGTTAAATTCCATGTAAGGAAATCCCCCTTCATCTTCTGCTCGGAGTCGAAGTTCTGCCTTGATGGCAAAAGTCTCCATAATAATGCTACCTAGATTAACAAAGAAACGATACATACGTTGGAAATTGATATAAATGAAAGGTATTATTTTAATAAAAATAACTGGAAATTAAAACATGTTTTTACGATTGAAGATTTAAATGATTAACAATGCAGAAGCGTGAATTTGTAAAGAGACTTTAAGGTTAATTAAGGAAATGGGAATGACCCCAGATGTCTGCTTCCCATGCATTCCCATATTTATCCTTCAAGAACGGAAAACCACTTGCTCATGAGCACCTCCATTTGTAGTTGGCTAGTTAAAAGTCGATAGAATGATGTTTTCTTCCAACAATATATATTTATTATAAATGCATTATAATACAAAAAAAAAAATTCATGATCCAAATAAGATGAGGTGAAAACTTAAGAAACCGGGAACCTTTTGGAAGAAAAGTTTCATTCTACACTCAATTCACCCGCCATAACACAGGGTCATCCCTAGCATGGAGGGTGAAATATCACAAAACCATATGTACCCTCTAAGTCTTGTATTAATTAAATAAATAAATTAATAAAATGACGACTTCTGAATTCGAGCCGTAAGGCTCTCGATTAGTAATCCGGTGGTCGGGGTTCAACTAAATAGTATTCGATTAGTTTGTGTTATTTCACAATTTTTTCCTTCAAAATAATATACAACCTTCTTGCGCCACGTTGCAGTGGATGTTGAGTGGAAGATACTCCGAGTATCGTCCAGGAGTAAAGACACAAGTCACAATTGAAATGTTGATTAATATGGCTTTGGCCGTGTTTGGTGACAAAAGGTGAATAGCCAGGTAAATCTTACTTTTGATTTCCCTAACTTGAAGATGCTCTAAGTATCGCCCGGGTTTAAAAATATAAAATACCGATAGAATATAACTATAAATAGATAAAAAATATTTATTGATATATATTTGGCCATGTTTATTCAACTTCCACATCTTTATCTCCTTCCCCTGCCCCAAGATGGTACGGAGAAGTTTTGACTTTGATGCGGTATTTACAAAAAAACAACTCAGCAAGTTTAAAGTGTGGTGTAGTTTAGCAGTTTCCAGCAAAGTCATATTTTATGGCAAATACCAAATATGTGTAAATACGGCAAGAGAGGACGTCGTACACAAGCAAATGTCTTGCCTGCATCACAATTCAAACATGAATCAATGTATCGTAAATTTCTAATGACAAAACTATATTTATTTTTCCACGATATCCATGAGGTAGTTTAGCATCAAAAACTTTTTTTTTCTCAAATTACAATCTTCCATGAAATTTATTTATTTTCTGTCTTAGGAATAAGTTTATTAAATTTGGCAAAATAATTTCATTTTCTTTTTTTTTCATACAAATCTTATTCAAATTAACTAGACTATTGCAGATAGCAAATAGTTATATATTACATTATTTTTGGGTACTGTTGAATCATTTCTGGAAATAAATTTCTGACGTTTTGTTTTAGTTTAGGGGACATAATGGCTTTTGTGGAACTTTTGTGAAAATACTTCCCGTATGAGATACTATTCACCTGTGAAAATTTGGGCCGTTTTTTTATAGATTCACTGACCTATTAAGAAAAAAAAAGATTTTACCTGCTGTCTGGTTAATTCTTTCAAAACGTTCTAGGCATTCCTTTTTAATATTCGGCAGGTCTATATCAATTTCCGTATAAGTAAATCCCCCTCTATTTTCTTCTCGGGGTCGAAGATCCGCCTTGTTGGTAACAGACTCCACATTAAAGCAACCCGAAAAAATTAAATAAAGTTAATTAATTATCGATGAACAAAAAATGTTGAAGAGAACTTGAAAATGAACATTGAAATTTGTTGAATTGTTCAAATTCTGTGACACAAACCATCCTAAGAGACTAGGTTAATTTAAGAAATAGTAATGCTAAAAGATGTCAGCTTCAGTGAATTGAGTAACTTAAGTGCGAAGTTTTGTTCCTGCGTCAAAGGAGTGATAAGTTAAATACCAAATATACTTATACGCAACAAGAGAGGAAATAGTGAGCACGCAATTGCCCTGTTTGAACGACATTTCATAAAGGACATGGATTCTGAACATCCGAGTTTAACATTTTGTACATATGCATTGCAACTAACTGGCTGTCTGCGAAATTTCCGCATATTGCAAACATTCCTTCTTTACATCTGGGAGGTCGACATCTATATCCGTATTTGAAATTTCATCTCCGTCTCCTTCCTGGGGTCCTAGTTCCGTCTTGATCGTAACAGTCTCTGGATTCAGAAGATCCATGGCACTGCTGTGGTAGCGTTTGGTATTTGTTTCAAGCCCAAACAAACATACCTGAAACAGAAAATAGTTGTAATTAACGGAACTCAATCAATATGCTATGAACATTTGGTTTTGCTTGGAATAATCTGTCAAAACAATGAAGTCGTATAATCGTCAAAACACGTAATTCGAAATGAGGATATAATTGCGACTGTATCTTAGACTGAAGTTAAGACGTTTGAAAACGGTTTAAAAAATGGTCTTCGATTGTCAGAAAACTCAATAACTAGAGATAAAACCGTATTGTCGTTCTGCATTTAACAAATATCGGTAATCCATGTTTTTTAAATAATCTGCGATTATTTTTAACAAATGCCCTTCGAATCCAAGACTTAAAATGGAAATTTTGATGTCTTGACGTTTTAGTTTAGTATTTTGAGTATGCCATAGAACTAATTTAAGAATCGTGGTCGGTCAGTTTGATTGGTTATAACGACTGCTATCAAATAGCGATGAATATTTGGTATTAGCACTAACGAAAATCTATCACAAGTATGAGAAGATAAAATTAACAACGTGGGTTAAACAGAGTTTGGAAAAAGGATAAACGAAAGCATGTGTAGACAAAATACTTTAGTTAAGTTATTCACAGACAGTAATGAAGTCAAAGTCAATTATAATAATTATGAGGAAACTGACCTTCTAGGTTAATGATAATTTCATTGCAATTGCGTCTTGTATAATATTATTAGGCAATTGGAGGGGACCCACCCTTTCAAAACGACTGTGTGAAGAAACTGATTTATTAACCTCCTTAGCCGCACACGTCAGGACTAAGAGATTCTTTGTCCCGATGACTGTCCGGCTGCAGCGACCTTGAGAAAAATGAAGAATTTTCATAGATAATTTATATAATAGCTGTCAGAGAAACTACATTAGTGATAGGTGGGATGGAAACATGTATCAGATCGAAATATTTTAATCAAAACATCAAAATTATCGAATGATTATTCGATTTAATTGCTCGCAGTTCAGCAAGAGAGTGGAGGCAGACAAGGGCAGCGGTTTTGTCTCATTGGAGGAGTGGGTTGCGGCAAATAGACAATTATTATAATTTTTTTTCCCTCTTCTATAGAAGCTGGCGCTTCTGTCTAAAAGAATGGTGAGTATCAAAATGAAGAATATTTAGTGTTTGTAATTTTGAATATTAAAATTTATAATTAATTGCAGAGATACTTACATCATTTTAGAATTTATGCTATTAGTGATATATCGGTAGTTTCTGTCTCGGACATAAATGACTCGGGTATATGGTTTGACATGAAACTCAATTTTATAAAGCATATAGAAATTATATCCAACAAAGCTTTGAAAATGTTGGGCTTTGTATTAAGATTATCTAATAATTTTCACAAAATCTATACTCTCAAAACATTGTAAATGTCACTAGTTAGGAGTCATATCGAGTATAATTCCACAGTTTAGTCTCCAAATAATGAAGTTCATTCACGTACCATTGAAAGATTCCAAAATAAATTACTATGATATCTAAATTTTAGAAAAGCAATTCCTAGAGAATGCCAAGATAACGGCTACCTTCTTAACCATAGAAGCCTTATCTACGCCTGGAAGGCGTACACTCAATCTTAAATTCTATTTCTCTTTCTTACGGTTGAAGTTAGCGCCTCGTGCTTTTTAACCAACCTAGTGGCTAACAAGAGCTCGCCGATGGTACCTGCATCACTAAGGTAGGTCCAGCCAGTTTTTGAGTTTCTGAGGTATAGTACGCCTGCGAGACGTATGTTTAGGCTTTGTGTAACTTTTTACTAAGATTTTTGCTTTCGTTGAGTTTTCATTCATTTTATGATTATTTTGGCATTGTTTCAGATACCAATATGTCATAGTATAATATATTAAACAGTAACGATATTTTGAAAATCTTAGACTAAGAAGATAGACTTTCTCTGGGAGAATCAGCTCCTGAAGACGAGGACAGCCAGTTTGGACGACATTTAAAGCAAAGATGAGAATAAATATGTAACTGAAGAGGCTTTCCCTTTACAATAATCTGCTCCCACTGAAGAAGCCGACTTAAAATATCAAAAGCTGACATAGCATTTGATGCTGCTCATGCTTTGCAATCTGCCAACTCAGGGCGAAATTATCGTGTTCATGGAAATACTCTTCGCGGTAAGAATGGACGCGGGATGTTTGGTCAACAAATAGGGGTCAATCATCTCACATAACTTCAGCTATGAATGAAGTCCGCACCTCTCGAGGACCAGCTCAAATTACAAATTAAATCCACTGGGCACTATTCGATCAAATAAGCGGGAAATTCAAGAAAAATTGAAAAACTCGAGATCTCGACCGGTTGGCAATTCTACGTTTTGTTTTGATGGCCCTCTGACACTTCTATCGTACAAACCACCTGCAAATATGGTTTACATTTTATCTTGTGATGAAAATGCAATAATTAATAACTTAAGTGGCAAACCAGACATGATTCATTTCTAGAACCAAACAAAAGTAGAAGTAGATAAATTTGATCAAATGTGCTCCTCAATGTGGTGCAGCCGCGAAACTAATAGATGGTCAATGACTGTATTAACATGGCTTTTGTCAATTCTGCTGTAATTTATGGCCACAAAATGATCAAATAAACCATCAAACAAAAAAGAATTCATAAAACAACTCAGCTTATATAGACAACTCCGACTTATATAGACAAAAAGACCTAAACTACAAAAATACTGATTCAGGTAATAAACTTCAGGCACGAGAACCAGAGCCCGAAAAAACATAAATACTGAGCTTTTTGCTGCTAAAAAAAATAGAATGTCGAAATTAGTGTGCTGTAAGTGCAAAAAGTTAGTATTTTCTGAGCACAAAGTTGATGTCTATGTAGATTGCTCTAAAATTAAAGCTAGTAATTAAAAGCATGATTACTTAAAATTTTTGCCCTATGAATAAGAAATTAATGTTAAAAAAATATTAATTTATTTAAAAAAAAATATTAATTTACTTATTTAAAAAAACATATGTTCAAGTTAATTTTTAAGAAGATGATTTTTTTGTTTGAATATAAGCATAATGATTTGATTTGTCGTATTAAATACCTGTGATAGTAGTTTTCATTGATAAAACTGTGTTTTATTATTAGTTTATATAACAACCTTAACTTTCCATCAAAGAATAGGGCACAAGTAGGTATATTTTGACCTACAGGCTGTCATTTACATATGCACGCCTCTGAGACGTATGTTAAGACTTGTACCTATAAAATCGATTAGGCTTCTAGGGTTAAAAAAAATTTGTTCAAAAATGCTTCATACTTGGCATATGTCTTCCTCTACAACGTATAAATGTTATTTATTATTTCGACCAACTTATTCATGTTATTGTTTAGTTTATTCTGTATTATCTTATTGTTTTGGTGAAATTAAAGATTTTTAAACATCTGTTACCATATGTTCAAAATAGGCAGAAAAATGTCGAAATTCATATTCGTACTGTCGGACAATCATGTTTTGTATGTTTTTGCAAACTTCTTGTCATTTTGGGTTTTTTCTTAGATAAACAAGTTTCACTGGCAAAGTTTCATTTTATAAACTGTAAAAGTTTTCTTAGTCAAATGAACCTTGCCCTCGGAAAACATTTCGACATTTTTCTGCTTCAAGGACATTTTTATTTTTAAATAGTTTTTTGGGCTCAATAATGAATTGCTCAGTGCAATTGTATTGTCTATGGTCGCACCTTTTTTAAAATGGCCTTGAGTTTTTTCTACCTTGTCTACTGCTCTGCTCCGCACGGTAAGTACAGCTTGTATATCTGTGGTTAAGTATTGTATAATTCTGTTGGATACAAAAAGCCCGAAGATATCGATCTAGATAGTGGTATATTTATGGGCTGCCTCTTCCCGGGTGTCCAGCAGTTCCAATCAATCCCTTCTTTACCGGCCGATAGGCTATGCAGCTGTAGTAGTTTCTCTGTTGGCCGAAAGAGAACACCGGGGGTATAACTCCGAGAAAAAAGTGGGTCAGTAAAAAAGACACGGAAATCTTTATGGCTATGTGACGTACATTTTGCACAAACTAGTGCGCAGTTCATGCATGTTTATACGCCGATGTCAAAACAAATATTTGTATGTAAATGAAAATGTCGAAAACTGTTAAAGTTCAGTGCGATGTGAAAGGATGTACAGAAACTACATCAATTCGACACAGGTTTCCGTGTTTTTAAAGAGTGCCAAATTCTGTTTCGTGAATGGTCGTGGAGGGTTAATAGATTAGACTTCATTCAGAACCCGATATTGACCACATATGCAAGAGTTTGTGCATCGCATTTTGCAATTGATTGCAAAAGGTCGAATGGTGCATTTAGAAAGCACGCATTGCCGAAGCTTAATCTTCCCGTCATCGGACAATGGGTGGATTTGCCTCGGCTTCGGTGTGTAGAAAACAAGAAACTTGATTATAACAATACTATAGGTACGAATATCTCTTTGTTTGTTCCTAATGTATTGTACTTATCTCAATTTAACCTCAGAATTGAATCTATTTTTGTTTTTAGACCGTACATGTGACAAGAGTTTTGTGCCAGGATTCAACAGCGCGTATAGTGATGCACTCCAAGATCATGATAACATTTTACAAGGTTCAAATTTCTTCTATATTACATCGACTTACCTTATTAATTTTATTCATATTATTATTTGACCAACGTTTTTATTTCAGAGCGTAATTTTTTCCCCAAACCCAGCGGTGTGCCCGTTGTTACCAAAACGGTGTCAGAAGTCTCCGCGTTCTCCTGGTATCAATTGTGAAGCTGATGATTCTACCATTCTTCTGTCTAATGTAACTGATTTTATTTATACTCATTCCACCTCTTCCACTTTAAATTCAAATGTTACTTCTTTTTTAACTATACCTGATGTAGAAGCCCAATTTGAGAAAATTTTCAATTAATTTTCAATACAAAAATTTAGTATCGACTCCTATGTTGCAGGATTTTTATTTAAAAAGTTGTTGAAAGTGATCGAAGGCTGTGAGGAATGCAAGTCATCTTGCATTGGTGATCCTTATGATCCCATTAATTCTTTAATTTTAACTAGGGAAAACCGCATCGGATAGAGATTTTTTCTGAACTATCCTACGAAAAGCTTTGCCCTTAACGTTTTGGAAATTCATTATGTTGTCGAGTATGTACTAAATCATTACTGTGAAAACATTAATCTTGTGCATATTATTAAAGAAACTATTGCCAAATATGTATGTTTCGATTCGATTAATTGTGAGGGGCATAAAAAAAATTGTAATCAATGGAATTATTAAATTCACTGTGCCCTTATTAATTAATTCATGGTGTGCAGACCTCAATAAGAAATTAACTGGCAATGATACAAGAAAATATGATGGACCAGATTCCATGAGGAAAATGGCCATGCAACGTTTTTTAAAATATACTAAATATAGGAAGAAATGGTTGTCCTAATTAGTTTATTTTATTTGTCTAGGTTTTTTTTTATTTACTCGAAATCATAATGAATATCTTTCAACACCTTTTTTAAAATGTGTTTTGTACTTCTACATTCTTGTATTTCCTGTTTATGTATTTTTATATTGTCTTGGTACACCTTCTTAATGTGTTTCATGCTTGTATATTATTGTATTTCTCGTTTCTGTAATATCTATATTAATAAACAATGTATAATGAATCATTTCTCAAAAAAAAACTTGCATTAAAATTTATATTTTATGCGAATCAACCAAAGTAAGAATCTGGCCTCCCTTCTTATCAGGACCAAAAAGAAATTCTCTGATGAGGAATGCATGACCTTACATATAATATCTTGGAAAATATATAGGTATGTAGAAACAAAAAAAAAACCACTAGACATTAAATTAAATGTTCATTTTAGAGAATACAAAAATAAATTAACCACGCTCATAAAAAACACGAAAAAAAATTATTATAAAAATAAACTTGATGATTCTGAAAATGACAGTAAGAAAGTTTGGAATATAATCAATGAAATCATGGAAAATAAACAAAAAACCAAAAGTAATACTATTAAGAGTGTAATACAAAACAATAACATAATTAACTGTATTGAAGAACCTAAAAAAGGAGCAAACGCTTTTAATGATTTCTTTGCAAATATCGGAAAGAGTCTAGCAGAAAAAATTACCGTGAAAAAAATAAATAATATGTATATTGAAAATATTCCGAATATAGAAACTAAACTTGAACTCTTCGAACCAACCAATCCGTCTGAAATTGTACAAATTATATCAAAAATGCGAGGTGATTCTGCTCCGGGATTTGACGGTCTCGCCGTAAAAACACTAAAAACCATTAACAATTATGTTTCTACACCAATCTCGCATATTATAAACAATAGCTTTAAGACAGCAGTTTTCCCGAACACGTATAAGAAAACCATAATCTCTCCAATATTTAAGTCCGGTAGCCCGGAGGACATTTCTAATTATAGACCCATTTCACTCTTATCTAATATATCGAAAATTTTTGAAAAAATTGCTAAAAAAAGACTAACTGCATTCTTAAAAAAAAAACTCGATTATAAATGAAAATCAATTCGGTTTCACAGAGGGAAAAAGTACCCAAGATGCCATTGCAAAAATTTCATCTAGTATTCAGAGTACCCTTGACAAATCAAATAAATGTATAGGAATTTTTATTGACTTAAAGAAAGCTTTTGACAGCATTTCTCATGAAACACTTATATTAAAATTAAAAGAAAATGGCATTGACCACTTAGCCCTTAAATGGATAGAAAGCTACTTAACAGAGAGACCTCAAATTGTAAAATTAAACCAAACTTTTAGTACACCACTAACAAGTACATTTGGCATTCCTCAAGGCACGGTCCTCGGACCATTACTATTTTTAACGTATGTAAATGACATTTTCCAACAGAAAATCAAAGGTGGATTAATCTCTTATGCTGATGATACTGTTTTATTAATAAAAGGTCAAACATGGGAACTAGTTAACAAACTTGCAAATGAATGTATTAATATCTTAAAATCATGGTTTGTAAATAACCTACTCACACTTAATGCTAAAAAAACAACATATGTATTATTTTCACTACAAAAAATACCTAAACACAAAGTAAATATCATAATCCATGATGAAAATTGTGACAATGTCAACTGTAAACTACTTAATCCTATTTGTACTGTAATCAACTATTCTTCTGAAATTAAATATCTTGGTGTGATCATCGATGAAAATCTGAAATGGAAAAGCCATATTAGGGAGTTAGTAAAGAGAATAAGGAAATGTTTATATATATTTGTTAGGTTAAGAAATATTTTAAATGTGAAAATACTAAAAAATGTATATTATGCTCTTGTCCACTCCCTGCTTATTTACGAAATCATAGGTTGGGGAGGATCTTATAAAAACAACCTAAACTCAGTAAAAGTCTCGCAAAAAATTATTATAAAGGTAATCCTTAAAAAAAACTCTACTTTCCCAACAAAAATGCTTTTTTCAAATTGTTTCCAGAACCAAATATTGATGATATATTAAAGCAAACTTCCATTATAAAAATGTGAAAAGAAAAAAATAACACAGAATATCAAGAATTTTACAAACTCATGAGAAATGGAAATCAATTTATTACGCCAATCTTTAAAACAACTCAAATACAAAACCATTATATTTACCAAGCCATAAGAAACTACAATAATCTCCCTTCCGAATTGCGCTGTATTACGAACCAAGAAGAACAAATAAATAAAATCAAACTTTTTTCCAAAAAAACTTATATTTAAAAAAAATATATATATTAATATAAGATATATATATATATATATATAAGATATATATATATATATAGGTCCCACAACATTTATTGCGTCCGTGCGTAAATCCGTCTTTGGGCGTCCAGCACTTCTAGTTCTTTTTTTTAGATTGTTTTTGTGAATATTGCACTATGTTTTACTCACGATAATCGCTAGTATCATATTTTTTTAATATTCATAATAATGCAGGTTTTGATGTTTATTACACTTTCATACATTTCTAGCGTCACGTACATACTCACGTCCGGGTGTATATTTTTTGTATATTGAAGGTTCCTTTTAATATAGGTTTCACGTCCGTTCACTCTAATTTATTTGTTACGTCTGCCGTATATTGCTGACTATTCTAATAAAGGTTCCACGTCCATACTGAATAATATATTCTTGCGTCCGAGTGTATATTATTTGTTTGTTACATGGCGTTTTGAAGGTCGATTTAATTTTTACGTCTTCCGTATATAAGGCCCTTAAGACTCTTGGATTTGTTTTGAGAGTTTCAAAAGGTAAATTTAGGCCGTTGTTATGCCCCTTATATTATTAAATCCCTTAGGATTACATGACTTATTCTGATATGGGAGATATATTTCACCTTAAAAATAATCAATATAAATATTGTTTATTTTAATTCTTTTATAATAATAATACTTGGATGACTTGTATAGCGCCTTTTTTGTGCAAAAACACCTCAAGGGCGCTATATATATCGAGACAAATAGACATCTATAATTTTTGCAATCTTTTCTTTATTTTGAATATCTACTTATGTGAGACTTCTTATCATTTTTACCAATGTGTCTTATTTTATTATACGCTTTTGTTGTAACATTTTATTTTTTTTCATTCTATTTTGTTTTCTCTATTGTTTTAATTTTGAAGAATTTATAATAACTGCGATACTCAACTATTAAACTAGAATGTAAACGTCTATTAGGTGTAATAAATAAATTAACAAATAAATAAACAACACAAAATATTTCTTACTTTTCTAGTGAAGTTTTCACGTTCATAGTGAATTAATTAATTAATTACAGCATCTGTGGTTGAGAGATAAGACTCTCGACTCGCAATCCGAAGCCCGTAATCTGACTGTCAAACCCGGCGTGCGCAAATAAATTTTTATTTGTTTGTGTTATTTCACAATTAATACATTAAACATAATATAAAGTGTGTTTGCAGCACGTTCCAGAGTGAAATATACTCTCAGTATCGCCCTGGTGTGTGACCACCATTCCGAATGGAAACGTTATTTCCAAGCTTTTGCCGTGTTTGGTGACCAGATATAAATAGCCAGGTACTTTTCTACATTTCTCTTCCTCATCTTCTTCCCCTCCCCAATACCTTCACCCTAGTACTCAGATTGGGGATGCCACAGTCTCGCTGTTCCAGACGGGAGCGGTTGAGACTCTTGTGCGGTATATAAAAAATATATGTATATATATTTATGTTTTATTTTTTTGACATCCAGAAACACACCAGACCTGACAACAAACTGTCTATTGATAGTGAGAAGTTTGAATGAATATCTTGTTGCACCTTGTATACAAACGTACCTACTGGGCGCAGGCGTGCGACAATTTTTTTTACAACGATATCCTTAGTAAAAATGTATCATTTCATAACGCGCCAGTTCGCTCCATTGCAGAGGGCGGTTGGACATTTTTAGGTCGGGATATCAATTTACCGTCCACTGTAAACCATCTTACAAAAATGTCCACCCGCGCAAGGCGCTTTTTAGTTCTGAGTGCTAAGTGGCAACGTTGTAAATGAACTGAATGTTGCCAAATCTGGCGTTTTGCTTCACCAAGGACTCATAAAACAATACATAAAAATGTACAAATTCGCCAACGGCCATGGGGACGCAATACTATCGACGAAATGCGTGGACGCAGCACGGCCGTCGTTATGTATACAAAATAATATCTACTCGTGATTGGTCACGAGGATACAATACCATCGACGCAGAACTTCTGTCGTTACGCATTCAATATAATAATATCTGTTTTTATATTTAACTTAATTAGTTCAACCTCAAATTGCAATATTTTAATTAATGAGTGAAACATATTAATACCATTAAGTTCAAAATAAAAATATTTTTTTTTATTTTTATTTCTTAACATCTTTAGTGTTACAATATTTACAACATAATATTAAATAATATTTAAATCACTTTTCTGATAAGTAAGATGCTTGTGCTTAGGAGAGGACAACAATATATTTTTACATATTTATATTGCAAATATTATTACAAAAACTATTAATAGCCTTACAAGAAAATACAATAAAAGTAATAATAACAGGTTGGTTATAAATAATACCAAGGAATGATAAGCAGAAACATAATATGTGGAGTTTATTAAGCAGAATTGATTTGAAAGTACCTACACGGCACACACGCTCATGTAATCTAGTAAAATAAAAATGCTTGTCTTAGAAGAATATGTTCAACATATGTATAATTACATTCTCTCTGATTCTATCTTCAATGTAACCAAAATAAATATAAAAACTATATTAAAAATGTATTAAATGTGTACCAAACTGCATAAAATGTTATTATATTATGTAATGACATATATTATGTAGTATTACGTTATAATAATCTTCTGTTTTAATAATCTCCTGTTATAATAATCTCCAGTTAAAATAATCTCATGTTATAATAATCTCCCTCTTGAATAACGTTATATTTTTTACAAAATGAAACAATACTATGTTTTAAACCACTTTATATTTATTTTATACAATATTTGGGTTCAATCCAAACCGGTCGACGAAATATAAATTAAAATAAAGTGGTTTAAAACAAAGTATTTGTTTCATTTTGTATAATGTCAAGCCACTAAGTGTTTGCTTTCTTCGATAAATTTAATATTTTTTAGTTCTTGTAAGTATAGTTTTTAAATTTTTACATACATAATAGAATAGAATATTGCGGAAATCTGCAATTGGTTTCTCAGTTAGGTAAATTACACGTGTATAAATGAACCACATTGTAAACTGTTGATTTCCCTGAAATAAAATAAATAAATAAATAATTTAAAACAATAAGAAAATTTATTAGGTGGTATTAGAGAATTTTAAATTGTTTTTTTTTGTAACTGTCATAATTTTCCTCAGATATATCCAGGAGTAATTTATTAAATAATTTTATACCGTTAAATAAATAATGATGATTTGCTGTTGTAGTTCGAACAAGTGGTACGGTTAGTCCTCCAATATAAATAATTATTTAGCTTAAAATTAATTATGGAATATTATTTTTATCAAATAAATCTTTATGTAATTGAAGTTCTTAATGTACGAGTATTTTTGTCATAAATTTTTGTGAGAAGGGGAACCGGGAAACCTTGGAAAACATTTATTGTTGGATAGTTATATGGCTTTTTTAAATATGATTTTTATTAATATTTTTTGAATTGTCACAAGTGGACGTAGGTATGATTTATACGCACCCCCCCCCCCCCCCCCGCAAACCACGATTTCATATTGTAGTAGTGTAGAATGTGCAAGTGCAAAATAAATACCTTCAAGTATTTTTAATGATACAGTATTTCTAAGTCTAAAAAACACAAAGATGAGTTTTCTCAGAGTTTATTTGACTTTTCCATTTGATGTTATTATCGATAATTATTCCAAGATGTTCACAGCCTTAGCACCCTGATCAAGTTTCTGAAAGAATCGCTTGGGTACCTACTGGACTATAAGGGTATAATAGAGCTATGTATTCGATACATGCGATTATATTAATTAGCTAATTATTTAGATTCATTAATTGACAAACAGTTTGCGTTACATATTGGTATTTCGTTAACATTGATATCAGTAAATTTTTCTTTAGCATAGATTACAATTCCACTACTTTTATTTTTGTGATAATTTGTGACATATTGTTTGTAGTTTGGAATACTTGGTATATTTTTATGTATTGCATGCGAGTGTGCCTCGGATAGTATTAAAAAATCTGGTTGTGGACATAATGTTAAATACATAGGATGCCAGAAGTTCGTCCATGTTTCAAATTATACTCCTTATGTTTAAGTGCAAGATTGTTAGTAGATTTATTATATTGTTCTAGATTTTAGTGCATTCGCTGTATGTTTCACATACGTATTCTTCTATATTTTGATTTTTTGTTGATTTCATTTAAGTTAAAGTTTTCATTGCATTTATGAAGGTGTGATAAAATATATAGTTATAATTCTATAAATATATTAATAATAATCCTCACAATTTGTGTTACGATATTCTTGCTAGATTTCAATTCATATCTTGAGGTTTTTATTTTATTCTATAAGATTTATTTTATATTCAGATAATATTCGAGAACTTATAAATTGTTTGTTTAATTGACAACAATATTTAATTTAAAATAAAACAATAACTTTGTAAACACCACTTTTATTTTTTATACTTTGTGCCGACCGGGTTTCGCTCCCAAAAAAACGCTTTTTCTTTAAAAAAAAACAACAACGGACGCAATACTACCAACGTAATGCGTAAACGCATCACGATCATCGTTATGCATTAAAAACTACGCAGGATGCTTCTTAGTTCTTAGTGTCAAGCGGCATCGTTGTAAATTAACCCAACGTTGCCAAATCTGATGATTTACTCAACCAAACGCTCAAATAATTTATAAAAATGTACTCGTGAATGGCCATGGGGACGCAGTACTATCGAAGTAATGCGTGGACGCAGCAAAATCGTCGTTATGCATTAAAAACCACGCAAGACGATTCTTAGTTCTGAGTATCAAGCGGCATCGTTGTAAATTAACCAAATGTTGCCAAATCTGACGATTTACTCAACCAAACGCTCAAATAATATTTAACAATGTACTCCGAATGGCCACGAGGACGCAGTACTATCGACGTAATGCGTAGACGCAGCAAGACCGTCGTTATGTATTCATAATAATATTTCAACGTGATCGGCCAGGGGGACGCAATACTATCAAAGTAATGCGTGGATGCAGCATAACCGTCTTTGTATATTCAAAATAATATCTACTCGTGATCGTTCACTGGGACGCAATACTATCGACGTGATGCATGGAAGCATTATGATTGTCATTATGAGTTAAAAATAGTATATTCTCATGAGCGGCTACGGGGACGCAGTACTATCGACGTAATGCGTGGACGCAGCACGACCGTCGTTATGTATATAAAATAATATCTACTCGTAATCGGTCTTGAGGACGCAATACTAACGATGTAATGCGTAGACGCAGCATGATCGTCGTTATGTATCGAAAATTATATTACTTCGTGGACGCGGCAAGATCGTAGAAATGAATAAAAACATACACTGCTCGATATATACATCGTGTAGCGAACCTGTCGGCAAAATGTCAAACGTTCAATATTCGTTTCCAGACATTCTGAGACATTTTTTGCTTCCACAAAAATTTTTGCCATACGATTCTACATGGGGTAAGCATCGTTCTGGCCAATTTTGAGGTCAAAACATTGTAGCGTCCGTATATCGGACGCTGTAAGTCGGTGGACGCTGCAATGCTATGGAGTTTTTAGGGGTCGGACGCAACAAATGTAGCGGGATATATATATATATATATATTTATATATATATAAATATATATTATTATTATATATTTTACACACACCAGATTCACTCAAAATGAAGGACTGGTAGTTCCGAAATGTACTAATAAATATGGTGAAAGAACTTTAAACTATATAGTACCCAAAATGTTTAACTTATTACCAATGACAATTAAAAATAATAACATGTATACTGCTAATGTTAAATATAATCTAAGGAAATGGTTATTGGATAATAATGATCTATACTGATGCCCCTGAAATGGAATTCATATTCTTAGAAAATAGAAAAACAATTATTTTGTAATACCTGACTACCTACCTCTATTTATGAAACTATTGATGTACTTGTTGATAATAATAATTTGTTCAAACATTTATTTTGACTTGCTTATTTTATAAGGCTTTTATGTTTTATGTTGATAATACTAATTTGTTCATACATTTATTTTTACTTGCTTATTATATAAGGCTTTTATGCTGCTATTTAAACTTTTCTGCAATGTAACCAATTTATGTAATTATGTACCGTTCAAATTGTATCTTATGAATGTATAAATGTTGTCTCTATGTCCCTGCTGACAAACTACATAAGTAGTTTAGCGGGTTTAAATGTGAATAAATTAAAAAAACATAACATAATATTATAACATTGAATCTAAGTAAGAATCGTGGCTCCCTTATCAGGCACAAGAGCTTCTCTTTTCTGATAAGGTATACATGACCAACTATAAACTTTAATATTATATTTTGCAAAATATTTATATATTAATGTAACCCATATGATGTATATTAAAATAATAATTAAAAAAAAAAAAGTAACTCGTATTAAAACGAAATACAAAAATCTTCTGTGTTTTTAATTTTTCTTTAAAAAGCAGAGAAATATCAAAATTCGATACTGTCATAAAAAGCACATTTCATATTTGATAATGAAATAATTTTTTTTCCTTTATTTGAAGGATTTTAAGTTATTTAAGTTTATTTTTACGACAGGTTGATTGTTCATCTCAGAACTAGATTCTAGGCTAGTGAATGGGGTAGGCTCCGAATGAGAATTATATTGTCTATGGTTACTCCCTTTTTTTAGTTTCCTCTATCCTAGTCGATGGTGAGTATAACGTGTGGTGACGTATATTTTCCAGGAATGGGCATATCTATGGTAAAATTTAGGACCCATGGGCTCAGTACAAAAAACCCGTAGATATTGATCTAGAGAGTGGTTCATTTATGGCTTTGTCTATGTATAACTCATATATTTTGTTGACACATGTTTTCTTTACCGTCCGTTGTTTCATCAGTCACTCGCGCAGTTAAATGTATAATTCCATACTTGTGATAGTTATTAAGTATAGTTACGGTAGTTCATATTATATAGGTTAAGGTACAAACTTAATTCTATCGTAATTTCCAATAATGTATTATGTATACTATTTCACTGTTTTTACAGAATATTACAAGCGAAACCAAATGTTTAAAGCACAAAAAAGTGGGTTCCGTCACAATTATGTTCTGTTTTAGGTATATTTGTTTGGTCTGGAACCAATTACTAAACGCTACTAGAGCAGTGCCATGGATCTACCCAATCAAGAGACTGTTTCCATCAAGACGGAACCAGGGCCCCAGGAGGAAGGCGGAGATGAAATACCGTATACGGATATAGATTTCGACCTTCCCGATATAAAGAAGGAATGTTTGGAATATGCGGAGAGTACTCGGACAGACGGTTGGTTGAATTGCATACGTATAAAATGTAGAATCTTACTTTCAGATGCTCGGAATCCATGTCCGTTTCGAAATATCGTGCAGGACAGGACGCATTTACTTTAAAAAATATCTTTGCTAAACAAAAGCACTTTTTTTAACTTACGTATTGCTCACAATAAATTCCCGTTTCTTTGAATTTTCACGTCATCTGTTTTCGACATATATTCGTGTCCATTAACTAAATATACATAAATATTTAAAAAGAAAATATCATTCCATTGACTTTTAACAACAAAACCGTATTCTGATGGTAGTCAAGAGTAAATGGCTTTTCTTCTTGAAAGATCGGTCCTCGAAGTGACATCTGACATCTTTATATCTTAAATTAAGCTTAAAGTCTGTTCACCTTTTTCTTGCTCCTGTGTGGTCAATCAATGTTATCTTTTGTCGAAAATATTTAATTTTAATTTTAATTAAAAACAAGTTTTTTTGTAGATTTACGGTTAATATACTTTGTTGTATTGTTTTTCAGGTTGCTTTAAAATAGAGTCTGTGACCATCAAGGCGGAGCTTGGACCCCGAGAAAAAGATGAAGGGGGATTTAAATACACGAAAATTGACTTAGACCTGCCGGATGTTAAAAAAGAGTGCTTAGAACGCGTTGAAAGAACTGCCAAGACAGCAGGTAAAATGTTTTTCCTTCTTAGTAGTCCAGTTAATCAAAACAAAAAACCAGAATGCTGATTATTTTAAGGTCAACGAAAAAATACTTCAAAAATAATATATGCCATTATTTTTATTACATTTCTAAGGCAGTAAGAAAATCTAAATGATCAAGTGTTTTGATTTGGTCGCTGCAGAAGCTCGCTAGTTCTGTAAAAAGAAAACCAACTCAGCATGTAGGGAGCAAGATGAAGATTCAGCTACCTAATATTTTGTTTAAAACTTGTAATTTCGTAGTAAATTCTGACAGCTTACAATACAGAAATAAAGGGAAATAATAATAAACACTTGTCGCAATGATTTTCCGTATTTACATAAATTCCTAAAAAAACAACCGTGCAATATTGGAGTGTTTTATTATATGCGGCCTCTGAAGTGGTATATTCTGCTGCAACACGTCTGAAAATACTGATGAGATATTTAAAGATGAATTTGAATGAATATTTTCTGTAACTATAAACTATAATCTATGAATAGTTTTTGTTAGAATTATAATTTTTATTTCTTTACATTACATTGAAAACACTATTTCTTAAATAATATTTTTTATAAAGTAAATCCATATACAACTCGGCGTTTCAATTCAAAAGTATAAATAAGTGCAAAGCACAAATTAGTCACCTGTTCCTTTGGGAACCTATTCTTTTTACTTTTATGTGAATTTGGAATGCTTTTCTGCACTTAGTAACACACGAAAGTAATAAGTCACATGAAGCCAACTATTAATCCTTTTTTTTTAAATTATCGTCAGATCTGAAGATACAACCAGTGGAAACCACGGAGTGCTACTATTCATATTCTCAAAAGGGAAATTTGACGAGCCACATGCTGACTCACAGTGGCGAAAAACCTTTTTCATGTTCTGAGTGCAACAATTCATTTTCTAAAAAGAGCCATCTGACGCGCCACATGCTGACTCACACTGGAAAAAAACCTTTTTCATGTTTTTTGTGCAACAAATCATTTACTCAAAAAGGTCATCTGACGAGCCACATGCTGACTCACACTGGAGAAAAACCTTTTAAATGCTCTGAGTGCAACTATTCGTGTACTGGAAAGAGAAATTTGACCGTACACATGCGAACCCACAATGGAGAAAAACCTTTTTCATGTTCTTTGTGCAACAATTCTTTTTCTAAAAAGAGCAGTCTGACGTGCCACATGCTGACTCACACTGGAGAAAAACCTTTTTCATGTTCTTTGTGCAACAAATTATTTACTCTTAAGAGCAGTCTGACGAGCCACATGCTGACTCACACTGGAGAAAAACCTTTTTCATGTTCTTTGTGCAACAAATTATTTACTCTTAAGAGCAGTCTGACGAGCCACATGCTGACTCACACTGGAGAAAAACCTTTTTCATGTTCTTTGTGCAACAAATTATTTTCTCATAAGATCAGTCTGACGATCCACATGCTGAATCACACTGGAGAAAAACCTTTTTCATGTTCTATGTGCAACAATTCATTTTCTCAAAAGAGCAACCTGACGAAACACATGCTCACTCACACTGGAGAAAAACCTTTTTCATGTTCTTTGTGCAACAATTCATTTTCTAAAAAGAGCAGTCTGACGTGTCACATGCTGACTCACACTGGAGAAAAACCTTTTTCATGTTCTTTGTGCAACAATTCATTTTCTCAAAAGAGCAACCTGACGAAACACATGCTCACTCACACTGGAGAAAAACCTTTTTCATGTTCTTTGTGCAACAAATTATTTTCTCATAAGATCAGTCTGACGATCCACATGCTGAATCACACTGGAGAAAAACCTTTTTCATGTTCTATGTGCAACAATTCATTTTCTCAAAAGAGCAACCTGACGAAACACATGCTCACTCACACTGGAAAAAAACCTTTTTCATGTTCTTTGTGCAACAATTCATTTTCTCAAAAAAGTATTCTGACGAATCACATTCTGAATCACTCTGGAGAGTAACCTTTTAGATATTCTGAGTGCAACTATCCATGGTCTCCAAAAGGAAGTTTGAAGAAATAAACGCTGATGTACAGTGGAGAAAACTTTTTTCATATTCCGAGTGCAACTGTTCAAAAAAGCCAGCTGACGAACCATATGAAGACTCATATGAAACATAACCTTTCCAAACATCCATAGGGGATTGGACGGATGACTAAACTCCCGTATTACTTGAATTCTAATGAATCAATCGTACGAGGACGTACGTTACCAAGTTTTAGCATGCCTCTGTCCTACTATAACACACTTAATATAAACATGGAATATCTTGGAATTGGAGCCAATGAAAGTCTACGGACCAATGAATAGAGACCTGCCTCGATCACTCACTTAGAGCTGCTCAACATAGCCCAAAAATAAGTTTACGCTTAAGACAATTCTAAACGTTCTGTTTAGAACTCCTACATATGAAATATTTTAAATTTTCAATCCATAAAAGCTTTATTTTAAAATATCTAAATTTCCCGCTGCTCAAAATAAATACTAAACCAGAGAAAAAATCGAAAATTCCGAGTAATAACTTATTTCAATAAATCTTTTGGAGATAGAAATATTAAATTTCATGGTGCAAAACTATATAATTCCCTAACACATCAACTATCTAGTATACTAACTAAAATGAAACATGTCTTAGAGAACTAAGTGATAATTAATAATAACTTGCAAACAATAACTTGCTATAATAACTTGCAAACATGATGAATACAATGTAAAGACATTTAGATAATCCTTTCAAAAACTACAACATGTCGCCTGAGAACAGTTAACCATAGTGAGGATGATTGTGGAAATCGCGATATTATTCTTATACATTTAAAAATATGTTTTTATTTTATTTTTAGAAATGCTTAATGATGATACGATTGGTAAGGTGTATTAAACATTACTTGATAAGAGTACCTATTATGTATCTATATTCAATGTCTTAGTTATTTCACCTGGATAACTATATGAGTAAAACTATTTAAAAAGAGGAAAGTTTGTGGAGAGATGAGCAGAATTTTTTGATTCTGGGTTTATGTGTGCACGAATCATAATTGACTGCTTATAAATTTTTTTTGAAAAATTAAGTTTAAGTTCTTATAAAATAATATAGGTAATCATGTTAAAAAATATGAGTAGTAATTTTTCGTATTAGATATACGCGAGTGATTTGAAAGTTATTTGCTGAATTAGTGTTGTCGGCTTCTGTATAAAGGAGCGTCGTGCGCCTAGTCCACCACGTTGGAACATTTAAACCAATGACGGGTAGCAATTTTGAACCATCCATTTTATTATTTAGAAGTGTAGAAACAATGTCTACTTTGTTACTTTTTTGTAAAGTTACATTGTAATTTGTAGTTTTGTTGTATTTTTTACCTAAATTTTTCAATTTTTATTTTATTAGATAATAATAAACTTTACCTCCGGTTTTTTGTTTACCGCTTTTCTGTGAAAAATCACCTGAAGGGCGCTTTACAAATATATAATACATTTCTACAATTATCTATGTTATAAGGAATTATATATGGAGTTAATATTCAGAACAATCCTTACCGGGTAGGTCATTTGAGATTAAATCTACATACGTATATCTTATGTTCTAAATCTTCGTATATATTTTATTGTGAAAGCATTCTCCAGTGGACTTCTGACCAATATAGATAACATTTCTGTAGTCCTGGCACTTTTTGAATTATTACTTATTCTTAACAGGAAACCTTGCTTCTTGTAGGATTTAGAAATAATTTGCTGGATGTGCTAAGCAAAAACTAATTTTCAGTCTAGATTGTGTTTAGTCTTTACATGAGAATTTTCTTCGTTCCTACCGCAATGTCATTTATTTAGTGCCCACCTCTCCGTTCACATTACCTTACTGGAAAACTATTCGAATTATGAAACATGACAATCTGATAGTATTATTGTCCTAGCGTCTGGACTATGTAGGCCCTCTGATTGGTCAAATTAAAATTGTCTGTTTCGGTAAATTCCGCTAACTTGAAAATTATGACACGATTTCATACTAAAATAGGATCGCCTCATAATAATACGAGATTTCTTCAAAAGCATCGTTTCTACTCATATAATTTTCGGATAATATCGAAGAAAATATGTTTTAGAAAGTTCGTAATCCATTGGATTAATTACATTACAATGAAAATTATCCACATTACGTGATTATGTTTGACGTTTATAAAAAATCACGCGTTCCTTCAATATGGCCGATACGCACGGCTATAGATGGCCGACAGAGCGCATCTCTGGCGGTATAAAAAGAATCCAAATGACTTGCGCAAATATTTAAATATGCAGTTCACAATACTTGACTACTTGACCATTAACAAGCGTTTAATAAGAAGTTTTCTTCTGGAAGCTTATCACTTTGTAATGGCATTTTCCATTATTATTTACATTTTTTTTTGCTTATTAATTATATCTGATTTTATATTGACATGTTTTCTTATTTATAAAATTTCAAAATTATTTATTTGCGATGCTTTATATCCCGAGTGAAGTATTTTAAGACCTGAATTTTTATCGAAAGTGTGATCATTATTCAAAAGGTGATTTGCAAACTCAGATTCACTATTTCCATTTAGAGCCCTGCGATATTCTTTAGTTCTGACTTCAAAGTTTCTATTGGTTCTACCTTTCTAAAAGAAATTACAATCATCCCAATTGAGTTTTTAAACTCCTGATTTTTTGTTTGTTTGAATTTTGCTATCTTAATTATTAAGAATATATTTATTCATTGTTCTTAGTGTAAAACGCCAGTTGAATAGTACCAGGATTGTTTTTATATATAATTTTAGAAGTATCGTTATCCACAAACAGAATTCTACGCCATTGTTTATTTCTATCTTTAGAAAGACCGTTTGAAGAGAATATGTTTAATTTTTTTATTTTGTATTTCAACTATCAATTTATTAGAATAACCGTTATTAAATGCTATTTGTCTTATGAATATATTGTTTCATGGTTACATGCTATTTGTTTTTTTCAGGTCTTAAAATACTTCACCATAAATAATTTAGAAATTGTAGAAATTAGGAAACATGTGAAACACCGACCAACATAACACGGGCATGTGCCTAGCTTGGTGGTCGAAAAATTCCTCAATGCATGTAACTAATAATTTCATTGAATAAAGACACATTAAAAAAATGTTAATATAAAAGCAGATATAACTAACAAGAATTTTTTTATAAACTCTCTTTTAAATATTTTCCCACTTAACTGGTCTTTCCCGTCTAACGATATTGTAATTCCTAATTATTATATACCCAGCTTACTCTTACCCCTCCCCCTCCTTCCACTTCTTCTTTCCCAATTGCAATCTATATTTAATTTTTGACTTCGGTGTATACACAATAAAATGTTAACATTATATTTATTTATTTATTGGACAATTTGCATAGCGCCGCTTTTGTGAGATATCACCTCAGGGGCGCAATATTGTAATAATCTACCTTTATATATAGATTTTTACTCTCCTGATGAAAGTGTATGTATAATCTAACTTTAAACTTTATTAGATACAGTAACAGTTGTAGGTAAAGAATTACCACCAGTTGGAGTAAAATTAACACCTTTTAATTAAACCGACTGCTGATCTCATCGCACAATTACCCTCCTTTTATTCATAAACACGGGTACAATTAATCAATATGTAATAATCTATTATTTAAGTCAACTTTGTTATAACTATTTTTAATTGTGACAAACTAAACGATATTGATTCAACTTTTAGACATTGACGGTTGTAAGACATATTAAGGTACGATAACAGTTAATATCAGTTGTAGACATGTAGCAATAATAGTGTTTCATTTGAAATAATCCATCACAAATACGTAAAACTTCATTTACTCAAACAACTGTCATTCTTATTATGCGTAAATTTAGCATGTTATTATTGATTAAATCCTTCCTGTTCCGTGTTTTAACAATATATATATACTCACCCTCTCTCTGTGAATATCCTAATATCTATCTATTAAATGTAACTGTTTTTAATATCACTTAAAATGGGCGAAGCCCAACAAAAAGCCGCCCCCAGGGCCTAGCAGAAAAAAAGGGTTTTTGTGCTCCTTTGCTGAGATAAGGTGGTAAGTGATTAGTCATCCCATTTTCCTTTCTTCATTATTGTTAATGGAACCCAAATAATTTATTTTACATTCAACTACGGATCACCTACCAAATAGTATAGCATGTAAGTTTAGAAATTATATGTTAAAAATTGCCAAACAAAAAATCGATTACAATGCAGAATAAATTAACAATTTTAATTAAAATCAATAATTTAAATATTCAGCCTGACGGCATAGTGTTAAACAAGACATTTATAAATCATGAGTCACTGCCGATTGCTTATCAGCGGCGGCACTCTCATTTTAAATATATTCAGACGACAATAAACAAAAATAATAATAGAGGTGTTGCAGTACTCATTCTGACGAAATTCATTATTGTTAATATTTTAAATTACCCAATATTTCTTACAAACTGCATTCAAATTGAAATAAATATAAAAATGACATATGTAAGCTTACCTTTCAATCATTACTCAAATGAATACTTAGGTATAGTAACCAGAGAGGTTGTAATAAATTATCATAGTAATAGCACAGAATTTGAACTAATTATTTTATAAAATATTGCTTTGAGTAATTATCTAGAAGAAGATAATGAAGTAGATTTTTAAAGAACTAACGATCTTCAACAGTGGATAAATATTAAAAAAAGTGATGTAGGGGAATTAATTTGTATTCATGTAAATATCAGATCATTATGTAAGCGCGCTCTACACTCGCGGCGCGAACGGCCGCGAAGGCCGCAAAACGCGAGTGTGGATCTTGTTCACGCCTTCGCAATCTTCGCTTCGCGCCATTCCCCGATTTTTGTCGGTTTTTTGGCCCGCGACAAAGGGTTTGCGGTTTAAAGTCGCGATCAAGACTGAAGCTTTGCGAGTGTGGATGGACACAGTTCACGCGCGGATCGCGGCGTATATTCACGGCGTGAATTCACGGCGCGACTTCGCGCGCGAGTGTAGAGCCAGCTTAAGAATTGGGATGTTTTGCATGTATATTTAAGAAATTGTTGGGAGCATATAGATATTTTAATGATTAGCGAAACAAATATACAAGCTGACCAAATTAATATGTATGAGATTCCGGGCTATTCAAATTACAACTATTGTCGTAATAATAAATCAGGTGGGGGCATATCGCTATATATAAGAAATAGTATGGTATTTAAACACTATATCTCATAAAATTCTTTTACAGAGACTTAGAAATATAGGAATAAAGGGAAAAGCTTTTCAATGGATAGAAAGTTAAATATCTAATAGATTTCAACAAACCAGAATTAACGAGGCTATTAGCACTTCACTAAAATACACTTTTGGGGTACCACAAGGAAGTACACTTGGGCCCCTTCTCTTTATTATATACATAAACGAACTTTGTAACCAACACATTGGTGGCAAAATTATCACGTTCGCTGACGATACAGTTATTTTGTTTGAAGGAGATGATTGGATAGAAACACACAACCTTGCGAACACAGGTATAAACAGAGTAAAACAGTGGCTAGACAGTAATTTGCTTACACTAAACATACAAAAAACAAAATATCTCACATTTAGCGCTACCCATGCAGGTCAACCCAAAACACCTCATCACCTCACAATACATAATATTAAGTGTAGCCTTGGAAATAATAACCATACTTGTAAATGCGAAACCCTTGAATGTGTTAAATCTATTAAATATTTAGGTATAATAGTGGATAACCATCTTAAATGGAAACAACAAATTGAAAACACAGCTAATAAAGTGCGCAAGCTTATTTATATATTTATAGCATTGCGGGAAATTATAAAAACTCAAGACATTAAAAAAATATACTACGGGCTCTGTAACTCCGTCATAACCTACGGTTGCATTGGATGGGGTGGAACAGGATTAACAATATTATACCCACGGACGTATATAAGGGGGGGGTCTTGGGGGTCCGGACCCCCCCCATTGCACCGCGCCGATTGTAGAATACGATAGTTTCTTAAGTCCGCCGTGGGGGGAGCGGGGGAATGGGCAGTGCCCCCGCCGCGGCGCGCCGCCGCCGCCCGCGTTTCGGCCGCGCGCACCATACCAAGCTAGAATCTAGTTTAGTCTATTTTGTCTCTTCGCGTTGCGCAGTTGTCAGTTGTTTTAATACAGAAAGAAGTGTCGCATTTAAAAAGTATGAAACGATCAAATCAGGTATCTCTTTTGAGTTTTTTTTCTAAGAAAGAGAGACCAAATCCCAATGAACTTTTATCAAAAGACGATGTGGAATCCTTTCATATTGAAGAAGTAGGAATAAATAGAGCGGGGCCATCCACAGATACTGATGACGATGAAGTGAAGAAAGGTAAGTCTCTTGTTTATTTTATTAGGAAGGAACCCAGTTACTAGAATTTTAAAAACTTTTATCCTGCTCTTATTTTTATTCCCAGAGAATTTCTGTAAACAAATGTTTTGCCGTGAGCATAAAATATTTGACAAATGGTAATTTCAGTGTATATGCGACGTGTACCTAAGTGTTATAAAATCATTTCGCCTTTTAACAGAAAGAAATACAATTATATTTAACTAACAACTAACTGGTGCCCGCGACATTGTTCGCGTAGACTTAATTTTTAGTTGAAAATTCTTATTCTTAACATAACTTTTTAGTTTATGAACCGATTGGAATGAAACATAGACTAAAATGTTAAACAAAACCGCATACAAATCGATTAAGCCGTTTCTGAGATTAGCGTGGTCAAACGCACAGACAAACAGACAAAAATTTTAATAACTATTTTATTGACCTCAGTAACATAATTATAGTGCGTATGAATTGTTTTTTTTTTGTAAATATTTATGTACTTACAGAAACGGAACGCTTACGATTTAATTATAGTATGGATTAGAGTATTAGAGTCACAAATTATTATTATTATTCTTACAATTAAATATGACCAAAAAGCTGTTTGAAGATGGGTATGTGCTGTTGTTTTGTTTTAGTCAAATATGTCTTTGTTACAGCCAGGATGGATTTGTGTTCGGCTACGTCCGCAGCCGCAGCCAGGACGGGTTATGATATTGCGCTCTACGTATGTCATCCTCCAAGCAATGACGAGGAAAAGCTGAGAGCATTAAAAGAGCTTTGGACCCCTCCGGATACATTTAAATTTCCAGTCACTATCACTGGTAAAAATAAACTTTCTTTTCAACGCCATTGGACTACCAGGTACTCATGGCTTGTATATTCAAACGTCATGCAGGGAGCACTTTGCAAAGTATGTGTTTTATTTGGAAAAAAGCATGGCGGTCGTGGTCAGCAAGAACTTGGAGCCTTGGTTAGTAAGCCATTTACTTACTGGAAGAAAGCTTTAGAGAGCTTTGATCACCATGCAGATACTAAGTATCATAAATTTGCTGTTGAGCAGGCAGCAAATTTTGCAAGGATCATGGAAGGAAAAACGTTTGATGTTATAGAGTGCATGAATGCAGAAAACAGTGAAACTACGGCCGAAACCGAAACTGAATTCGGGAGATTTCGTCCTGCGGTCGGACATGTTCGGTGCACTGAACTGCGAGCCACGTAAACACTTTTTATTTTCATTATATTCAAATAAGTATTATTGCATTAAAAATATTTTGTCATTGTAGGTAGGATGGTACTTTTTAATTTTAATTATATTGTAGTTCATTAAAAAGAGTGCCATACAAAATGACCAGAGTTTAGAGGAAATTATTTTGTTCTTAAAATGAAAGAGTATTTTTTGTTTAGTGTAGGTAGGTACCTAAAGAAATTAGTGCACCTAAAAAAGTAATTTTGTTTTCTACCTTTTATTTTATGTTATTCGTTAATAATGTTCACACAGGTAATACCTAGATACTGTTTATTTTTTTATATTATTTACGAAGAAGTTATAACTTATTTAAAAAAGCACAACCATTTATTTGAAATAAGGAATGATAATTTTTAATTAATAGTAGTTGTAAAACAATGAATCTCGTGTCAGTTTTTTTTGTTTGAGAGAAAACTACATTTATTTTCATGTATAACTTGAATTTACAATATTTTGTTAGTGTTACTGTAGGTAGGTAGGTAATTTTTAATTTTAATTATATTGTAGTTCATTAAAAAGAGTGTCATAATAGTACGACCAAAGTTTAAAAGAAATTATTTTGTTCTTAAGATGAAAGCTCTTCATTTAGCTTGAGAGAAAACGCTTATTTTTTTTCATACATTAAGTATTATTTGCATTAAAAATATTTTGTTATTGTAGGTAGGATGATACTTTTTGATTTTAATTTTATAATTGTAGTTCATTAAAAAGAGTGCCTTACAATATGACCAAAGTTTAGAATAAATTATTTGGTTATGTGATTAAATAAAAGGTGTTTCAATTTTAAAACAAATTATTTGTTCTTAAGATGAAAGAGTATTTTTGTTTAGTGTACCTTAACAAATTAGGTATAAAAAAAAGTTATTTTGTTTTCCACCTCTTATTTTATGTTATTTCTTTTTTTATGTTATAAACGAAGCGATTTTATTTAAATAAGGAGCGATAATTATGTTATGTTTATTTTTAGTTCAAATATCAGAGACTGAATGATTTATATATATAATATTTAAAAATAAAGGCTGATTGATTAAGACTGACTATTTTTTTCACGAAAACATGACCTTATATATTTTTTTTTAATTTGCGGACCCCCCCCTTATCAAAGCTATATATACGTCCGTGATTATACCCGCTACTGAAGGCACAGAAATCCATTCTACGCGTCATTATGAAGAAACCCTTCAGATACTCGAGCGACGCTCTCTTCAAGGAGTTTAATGTGCTTGATGTTCGACAGTGTTACATAAAAAATAACAATCTGCGTCCACAAAAATAAAAACAAAACGATAACAGTCGATCATAATCATCACACCAGAAGTAAGAGCAGAAACGACCTTTCTATTCCAACTAGCAATACTGCGGCTTATCAAAAAGTTTTCTCATACCTGGGACCAAAAATATACAACAAAATCCCCTCTCAATTTAAACTATGTGAATTATCAGCCTTCGGTACTAAAATTACTAAATGGTTATTAGACTTAGGTAGGACAGATCCCGAAAAATTATTAAAAAACGTAGTCTGAGTTGATTTCCTCGATTTTGTATTTTGTATTTACCTAAAAAATATTTTTTTTATTTTTCTTTCTTACATTGATATATTATATTTTTATTTTATATTTTACATGTACCTATTTTACATGTACCTGGATTTTATTGTTCATTACTGCTAAATTGTATTTTCCTAAAAAAATATTTTCTTTCTATTTTTCTTTCTTACATTTATATGTTATATTTTAATTTTATTTTATATTTTACATGTACCTACCTGGAATTATGTACACGCAACCTGCCAATTTGACTGTCCTAAAACGGGAAACTTCCTAGTTGGACAGTCAAAGCTTCCTTTTATATTTGTATATCTTGTATGTAATAAATGTAATAATAATAAATAAATAAAAAATAAACAATCACCACTAGAATCAAATTATTTTAAAAATGTTTTTTTTTGGTGTAATTACTCTTCCAAATAAAAAAAGTTTGAGTATATTAGCGATATATCGACCACCGAATCTTAACAAACTATCTTTTATTAGGGAAATTGAATCTATTTTGACGGATTTCATGGGCCTTCGAGACAATGTTTTGTTCTTTGGGGACACTAATATAAACTTGATGAATTTTCATGATCCTGTAGTAAGCTCGTATGAAAATATTCTTGCAAGCAATTATTTGATCAAATGCATAGACGGTGTGACGCGGGAAGCAATTGTTAGCGGGTGCATAACACAATCATGCATAGATCATATATACGTTAGGTACAGTAACGGGCTTAAACAAGTGGACTCGCTATCAGCGTGTGTATGCGAGATTTCCATAGCAGATCACTATATGACAGCCGTTAATATTAAATATGATGTGCAAAAAGAACCATTAAAAAACATGAAAAAGATAACAATTTTGTCCCAAAAACATATTGATAATCACATCCGAGAAATACATTGGAATTCTCTACTTAATGAAAAAGAAAGTACCTTTTTGTATCATCAAATTAAAAATAATTTAATTAATTTATATAAAAAAAGCACTGTGTCATTTTTTGAAAAACGAACCAAACGACCACATGCGATCAAAAAGTGGATAACTACAGATATTTTAGAGTTAATAAAAAAAGGGATTTATTGTTTCGAAGATGGAAAAATTCTCCTTGTAATAAAACTTATGAAAATGAATACAGGTACATGCAAAATAATGTCAACGAATTAATTACTAAAAGAAAAAATTGTTATTTTAAAGATAAATTCAAACGTAGTTTCAATAATACTAAGCAAACATGGGATGAAATAAATAAAATGTTGGGAAGAAAAACTAAAAGTTATTGTGATGAAGTCATCTCACGATATGTGTTAAAGGAACAGACGGTGGAAAGTGTAACAAACCAATATGTAAATTATTTATCAAATAGTATAAGCCAAATGTTGCACAGATGTGATTTTAAGGCATCCAATGTTAATCAAATAGAATTACCTCACAGTATGTATTTACCAAAGGCAACTCTCACTGAGATAAAAAATATGGTTAAGAAAATGAAAAATTCAAAATCCTTAGGAATGGACAACATAAGAATGTACGACATATAGATATTTTAGGACCCATTATAACGCACTTAGTTAATATACATTATAGAAGCTGAATTGCCAAATGATCTTAAATGTGCTATTACTAGACCTATATACAAAGGAGGAAAGCACTCAGAAATAGGAAACTATCGACCTATCAGTATCTTGCCTGCACTTGGAAAAATTTTTGAAAAATATATTTCCTTAAAATTAAATAAATACTTAGAAAAATTTGATATTATAGACCAAAAACAATAATCCTTTCAAAAGAAAAAAATCACAGAGAATTTATTACAGGATTTTTCAAATTATATTAATAATGAATTAAACCATAAAAGACATGTTTTAGTACTATTTATAGATAACTCCAAAGCGTTTGATACAATTGACCCACAGAAATTATTAAAAATCTTAGAAGCAATTGGAATTAGAGGTAACCTACCTCATTTGTTTAAAAATTATTTATTAGACATATCTGTGTAAAAATATTTGAAAAAATGAGTGGGAGGAAAAAAATCTGTGCTGGAGTCCCGCAGGGGTCGATTTTGGGTCCAACCCTTTATATTATATTTGTATCAATAATGAAAAATATATTTAAATATGTAAGACACTTTTTATATGCTGACGACACTGCTCTTGTCATATCTGATGAACAATTATCCATTGCGATTAAATATATGCAACATGACTTTACGTCCCTGATAAAATGGTCACATGACGCAGGTCTAATCATTAATACCAAGAAAACTAAATTGATGCACATACGGTCTCCACATGCTTCATTTCAGATCATGCCTAAAATAATTTCACATAATTTTATATGTATTCATCAAAACATTTTACAGCCCTGTATGTGTGAAAGTATTGAACTGGTAAATGAATACTTTTATTTGGGGGTGACTGTTGATTGTCATTTCAAATGGGATACACAAATAAACAAAACTTGCAAGCGGCTGAGAGCGATAGTGGGTAGGATATACAAACTGAAATGTTTCGTTCCGGTTAATATTTTGAAAATTATTTACCTATCACTCGCAGAATCAACCTTACGGTATGGTTTAACTACTTGGGGTCACTCTTGTAAAACTAATTTAAACCACCTGCAACCAGTGCAAAATTCTATGGTTAAGTTATTAGCTCAAAAACAAATTTTTTCACAGAGACTAAACATATCATTGTTGTATCGGAATTTAACAATATTATCGGTGCAGGCCTTATTATGGTACAAAATATTGATTCAACATATATCTGAGTCTGATTATAAAAGGAAAGTGGAACATGAATATAATACAAGGTTTACAAAGAATGAAGGAATGCTTGTTCCAAAATATAATAATAAATACGGACGGCGAACCCTAGAATTTAACGTGCCAAAAATGCTTAACATGTTACCCATTAATATAAAAAATTGCAATTCTACAAATAGATTGAGATATATGCTGAAACAATGGTTACTAAATAGAGATAGTTTATATTAATTTAGGTGTGTTAATTGTATAGTTATAGTAATAATATTATGTGTGTATGTATGTAATTGATCATTAACATCCTGTTGACAAACTGCTTTATTGCAGTTTAACGGGATTGTAGCTTGAAAACCAATAAAAAAAATTAAAAAAAACTTAAATTTAAATTAATTCACATGTACAACTGTATTTTTCCTAAATAAACTCAAATAAAAATATCTTTTTCATTCGTATAAATAGTATCATCCAATTCTAGCAATCGCCTGTTTATTTCGTTTCTTCTATTTATTTATTTGAAAAAAATTATAGTCCATTACTAGTGCTTATGAAACTGTTCAAGTTATAAGTAAGAACAGATAATAATATTTTTTTATTTCTAGTCAACGCAATTTAGTGTCATAAATATGGAAAATAAGTTTTATTATTTTATTTATTTATAGAGCGCAGACGGTTTACATATAGTTCCCGTGAGCACTTAGGCCATAGGCACATTGTCTCCCATTTTACCTCACTCCTTTAACAGTAATCCGGTTCCTTTAACTCTTAAACCCTACCTGGGGTACTGGAGTACCCCCCTGGTGTTTAAAATATCAACAATTTTGACAATATTGCACTGTTAAAAAATCGCTCTAGCTAATCTACTCTCTATAATTGTCGCGTAAGTACGTCGGTAAGCCGTGACCGCCCGGCAAGTGCACTCGCGTCCACAGGTGTTCCGGGGTACCCCAGTTCCCCGTGGTAGGAATAGTGTTAGTTCTTCCTTCCAGTTATACTTGAATTACTAAAGTTGTTTTTCAACATTTCTGGTAAGTTTACACATTATTTATGATTTACTTTACTTTGTGATAATGGTTAGAGTACAGTGTTGATAGGGAGGGCCTGCGCCCAATAACGAGACATTCATGGACTAATAATGTGTTATGAATGTAATGACAGTGTATGCAGTGTAATGAGGTGTCTGTATTGTTTTCAGATATGGCAACCCAGACTCGAAGTCTTGTGGGGGGGGTTAAATTGCAGCTGCTTTGTTGGTTTCTGACGACGAAAAGCTAAACCTAGGAGAAGATTCAGAAGATGAGCCCGACGGTGTGATCGAGGATTCCCCGGACCATTCAAGTCGCATCTCATGAACACGGTGATCAAGATAGAGTGGAAGGAGATGAAGAGTATTTAGTGCCTGACAATGATGGGGCTGGTATAAATGAATAAGATAGGCGCTTAGTTCGTGTGCTAGATTCTCCATTAGTTCTGTACAGAAAACGACAAAATAATGTCATGGAACTGACTGCTCCCGTACAAGATCTTAACAGAAACCTGACATGTAACAATTGGTTCCCGTCTATACCTACGGCCAAGAATTTACTGGAAAAAGGGATAACACTAGTTGGAACTGTAAAGAAGAATAAACGAGAAATTCCTCCTGTTTTCTTGGACACTAAAAATCGAGAGAGATGCACCTCAATGTTTGCCTACGACGGACCTCTCACACTTTTGTCGTATTGTCCTCTGAAGTCAGCTAAGAAGAAAGTTGTAATCATGCTGTCCACCATGCATGTCAGCCCTGACAAGGATAATGAAGTGTACCTTCCAGAAATAATACATTTCTATAATAAAACCAAATGAGGGGTGGATGTGTTTGGCCAACTTTGTAAGAAGTACTCAACGTCCAGGAAGACCAAAAAGTGGCCCATGTGTCTCTTCTACGGGTTGCTAAATGCTGTTAGTGTTAACTCTTGAGTCTTATTCAAGCTGTCAACTAACATTGATAAAGAGAAAATAACCAAGCGGCGTGAATTTCTTAAGAGTTTGACAATGGCACTCATAAAACCTCATATGAGAGCAAAATTACAATGGCCAAGTTTACCCCGGGATATCAGAGAAACTATACGTGCAGTCTTGAATATTCACAGTGAAGATCATAGGCCGGTCCCTGATAATCCCAAACCTGGTCGCTGCTGCTTTTGTCCGCGCACAAAAGACAGAAAATCTCGATCTGTCTGTAACACTTGTCGCCGCCATATTTGTGTTGACCATCAATACAAAATTTGTCCTTCATGTGACAACAAAAATGTCTATTAGTTTTGATTAATAAATTTTATTGTCTTTTCTTATTACTTTGCCATAATAAAAATAATATTTAAAAAAATATCAAATACTTTTATTTTATTAATTTTTTTATTAATTACATTCCCAGAGTGGTAGGGTTTAAGAGTTAATAAAGATTACCAGGGTTGTTATTGGATATCTGACTATGTCCTCTGGGGCCTTAGCATGAGAATCGATCGAACTTAACGATATCGTATTGCTAAGCGTATCTACCGACCATTTTATAACGACTTCCCTAGCATGAGAACACTATTGATATCTCTAACGACATCGATAAGGCAATAAATACAAATCGATATACGCTGGCAATACTGGGAAGGAATTGTCTATGAATTGGATAGACGTCAGACGTCAAACGTCAGATTTCAAGCTTGATCATTGTAACCGCCTTGTTTTTTTTAATATTTTACGATGTCGCAAGCAATGGTAGCTGGGTAAGTTATTTATTTATCTTTTTATGTGAAAGAATTTCCATTATTATCAAAGAGATATACTTACATTCTATTGTGTCAAAATTTTGAAGTTATTTTTACTAATATTTCAATCATACGCAGTATTTTAAGATATTCAAAATGCTGATATTATGATTTCAGGAAGAGAGTAAGGTCGACGACCAGTCAAATGGATCTGCTAACCAGCTATATGGCTGACCATTCGGAGTTCGCCGCTGGAAGGTTTGTGGGACCTCAGGGTTCAAATAAGGATATGTGGCGGAATTTGGCGGAACAACTGGCAGAATTGGGTCCTGCTAAGTCAGCCGAGCAGTGGAAAACAGTGAGTATTTGTACCTACCTATACAAACTGGTTGCAGCAAACTTTGCTGACCTTCTAATATAATCTATCATCGAGACACTTGATATAAGACCGTAAATCACTTTTAACCTGACATTATTTTTACATTTTACAGACATGGCGTGACATAGCTTCCCCTTCTCGCCCGAGCAAGAAGAGGAAGCTAACTGACAAGCCAGATGTGGGGGTTCGGATGGTGATGGCGCAGGAGGCTAATAACCAATCATCCAAGGAGCTTGTGGGAGCTATTCATAAATTCTCCAATATTTTTAAGGTATTTCCTATTTCTCTTCGAATCACTCCCAAATACAGCGCTACACGTGTAAGTTGCCAGATTAAAATATAAAGAAATAGCGTCAATTCATGTTTAGGCCAGCGCCAACTTATAAGTGTGGCACTGTACTTTTAAATTAGAATTAAATCTTAGTAGAACAAAATAAAATGCCCAGCTTTGACTTATTTCATTTATTTATTGTACTATTCCCAATGTACTATTTTTCCATTTTGCGCGGTGGAGTTTTTATTGTTCTGTTTGTTTAGATATTCTTTGTGTTAAAAAAAATTAATAAACATGTAAAATCCAGCTTGGCGAGAAATTCAAAATGAATAAATTAATTTATAATCTTCCTTTTAGTATGTCGACTACCTATTGTTATTTAAATTAAATTAATGAGTTGTTATTTATCATTTCAGAGTTCAATGGATCGATTTGCTGACATTTTTGAGGTATTTCCTGTTCCTTTTTGTAATTATTTGTCAGGGCACCCCGAGACCGGGCAAGATACAGTGGTCTCGTCTCACTGGCACTAATAACTAATTTACTATAGAAGGTAAATTAAGTTAGTAAATTAATGAATTATCATCTCTTGTTTCAGAGATACACGGCAGTGGAACGTGAAAGGGTTTGTTTACTCCAACGACAGTTGGCGAGGTATTTATTTGCTATACATCTATACAGGCTTTTAAAAACATTTAATGTACAAAACTGAACAAATTAAATTAAATATTGCATTATTTAATATGTCACTTGAGAGATTGCGAAGTATGTTCACAAGGGATGGAACACGATTATTAACAATTGTCCTTGGAGAGGCAAGCAGTCCAGCTAGGAGGTACGATGAAAGTAGAATGAATGAGATCTCTAATAAAACATTTCTAATTCTAGACAAACTCAACCGTCAACATCATTTGCTAACTCGCCTAACTATACGTTGAAGTTGGAGTCGGAGGATGAATACGATTAGTTTTTAAGTTTTTTTTATAATTTTCAAGATAATAAGTTTTTTGTATACTTTGTGTGTTAAATTTTTATTTTTATTAACGTTTTGTATGTTCATAATTTTTATGTTTCTTGTGAAAAAGTGAAACTCAACAACAAATGTCATTTTTTTTACAATTTAGATACATACAATACAATATTTTAAAGTACTTGTTGTGTAATATTGCATGCAGCACTTTGCATATACATATACTTGATTAGTAGCAGTTCTTCAAACTCTTGCAATGTCTCTGTGAGGCGTGAATTGTTTTTACAATGTAGGTACATACAATACAATGTTTTAAAGTACTTTTGAAGTACTTGTTGTGAAATATTGCATGCAGCGCTTTGCATATATGAATATGTACTTGATTAGTAGCAGTTCTTCAAACTCTTGCAATGTCTCTGTGAGGCGTGAATTGTTTTTACAGTGTTGGTACATACAATACAATGTTTTAAAGTACTATTGAAGTTCTTTTTGAGAAATATTGCATGCAGCGCTTTGTATATATGTATACTTGATTAGTAGCAGTTCTTCAAACTCTTGCAATGTCTCTGTGAGGCGTGAATTATTTTTACAATGTAGGTACATACGATACAATGTTTTAAAGTACTATTAAAGTTCTTTTTGAGAAATATTGCATGCAGCGCTTTGCATATATGTATATTTGATTAGTAGCATTTCTTCAAACTCTCGCAATGTCTCTGTGAGGCGTGAATTGTTTTTACAATGTAGGTACATACAATACAATGTTTTAAACTACTATTGAAGTTCTTTTTGTGAAATATTGCATGCAGCGCTTTGCATATATGTATACTTGATTAGTAGCAGTTCTTCAAACTCTTGCAATGTCTCTGTGAGGCGTGAATTGTTTTTACAATGTAGGTACATACGATACAATGTTTGAACATGATGAAGCACTATAAGTCAGTTTCCTTGTTTAATATATTATCATTCGTGGGAGAAGTACTTTCGCACTAGTTCGTCTCTCACTCTGCGGGCTGCAACAACCCTGCTGACATCTTCAGGCTGGTGCAGCAGCTCAACCTCTCTTAACTCTACATTATCATTATAATCGTCTGTTAATCTGAAAATAGAGAACAATTTATTAATATTTTGTACTGTTGCCTTACTTTTTTAAATGCATATAGTTCAACAAGGAAACTGATTTATAGTGCTTCATCATGTTGTATAGTATAGCACAAGTAATAATTATTTGACCAGCAGCATCGGGCTCATAATGAAGAACTCTGTCTTTCCTGAGGCAACGGAATATAGCCTTCCATGCCCCAAATAGGCGTTCTACGGAACATCTCGCCTCACAGTGCGCCTTTGTGTATCTGTATTGGGCACTCCCCTCGACTGCATTCAATATTGGTGTCATCAGATAAGGCTCGAGTGTATATCCAGAATCGCCTGATTGAAACAAAACACCCATTATAATAGGTACATACAACTACTAAATTATGATTTTTTTGCCTTTTTTTAAAATGAGTTGTTGAAATACATACCTAGCAAGAAATATGTCCCAATTCTCTGATTGTATAGTCTGTTCATTTCAGTTTTGACTAAACTATTATTCCAAATGAATTGGTCATGGACAGTACCCGGGAAGCGTGTGTTGATGCTCAATATTTTCAACGTAGCATCGCAGACCTGTTTCTCAAACATAAAAAACCTTCAATAAAATTTGAAAACAACAATCCGGCTGTTTTATTTCTGAAAAAATATTTACCACTTGAACATTCAGCGAATAAAATCCTTTGTGGTTTTTGTACTGCTCCTCGTGTCTGGAAGGGGTGACGATGGCGATGTGGGTGCAATCGATGCATCCCAGAACATGTGGAAAGTTTAATTTTTCCCTAAAACTACTCTCTACTTGCTTGCGGGCTTCATTTGTAGCCGGAAAATGTATCCATCTTCTGTACAGATGTTCTAAAACTGCTTTCATAAAGAGTTTTATGCACTTGCTAACGGTAGTTTGCCCTATCGCCAAGAAGTGATCTTGGCCTACTCCACGTTGGTAGCTCCCTGTAGCAAAGAAGCTGATGGGTGCGAGTACCTGTCAACATCATAAATAATACAACTAATTAATAAACTTCACTTTTGATCATTTTAATCACTTTATTGTGAAAAATTATCATCAGCAATCGAAGCAAATTTATTTATTTCACGTGGTCGTTCCAGTGGTGGATAGATTTATATTGTGTTTTTGTTTTACTAAGATATCAATAATATTTAATACTCTCACTTTAATGTATACTGGAAGTCCTAATGTATTTTTTGACACTAGAAAAGGAGTTAATTGATCAATGAGATCTCTAGCCATAATACGCGATATTCGAAACAATTGTCTGAATTCCGTCTCTGCAAGTTCGAACGGATTCAATTGATCGCGTAGACGACGCCTTTCAATCCTACGATCTTCCCTAACCTGCCTCCTTTCATTGAACCAGAAATTTTGCATAATGAACGACATTATTAAAAAAATACGTATATCGACAGCCAACCAAAGTTTTAACTGACACTCAAGACCCCACGTTATATTCGGCGGGCTTTTAGCAACCGTCGGTCGGAAGTTATCCTATCGATACATTCTCATGCTCGCAATTTTAACGATACCGTCGCTACTTTGACCATAGACAAGGAATTTTAACAATCGTCGGTTGTTATATTTTGATCGTGCTAGCATATGTCGTTAAGTGCTCATTGATGACGTATTTTAACGATATCGTATTGCTATAGGGCTATATCGACTTCTCATGCTAAGGCCCTGGTTCAACAATGTGTCTTCCCAGGTCTCATCTCTCCTCTCCAATCTCCCTTGGTTCCCTGAAGGCCCCAGAAGGGAAGAGAGCCTCGTCTCACCTCTACATTCGCCTTTGGTTCCGTGAAGGCCACACAAGGGAACAGTTCACGAAGGTGTCCTCATCTCTCCTATCCACTCCTCCTTGGTTCCCTTAAGGTCCAACGAGGGAAGAGGGTCTCCTCTCTCCTCTTCACTCCTCCTTCTTTCCCCGAAGGCCCCACGGGGGAAGAGTCAACTCCCCGTTGGTTCCATGAAGGCCCCACGACTATAGAATCCACTCCCCCTTGGTTCCTTGGGGGCCCCACTGACAGCATTAGCTAAATTTAAAGGGACTTACGTTGCAATAAGAATAAGTGTAACGGACGTTGTTGTCCACATTATTTCATTTTGTCAAAATATGTTTACATTTATAAAATGTGCCAACTCCACGCCACTGGCAAAATCCTCACTCCCCGCCACTGCTAATTTTGTATCCCGTTTCGGCCGAATTGGCCTGAATATTCTGACCTCGAAAAGCATCGGTACCGTATCGCGCACGATGTACGATGTTCAGATTTTTCAATGTACAAATTTACTAACAAATAACAATTTATTAAATGTTACAAATACCTATTTTTTACTTGTACATCTCCTCGGCGATAGTTAAATAAACACTATTTGCGACGTGCTACTACTGAGGAGATATTTAAAGTGCCGTTTTTTAACGAATTTGTTTAACCATTTTTGTACAAATATTTTTACTTTTTTGCCTCTACAAAAATCCAGGGTATCTATTCCCCAGTCTCTATCGCTCGCAATTTCCGCCGAAAGTACATACACTGGTAGAGTTTGTTATTCCTGAGTCTCACCGAAAGTACATACTACACGCCATACGTCAAAATTCATTCGACTTAAACAACGAGTGGGTCGAAGCAGTAGAGATCGGCAAAACTGTCAAAATCTCATTGCATCCTGGTGAATTGCCTTATACAAAAAAAAAAAAAAATCGTTTCCCGCGCGCCTTCGAAGTTGGTATCGGATTCGTTTAGTTCTGCAAAGTTGTTTTAACCACTCGGGTCTGATAAGTTTGTTTTGCTAAAATCATTACCTGACATAGATACCGAGTTATAGGTAATATAATGGCTGATTTACCGGCGGTGTTGACTGCAATACACAACATAGAGGAAGCTGAGGTAGCTGCTTTGAGACCAGCAAGAACGTTTCGCCAGAGGGTCGATTCTTTCGCCAACTTAACTGACGAAGCATTCGTCAGGAATTTTAGGCTTAACAAAGGCTTAGTACGTCGGCTAATACTCGCTGTGTCCCCGTTCATGACACCCCCATCCCGTTCTTCAGCTCTAGATGTCGAAACTAAAGTGAGCACAAAAAATTAAAAAAAAATGACAGTTTTCACATGAAAATTAACTTGCTAATTAATCTGTTGGTTGTTTGACAGGTGTTAGCAGCATTAATTTTTTTTGCCACGGGTGGTTATCAATTGCCCGTGGGGTGTAACGTGAACGTTGCAATTTCGCAACCCTCAATTTCACGTGCACTAGAGGAGGTAGTAAATGCCCTCAATAAACCAGAGATCTTCAATGAATGGGTAAAATTTCCCCCAAATATCCAGGCACTAAACGAGATAAGGAATAAGTAAGTTTTTATTAGACGAATATTATGATCACATTATTTACTTATTTTGAGGTTGGCTCTATCAATAATATTTGTTTATTTTTGGTTTTACAATAAATATAGATTCCCAGGAATTATCGGGTGCATCGACTGCACTCACGTGGCTATATTCCCGCCAAACACAAGAGATCCAGTCACTCCGGAACACATCTATGTTAATAGAAAAGCTTACCATTCGATTAAAGTTCAGTTAATTTGTGACTCGGATCTCCGAATTTTGCATGTTGATGCACGTTTCCCTGGAAGCACTCATGATGCATTTATATGGAAGTCGTGTTCTGTGGAACCTGTGCTGAAGCAGTTGTATACGCGTGGTCAATCAGGGTATTATCTTCTGGGGGACTCTGGGTACCCTTTGCGACCTTGGTTAATGACCCAAATCGATAGGGCTGAACCTGGATCGCCCGCAGAAAGGTTCAATACAAAACTAAGATCAATCAGGTCAACTGTAGAGAGATGTAACGGTGTTTTAAAAATGAGATTCCGTTGCCTTTGTAAACACAGGGTTCTTCATTATGCTCCCGAAAAGGCTTCCAGAATTATCAATGCATGCACAGTGCTTCACAATATGTGTGTAGAAGATAAATTTGATCTTCCAGATTACCTGATTGATCATAATCTAGATTTAGGAGTGATTGCTGGTGGAAGGGCTGCCGAACTGGGGCCTGGGGCTGTTAACAGAATTAACCCAGATTTAGTGGCTGGTAGAGCTCTTCAAAATAGGATCGTTCTAAATTATTTCCGTTAATGTTTATACGAATCTTTTTTTATCGTTTTGTTATTCTGTTAATTCTATAATATTATTTATCAAGTGTTTTGGTTTTATTAGTATTAATGATGGTGGATTAGCTGCACACACTAGGCTAGATGAGGCTGAACGCGACAACGCAAACATAATATGTACATATGATTATAATTAGTAACTTTGTAAGCACCACCTTATTTTGGTTGCAAACTAACTAAATTATTTAGGGCCGACATAATACCATCTATGTATTTATTACACAGGTCATATACCCACCACAAAGAAGGTTGCGTTGGAAACTAAACATATAAAAAAATTATTTTGAAGCCAGTTGCTGTGCAAGCCCCATCGCCGCCAATAGCAGTTGCCTCTGCAGTGCTCGTGCGATGTTATATGTGTAAAGTGAATTTCAACAACTTTTACGTATTTTGTAATAATGTAGTAATGTAAAATTTAAAATATAATTCATATTATCTTAAAAAAGAAAACAATGGTGTGATCTTAAAAAAATGTATGTAATATTATGAAATTTTTATCAAATAATACAAAAAACAAGACAGCACTTTGCAATATACAATTTCAATATATTTTGTAGTACAAGCTAAGGACAAAAAATAAGTACACTGAAAAACAGTTTTCAGTTGTTCAATTTTAACATATTTTGCAATATAAACTAGAGAAATTACACTGCAGTGAAGTCTGATATTTTCTAGTATTAACAATTACATTTTTGGTGTTAATTTTTAAGTATAACACATTATGTTTATGCGAAAAATAAAATGTTCATTCATTACGTTGAAAAATACCACAATTTTTAAACAATATAATGGTGTCACAAAACAACAACATTTAACATTTCAAAAAATTATATGTTGAATAATATAATAATTCTTATATTTTTTTAAATAATTTTATATCACAGAAACTCCTGTAAATCAATCACATTAATCTATCTACAGGTACTATATTTTTCTTATTTATTCACCACTGATTTGTGTACACACTCTCTAATGTCCATGCACATCCATTATTGGATTTTTTATTGTTACTGTATTATATTTTATGCTATGTACGTGCCTATACGTATCAAAAAAAACTTAACCAATTAAAAAATATATAAATAAATACAAAAAACATAATGTTTATTTTAATCCGAATAAATTGTCGGGGCAGACGCACAGTACATACGTCCTCCGATATATTGGGAATTAACTCAAACTTTATCAGGAAACGTCCTGCAGTCACTTTTTTAACATGAGTACCAATAAGTTGACGAGATTCTTAGTAACTCGTTTTTCTCCGTGCACGCACACTCTTGGAGTCAACACCTTCCTTGGCGGAACCCCTCACCATTGAACCCCCACCCGTTCAACTCAGAGGCAAAATACGGTGTCACATAAAGTGGTAGATTCATTAAATGCATCCAACATTCAAATAATATACTGCTTGCTTTAATGACGAGGCTAGTAGATGAGACGGCAAATTTAAAATTTTTACGTTTAAAAAAGTATTATAGTGATTTGTTTAAGGAGTATTATGTCGTGTTGCGTTACCTCCTTCTTTAGCCAGCCAGCGTTTCGGACAGCTTTACAGTGTCCATCATCAGGGCAGATGTGTTACTACACGTCTGCCCCGTCCATCACCTGCCGTGGATGATGGACACTGTAAAGCTATCCAAAATGTTGGTTAAAGAAGGAGGTAGCGCAACACGGCACAATATCCCAAAAACAAATCAGATTCTGTTGAAATACACAACACACAATCAATAGAATTATTTAATTACATCAAATTATAAGTTAGATTTGGCCTTTGATTCTTCTAACAGTCTTATTATCGTATTTAATAATTCTATTGATTGTGTGTTGTGTATTTCAACAGAATCTGTTAGCCTCGTCATTAATGCCAGCATCCCATTAAAAATTTTTTGTTGGTTTATCATGTTCTGGTCCCCCTGTTCTAAAAATCTGTTAGATGCATTTACCGCATTTACCACTCTACGTGATGCCATATTTGGCCTCCGAGTCTGCATGGGTGGAGATTCAATGGTGACGGGTTCCTCCAAGGAAGGTGTTGCCTCCAACAGTGGTGATGCCTCCGAGAGTGATGGGGCCTCCGAGAGCAGCGGTACCTCAACGCTCTCGAAAGACTGCCAGCTGCTGCAGCCAGCAACAGGAGGTGCAACTCCCAGGTGGCCTGTTAACAAAACAGGATTGATGAGTTGAAGGATCTTCTCATCAGTCGTGCTTAGGTGGGCTGCTGGCGCCGGTGGTCCACCTCCAGTCCCAGCCGCATGCTGTCTCAAGGCGGAGTTCTTCGATTTGGTTTTGGATCTTAAATCTTGCCATGTCTGAAAACAATTTTGAAAAATATTCATTATTGACAGTACATATAAAAGTAATGTAGAAATACACTTTATAACATCTTAAAATATTCAAGATAGGGATCACAAATGAGAATAGTAGAAGATTTCGGGGACGCCCGAGGAAGACATGGCACGATCAAGAGAATCAGATACTTGAGTCGGGTCATGTCATGAGTCAGAATAACAGAAGATTATATATGAGACGGTGTATGAATGTGAATAAGACACGGAGTGTGTGCCAAGACCGAGTTATTTGGCGGTCCATCCTCTGTGCCCATCCCTGAGAAAACAGCGTGATGGATAGTTAGTTAAAATAGTCATATTCTTAGATTTTGAAACGATCGACGGTTGTTAAAATTCATGAGGTTGCGTGAATTTTAACAACCAAATTAGGTTAAAATGAAACGCCAAATGAACATCATATTCGTTTTGTTGAATAAATAAACGAAGCATTCGAGCAACAAGAATAAATTTTAAACGTACGATATACATAAATAATGGAAATTAGTAAATATGTACTAACCTTTCTCCAATGTTTAAAATCTTTGTTTGCCCCAGCGAGAGCATTCAGCTTCTCGGCGATCACCGTCCACCTTCTTCTGGATTCCCTGACGGTGAAATTGGATGAAAATTTGCCAGACATCAACTCGGCGTCTGCACCAACCAGCTCTACTAAAAGATCTTTCTGGCATTTCGAAATATATCCACCACCGCCATTCATTTCAGTAAAAGTGCGGAAGAAAATAAAAACGTTGACAGGACGACGCGGCAACGGTTTGTTTTGACATTTCAAATTAACTCCATAGAAATCTCAAACACATCAGAAACATAGACAATATTCACAGGGTGGCCAACACAGTCATCTCTTCAACCGTGCGACACTCAAGAATGCATAAATATAGAACTTATGACAAAAGTCGTAGAGATTTACGTTCGTAGATGGCGCATAGCGAGTAATTCGTGGTAGAGACTCTGGAATAGATACCCTGGAACCTCGTAGCATAGTGAAGAGCGATAGCTCTTTATATACATAGCTCTTTCTGAGCGCTATGTCACGGGGAACCTGCGAAAAATACTAACTTAATCATTTTACAAATTTGATCGCTTCAAGATCATTTTTACACTTTTATTTTACAAAAAATTCTTTTTTTTTTTCGTATCTTGACAAACTAAAAATCTAATTGTCAAGATACACATTGTTATAACTGCTATGTAATTGTAATTCAGGCGAGCTTGCAAAATCTTTGCAAACTTCCAAATTCAAGCGTCTGCCTTCGGCTTTACATCCGGCAAAATGAATATGCAACATTTTACGGTGGCTTATGTACGCGTTTGTAGCGCGGATAGAATCCCCACCCTTTTTCGGTCGACAGCCAAATGTCGGCTGCGAGTCTGTCTTAAAGAATATAAGCAGCAAAATTAAAAATATGAAATCAGTTCAACTTTACCACCAAAACAAGCGTTTTATTTCAACAAGTAACTCCTGCCCACCAACTGCCTCACCTTGCCTAGTCTTCTGCTCCAAACCTTCTGGTGTTACCTCATCAAGACCAGCCGGCCCTGCTTAGGAAAACCGCCAACGCCGGAAGCGAGCAGAAACGACAGCACATCCATTGCCCAACATTTACCGAGCACCAGGTGCGGGAGGCAGATTGAAATAATATCAAACAACTATCATCATCATCGGCCGTAAAGGAGCATTCCCATCGATTGAAGACACGGTTTGGAACCGGCGCTCAAATCTACAGTCTTGTGCGGACTCCCGTCCAGTACATTAAGATTGTAACGTTTTTACATCTGTACTATTCTCATTTTGACAGAAACTAGGGTGTTGAAGTCTAATAATAATAATTATAAAGTTATTTAATCCGCTGAATAATCCGAAAACAGTTAAATTATATTTTATCGAATTAAAAAATGCACGTGAACAGTCAATTAATAAGTGTTATATCAGTGTATTAAAAATATAATTTAAAAAAAAAACTTTTAAAATACGTGTAAAGAAAACCACTTAAGAGTGCTTTCTTTAAGTTTGAACTTGCCGCGTTACCGACAAGTTAGTTGGTGGCCCGCTAGGTGTCACTGCTGACAGCTTTGACATTTGCGAACTAAAGCGAGATATAAAAGTAAAAGGGTCATCATTATTTCATTGAATACACCTGAATATAATATCTCACATTATTAAGAAACCTGAAATAAGGGCTTTAAATTTTGTATTATAAAACAACATTTACTGCAACTATTTAACGAAACATGGAAAAATTGAGGTTTGATTTTGCTGTGAGACCGACGGCAGATGGAAAATCAAACGTCATATGCATAACCTCAATCGCTACACCTGATGGTCGGATTTTTGGAATACCACTCGAATCCCAACCTACAAATCTACACCAAGAAATTACAAACACTCCAAACTATGCTAAGGTAAAAAAAAACATTAAATAAAAGACATCAAACAAGGAAAATATGGATAACCTTGACGGATGAAATGTCAAAAATATATTTAGATACAGAACAAAACTTACAGTTTAATGATATTTACCTAGAAGAAATTACGGAAAACACAAATAATGCTGAGTCTTTACCTATTGGATCAAGTCAAACGCTGGAAAAACTGTTAGAGAAATTGCTTGAAGGTAAACAAACAAAATCTGAATCTCAAAATTTAGGGAAAATCGGAAAGGATTTTATGATTGGTAAATTCAATGGCAGAAGCTCAAATGCAAACCAGTGGATTGAAGATTTTAACAAAGAATGTGAACGCTTCCAAATCAACGAAGACAAAAAGAAAATTGAAATTTTCAAACATTTTTTGTAATACTCCGGTGTAGAGTGGTACAGTTGCATGCTAATGAAACTTACAGTGGAATCGGAGTGGGACACATGGGAGAAAATTTTTTGTGATACGTTTGCAAACAAAGGATGGTCACCCATTAGATATGCTCTTGCTTTTAAATATCAAGCAGGTTCGTTGCTCGAGTATGCTTTAAAAAAAGAAAAATTATTGCTGGAAGTATGGAAATCAATTGATACTGGGACACTTATCGACCTCATAGCATTTGGCTTACCTAATTATGTGACTGATAAAATTGACAGAGAAATCTTACAAGGAACGGAAGATCTTTACAATAAAATAGGAAAATTAGAACATCTTGTTGAAAAGAATAAGTATGAAAGAAAAAAAAGTAATATTTATTCTGACGCTAAATCTAAAGAAATTGAAGAAAAAAAACCATGCCGAATCTGTGTTAATGAGAAAAAAGGGAAACGTTACCATCGTGAGGAAAATTGCTGGTTTAGGGAGAAAAATCAAAAAGCGGTTGTGAAAACGGTAAATAACTCTGAATTAGAAATTGAACTGAATGAGAAGAATCCAAAAAACTAGAGATGCTACCATTAATAAAAGTCAAGTTACTATTAAATGATACTTTAAAAGTTTCTGGAATTTATGATTCGGGTTCAAATGTGTCATTGATTAATGCAAAATTATTGAAGATACAGCCAAGAGCATGTACAAGTGATATACAAATAGTTAACTTGAAGACTATTAATGGTGAGAAGAAAACAAAAGGTATGGTAACACTAAAAATAAAAATCTACAATATAGAAAGAATTGTGGATATATTTGTAGTAGATAATGAACATTTTAATTACGATTTTCTAATTGGTTTGGATTGTATCAAAAATTTCAAATTAATGCAAAACGAAGAATTAAAGATCATACAATGTAACAACCCAGAAGAAGTGACATCAAATGAAAAGGATATAAAAAACAATAACTCCTCAAAAAATGATACTTCAAATATAACAAATATCAAAATTCCTGACGTACTAGGTGAAAAAATAGAAGAAAGTTTTTTTTTACATTCTGAGGAACAAGACACCAAAAACATAAACAATGGTGAAATAAATTTCAACGAACATATAAACACGGATGGATTTGAACTGATAATAAACCATCTAGATTTATATCAACAATCAGAGATTGATAAGTTGATAGAAAAATACAAACCAGTCTTCGCCAAAGACAAATATGACGTCGGTACCGTAAAACATTATGAAGCTCATATTGACTTGATCTAAAATCTGAAACAGAAAAGATACGGTCACATCTGGGACTTGCACCTAGGACCTTCGGCTTTCTGGGCCGCACCTCTGACAATATAATAATCAAATTATATGTTACGTATTGATTATTTCAAGAGTATTAAACATGTTTTCTGTAGATACCTGATTCTGTGGAAGAAGTAACGTTGTTCGGTTTGTATAGTGAATCATCATCGTCGGACATTGGCGGACTCCTTTCTAACATTACTTCAGTTTTGGTTTCTAAAATAAAGCATAATATATTATATATTTATCCAATAATAATATCTCAATGTAGTAAGTAAGTCAAGTGCACAAATGTGAAACCTAACCTAATATAATGACAAAATAACAGACTCATTACGCATTTGCAACGGAATATTAATTAGCAGCATTTCTGATATTACCTATAACAATTTACTATAAGCTAAGGTAGCTCTGTAATATTTCAGATTATTATCAGTGAATATTACCTGAATCTGAGGAAGTTTCATGGTTAATTTCTTCGCCCAGTATGCTCTGCATATTGCTGATTATTAAACTTTGTCCTTTGGAAATTGGCGAGAAGGGTGAGTAGAGGGCGAGTTGTAGTCGATGACACTTCGATTGCCTCCTACTTCTCTAAATGATGTTGCTCATCATCGGCGTTGGAAATTTTCATATCTAAAAAGTAACAATACTTAAACTTAATTAGTAAAACCTCAAATTATAAGAAAGCAGTAATTGTTGAATTAAACACTAGTATATATTGAATTATTTCGCGGATAAGCGATAAGCCGCCATAGCTCAGTGGTCAGAGCTGTCGATCGGAAATCGAGGGGACACGGGTTCGAGTCCCGTTGGCGTCATGTATCTTTTATCAGGAGATTTTTCAATGTGGATGAGTGTTTCAGGCGAATAATTATTGCTTTTAAAATAATTATAATTAAATTAAATTATTTAATTAAATGAAGACAATATTAGCATCACTCAATCTAAAATCTGAAACAGAAAAGATACGGTCACATCTGGGACTCGCACCTAGGACCTTCGGTTTTCTGGGCCGCACCTCTGACCATATAATAATCAAATAATATGTTACGTATTGATTGTTTCAAGAGTATTAAACATGTTTTCTGTTGATACCTGATTCTGTGGAAGAAGTAACGTTCTTCGGTTTGTTGAGTGAATCATCATCGTCGGACATTGGTGGACTCCTTTCTAACATTACTTTAGTTTTGGTTTCTAAAATAAAGCATAATATATTAAATATTTATCCAATAATAATATCTCAATGTAGTAAGTAAGTCAAGTGCACAAATGTGAAACCTAACCTAATATAATGACAAAATAACAGACTAATTACGCATTTGCAACGGAATATTAGTTAGCATTTATGATATTACCTATAACAATTTACTATAAGCTAAGGTAGCTCTGTAATATTTCAGATTATTACCTGAATCTGAGGAAGTTTCATGGTTAATTTCTTCGCCCAGTATGCTCTGCATATTGCTGATGATTAAACTTTGTCCTTTGGAAATTGGCGAGAATGGTGAAGACGAGATCATGTCGTCAGTACTGTTTATTGATGTACGTAAATCACTGGTTCTTGGAACATCTATAAAATATCAAGAACAAACATATGTACCTGCAGTTTTCTGTTTTGGCAAATTTTATTTAACCACAAAGGAATTTGCTTAATTTGAATATGAACAAATTAATGGGTGATTATCCGACGTGTAAAACTTCGTTTTAACTTAATTATTTTAAGAAACAACTGTTTGAAAACAAAACATGCTTTTAAATGCATATTTTAGTATCGGAATGTCTTTAGTTTGATTTGACATTTTTACCACAAGTTTTTAGGTTAGCTTGTTTGAATTTTGTTAATACATATATCTATTATTCAAAATAATTTTACTGCTTGGGCTCTCATATTATATCATATTCTATTCTATAATAAAATACGGTAATTATTCTGTACTCATTTGATAAGCATAGATTAAAATTGTTAATTACTATATTTTACAATTTAGGTTATTATTTAGAAATATGTTATAGCTTACCGTATTTAAAATCCATTTCGCAAAGCTGAAAGACTAAGAAAGAAGAAGAGCAAAAACAACTCAACCTGTCAACTGATTCGTGTTATACGAATATTGAATTTAATATTATCTGTTAGCCAGTAACGAGTCATTGACGGTTCCAGTAAACTAACCCGAAGCTAGCTTCAAATGGACCAATACAAACAAACCAGCCTTGTGCTAGCAAACAACATCATTCGATAATGGGCTCTAAATAATATAATTTTAGAGGTTAATTTTGCATACAATTCTTGAGCCTTAGGTATAGTTCCTTTCGAATATTGTTTAGACCAATACGCAATGTCGTACGATAATAAGTTCTAAATAATATTACTTTAGAGGCTATTTTTGCATACAATTGTTAAAACATTTAATTACTTTAGAAAATTATTTGTACACCTGCGTTTGACACAAATAACGATGGCAACGTCGCTTTTTGATATCAATGAAGTTAGTTTAACATCCGATAGAAATAATTAACAAAGTCAGGTTGAATATCTGAGATAAAATCGCATATAGGAGCATATCTAATGCTCACGAAAATCGTACTTGTCACATCAAATTGAGTTGAAAATGCCACTGATCTCGTCTCGCCGAGACGATTAAAAACGGTATTTAAATCTCAATTTGTCGATGATCGAGTAAGTGCTCAATGATCTAGTAAGTCGAAATGATCCGATAGTTCCGGTTATTTGCAGACGCTAAGAGGTACAAAGTGCCGTATCATAAACCTATATATATATATATAGGTTTATGATACGGCATATATATATATTTTTTTATATATATATATTTATACTTGGTTTAATATTATAGTACTTGACTTAATATTGTGATACTTGGTTTAATATTGTAATACTTAACTTATGATTGAACCAGGCAAAATCAATAAAGTTTCTCAATATCCTGATAAATCTACCAATAAACCTGGAGCTCAGAGGATGATCGTTATTTTCAAAGATGAAAAGTCCCAATCTGAATTTCTTAACGCACGCAAAAAAATAAAGCAATTGAAGGACTGTAACGTATTCATTGGTGAAGTTTTATCCTCTTATTCAAAAAACCTTCTTTGGAAAACCAAACAAAAAGCTAAAGAAGCTAAGTTTCAATTTGTATGGTTTCGTAATAATAAAATTTGTGTGAAAAAGAACCCGGAACAATCCTCAAGAGTTCTAATCATTAAACACGTGGATGACTTGAATCAATTGTCTTAATCATCACTCAGAGACTGTCACTATTATTTTTAAAAAAAAAAATGGATGATATTTTCAACATAATTGATTTGGCTGACAATAATGAATCTAACATAGCATTAGAAGATTCACATTCTTGCAAAAAAATTTTGAGGGATTCAAAATTTTCTCTATTGTGCATGAATATTAAAAGTTTAAGCAAAAATTTTGATGAAACTGTTTCTATGCTTGATTGAATTAATCATCGTCTAGAAGTACTAGTCTTCACAGAAGCTTGGCTGGGCAGTTTGATTAATATGCCTATCATTCCCGAGTATGTAGTCTACAAAACAAAGATGAACTATTTGCAAAATGATGGAGTAGCTATCTATATAAAGCAAAACATTCAGGTAACTGTTGAGGAAATTTCTCTCCCCAATGCCAACTGCTTAAAAATACAATTTTCCAATACAATATGTTTAATAGCTATATATCGATCTCCATCTCAGATTAATATAGATAACTTTCTCGATTCATTGGATGAATTGCTTGACTCTGTATCCTTGCAATATAAGGAGATTATATTATGTGGAGACTTAAATATTGATACTCTAGATTTGAAGAACATAAAAACACCAAAATATCTATCACTTCTAGCATTTCATGGTATCAAGCCCATAATAAATTCACCAACAAGAGAAACTCCTAACAAATCAAGCTGCATTGATCATATTATGGCGAAATCAAAATTAAAACCACAGGGAGCAGCTTTTACTACTGGCATATCGGACCATTTTGCATTTTTGATGAATTTTATGAGCTTAACTCTTAAAAATATTTCAAATAGTAATGGAAAACCAAAACTTACTGTCGACAACAACCTTTTGAAGACCAAATTAAAGGAGGAATCCTGGGATACAGTACTATCAACGAACGACGTCAATCTGGCAACAGATAATTTCATTAAATGTTTGAAAACTCATGTGCAAAGTTGTACGTCAGTACAAATTGAGAAACGTTACAGAAAATATCTAAAACCATGGATAAATGTTGGAATAATCAAATACCTCAGAACACGTGATAAATTGCACAATAAATGTAGAAGAGAAATCTATAACAAAGAACTGTTGGAATACTATAAAAGATCGGAATTGGTGTACAAAGATAATACAAACAACAAAACAAGCATACTACAGAAGAAAATTGGATGAAGTCAATGGTAACATTAACTCTTAAACCCTACCTGGGGTACTGGAGTACCCCCCTGGTGTTTAAAATATCAACAATTTTGACAATATTGCACTGTTGCAAAAATCGCTCTAGCTAATCTACTCTCGATAAATGGCGCGTAAGTACGTCGGTAAGCCGTGACCTCCCGGCAAGTGCAGTCGCGTCCACAGGTGTTCCGGGGTACCCCAGTACCCCGTGGTAGGAATAGTGTTAGTTCTTCCTTCCAGTTATACTTGAATTACTGAAGTTGTTTTTTGACATCTCTCTGGTAAGTTTACACATTATTTATGATTTACTTTACTTTGTGATAATGGCTAGAGTACAGTGTTGATAGAGAGGGCCTGCGCCCAGTAACGCGACATTCATGGACTACAAATGTGTTATGAATGTAATGACAGTGTATGCAGTGTAATGAGGTGTCTGAATTTTTTTTCAGGTATGGCATCCCAGACTCGAAATCTTAGGGGGGTGAAATTGCAGCTGCTTTGTTGGTTTCTGACGACGAAAAGCTAAACCTAGGAGAAGATTCAGAAGATGAGCCCAACGGTGTTATCGAGGATTTCTGGGACCATTCTGAAGTCGCATCTCATGAAGACGGTGATCAAGTGGATGGAGATGAAGAGTATTTAGTGCCTGACAATGATGGGGATGGTATAAATGAAGAAGATAGGCGCTTGGTTCATGTGCTAGATGCTCCATTAGTTCTAAACAGAAAATGTCATAATAATGTCATGGAACTGACTGCTCCCGTACAAGGTCTTAACAGAAACCTGACATGTAACAATTGGTTCTCGTCTATACCTACGGCCAAGAAGTTACTGGAAAAAGATATAACATTAGTTGGAACTGTAAAGAAGAATAAACGAGAAATTCCTCCTGTTTTCTTGGACACTAAAAATCGAGAGAGATGCACATCAATGTTTGCCTACGGCGGACCTCTCATACTTTTGTCATATTGTCTTCTGAAGTCAGCTAAGAAGAAAGTTGTAATCATGTTGTCCACCATGCATGACAGCCCTGACAAGGATAATGAAGTGTACCTTCCAGAAATAATACATTTATATAGTAAAACCAAATGCCTGGTGGATGTGTTCGACCAACTTTGTAAGAAGTACTCAACGTCCAGGAAGACCAAAAGGTGGCCCATGTGTCTCTTCTACGAGTTGCTAAATGCCGTTGGTGTCAACTCTTGGGTCCTATTCAAGCTGTCAACTAACATTGATAAAGAGAAAATAACTAAGCGGCTTGAATTTCTTAAGAGTTTGTCAATGGCACTCATAAAGTCTCATATGAGAGCAAAATTTCAATGGCAAAGTTTAGCCCGGGATATCAGAGAAACTATACGTGCAGTCTTGAATATTCACAGTGAAGATCATAGGCCGGTCCCTGATAATCTCAAACCTGGTCGCTGCTGTTTTTGTCCGCGCACAAAAGCCAGAAAATCTCGATCTGTCTGTAACACTTGTCGCCGCCATATTTATGCTGACCATCAATACAAAATCTGTCCTTCATGTGACGACAAAAATGTCTATTAGTTTTTATTAATAAATTTGATTGTCTTTTCTTATTACTTTGCCATAATACAAATAATATTTTTAAAAATATCAAATACTTTTATTTTATTAATTTTTTTCTGCCCGGGGTACTTCAGTACCCCGTGGTAGGAATAATTACATTCCCAGAGTGGTAGGGTTTAAGAGTTAAACAACAGTGGAAGATTATAAAGGAGGCTATCAACCTACAAAAGGAACAAACTACCATAAAAAATTGAAAATTAATAATATTATTACTTCAATGCCAAATAGATAATGTCGAGGAAGCCTGGAATACATTTACAAATACGTTAACGCAAGAAATAAATAATTACACGACAATAAAACATGTAAAACTTACACACAAAGCAAAAAAAAATAAACTATGGATAACACAAGGAATATTAAACTTTATTCGTAAACGAGACAAAATTCACGAACAAACACCGTATGACATGGAACAACTTAATTACTATAAAAGATATAGAAACATTTACTTTCAATACTCGCTCCGCATCGAAGGAGTACAGTCGCGTAATTTTGTAACAAGTAAATCAAATAATATAGTTTACATTAATAACTCGCCCACCTGGGCGCTTCATTCCATCCAATATGGAAACTCAAGAAATTATTAAAAACATTAAAGATTTAATAAACAAGATCACTTCAGTGAAGGACTCAAAAATAAAATTAACACTGGAACAGAACATTATATCACTGGAAGAAAAAATTCAGCATGAACTAATAAACCTACAAAAAAAGATTATAGAATTATAAGAAACTAATATTAAAAACAATCATCACTACGCACAGAAACTAGAAGAAATTCATAATAATAACAAAAGGACATATGCAAATGTATTAGGTGACAATAAAAACTTCGTGAATACAGGTGCACACATTCCAGAACAGAAGCACGCCATCATAATTACATCTAAAAACACCTTGAAGGCCGAAATATAAAAATAAAAATTCAAAAAAACATTAATTTAACTAAAATAAAAGTTGGAGTAAATGGAGTAAAAAAAATCGGAGGGCAAAAATTACTGATTTCATGTCAAAAAAAAAGAAGATGCAGAAAAGTTAACCGAAGAAATTAATAAGGTAATTGGAAAAGAAATATTGGCCGAAGAAATTAAAAAAAAGAAACCGTGTTTAATGTTGAAAAGACTGCAATGCCAATTGACTGAAGAGGAAATAATAGATGAGATTGTACAACAAAATGAAGGATTAACCCTGGAAGACAAAAACAACATCAAGCTTATCAAGGAATTAAAAAACAAATACAATGAAGGAAAAGAAAACGACACCACTAACTACATTATTGAAACAACCGGTAAATTAAGAAAAACGCTACTAGAAAAAAACAAAATAAACATCAAATTCCAAAGAGTATACATAGAAGACTGTAACCCGCTTACTCAATGCTACCACTGCCTTAAGTTCGGCCACACAGCGCAAAGATGTCTCGCCAGGACGCAGCCCCCCATTTGCCCTCACTGCACAAAGGAGCACATTCTGTCTAAATGTGAAAATAAAGAACAACCTCCAACATGCAACAATTGCTGTGTTCAAAACAAAAGATTTAATATGAATTATTCTACAGAACACAGAGTTGATAGCATGAAATGTCTCTATCGGCAAAAAATGCTTCAACTAGCTAGAGAGCGCATCGACTATGAATAATACGGTAAATTTCATTTCTTTAAACTCTAATCTAAAACTTTAAAAATTAATGATTTTTTTATGTAACGCATTAGATAAAAAAATGTATATTGAAGAAAATTTATGTCAATCTATGAAAGATTTTAACTTAATTTGCACTGACAAAGGATTTACCCTATTTCATATAAATATTAGAAGTTTAGAACGAAACATGGATGAATTACTTATAACATTAAAAGAATTAAATTTTTTCCCGGGCCTGATTGTCTTAACAGAGACACACTCTGCAGGCGAAATCAATTACACTATTCCAGGCTACACATACTATGCCACAATAAACAAAATAAACAAAAACTCAGGTATCGGATTATTTATTTCTAACCAGTATAATGTTCTCAATATTAAAGAAATAATAAATGTTAGTAATGTTAACATATTAAATATAGAATTTAAAGACGTAAATAAATATTACAACATTATTGCAATTTATCGCACGCATACATCGATAGTACCTCAATTTATAGATGAATTAAAAAATATTTTGTTAAATTTTAGAAATAAAAATACCATTATTGTTGGAGATATGAATTTAAAAATCGCAAACGACTATTCTAGTAAAGATAAAGACACATATCTAAATATGTTAGCAGAACTCAATTATTTATCGTGCATAAATTCTTATACTAGAAATGTTAAAGGTCAACGCCCCTCATGCTTAGATCACATTTTTACAAATATTCCTGATATCAAAAATATAAAATCAGCTGTCATTCATACATCTATCACTGATCATTATTCATGTATTTTTAACTATAAATTAAGCAATCCAACTTTGCCATTATTTAAACAAAATAATTACTCAAAAAAAGTACTTAATATGGATACATTAAAACACCAATTAGAATCAGAAAATTGGAATAAATTATAACAATGTAATGATGTCAATATATGTTGTAAAATGTTTGAAGAAAAAATATCTAAATGCATAAATGACTCGACAAATAATAATATAATAACCAAATCCAAATTGTCGAACTTGAAACCTATAAAACCATGGATTACTCATGGTTTAGTAGTATCTGTACGACATAAGCAAGCTCTTTACAAATTAACTACCTACTCAACAACCAAATAATAAAAATTTACTAAATCATTTTAAAGCATATAAAAACAAACTTTCATATATTATAAAAAACACAAAACAAAAGTATTATAAACAAAAGTTGAATCAGGCTGAAAATGATAGTAAAAGAGTGTGGACAGTTATAAATGAAATAATTGACAAGAAAAAAAACAAGAATAACGACATCGCTACTATATTTCATGACAACATGAAAACATGTTGTAAAGAAAATCCCTCAAAAGCTGCAAACATATTTAACACCTTCTTTGCGAATGTAGGGGAAAATCTTGCCAATCTCATTCATACTGACCCAAATATAACATTTCCAGACTGTAGTATTGATACTGACAATAATATAGCAACATTCCAAGTCACCACAGAAAACGAAATAATATCAATTATAAACGGCAAGGAGGTTCTGCCCCGGGTTTTGATGGAATAACAGTTAATATTTTAAAAAATATTAAAAATCAAATTTCTAAACCGTTAAAACACATAATAAATGTAAGTTTCCAAAGCGGAGTGTTTCCATCAATCTACAAACAAACTACCATTACTCCAATATTTAAATCTGGTAACCCAGAAGAAGTTAGCAATTACCGACCCATATCAGTAATCTCGAACATAGCAAAAATTTTTGAAAAGATAGTTAAAAAAAGGATAAACCAATTTGTAAAATGTAATAAATTAATTAATGAAAATCAGTTCGGTTTTACGGAAGGTAGAAGCACTCAGGGTGCAATTGCAAAATTAACTAGTCTTGTTCATAATTCATTAGATAAATCATTAAAATGCATTGGAATTTTCATAGATCTAAAAAAAGCTTTTGATAGCATATCACACGACAAACTTATAAGTAAATTAAGAAACATTGGATTAAGTGGTACAGCTATAGAATGGATAAAAAGCTACCTTTTCAAACGCCCTCAAGTCGTAAAAATCAACGATGTACTTAGTCAACAAAAAACAAGTCACTTCGGCATACCTCAAGGTACAGTCCTGGGACCGTTACTGTTTATCATTTATGTAAATGACATATTCAATGAAAGATTAAATGGAAAAATAATATCTTATGCTGATGACACTGTCATAATAATTGAAGATACTGATTGGAATAATGTTAATAACTTAGCAAATACTGTTATTAATATATTGAAAAATTGGTTCGATAAAAACCTCCTCTCATTAAATACTGAAAAAACAAAATGTATCCCATTCTCTATCAACAAATTTAAATCAATACCAGAATTAAAAATTATAATACATCAACTTAAATGTAACAGAACTAATTGCAATCAAGAATGTTCTATACTTAGTCTAACTTCTGAAATTAAATATCTTGGTATATATATAGATCAACATTTTAAATGGAAAAAACAAATTTGTGAACTTGTCAAAAGAATTAGAAAATGTATTTATATATTTATAAGACTTAGAAATATTCTTAGACTAGAAAACCTAAAAAGAGTGTACTATGCAATTGTACAATCTATATTACAATATGGTATTATTGGCTGGGGAGGAACTTATAACAATATATTAAATCCACTTAAAATAGTTCAAAGATTGATAATTAAAGTAATATTGAAAAAACCATCCAAATTTTCTACTGAGATTCTCTTTTCAATATTCAATGTACCCACAATAGACAATATATATAAAAAATATTCAATTCTACAAATTTATAAAGAAATACAGTTAAATAACTTACAATTCAATACATCAGTAAGATATCAAAAAACTATCAAAATCCCAAAACTTAATACAAAGCACACACAAAATACCTATCTCTATCTAGGTATAACATATTTTAACATCCTTCCATTATATCTAAAAAATATTGAAGATATTCAGGAATTTAAAATAAAATTAAAAAATTACCCAAAACTACTATAAAAGTCCATATCTTACTCTTATTATTATTTCCTTCAAATCTTGAAACTGTATTATTGATAAATCTTGCCTATTTCTTACTTATCCCTTTAGTTTTGCAAATATATTATTTACTTACTTACATGATTCCATATAATTGAGCTAGGATTCACTCACCAAACACAAGAGCCTTGTCTCTTTATGGTGAGGAAAAGCTATTATTATTTACCTTGATAACACTGTATAATATGTATAATTGTATATTTATTCCAGCTATCCCAAAAATACACATTATATTACAATACCCAACAATTACATGTTAACAAATAAATGTAAATAATAAATTTAAAACAATAAAACAGAGGTATATTGATATGTCCCTAGGTATCTACGTGACTTGATTTCACAGAACGACCAAATTGAAGACGTGCGCTTCTCCGTAACTTTACACGCAGATGGAGGCGGCAGTTCGTATTATTAGACTTAAATATTAAGTTGTATTGATTGGCCGGCAACCGCCATAAAAAATAGAAAGCCAACCTAGAGATACACCTATTAGTCCGCAGATTAAGCTCTAGACCCTCATATAGTCATAAATCTGAAATGGGAAAAAAGCCAGCAACCCAAGGCAATAAAAACCTTCGCCCAAGGCGCTAGGCTATATTGCAATTATTTGAAGATCGTAAAAATGTAATTTTTAAATATTAACAATAATCTACACATAAGAGTAATTGTAAACTTAGGTTAAGAATTTAATTTGCAACCAGATATCAATTAAGTGTATGTATGCATTATGTTAAGATACCTAATATATATTTTTTGAACCTTGTTAATCGGAAGACCAGATTCAGCCAGCTAGCGCCATCTAGCGGTGAGAATGGCGCCATGGACCCGAACAACGAACCGAAGTGGTATAAAGCGGAACCACTATATTTTCAGCACCCCACGACAAGCGTGCGAATGTCGCCGGATCGCGCAGCTGAAGACAGATTTTTCAGCAACGAACAGTTACCATCTCGCCTCCGCCGTGGAGCCTCCTGCCCTCCCCCTTGGAGCGGTCGCCGAGGCTCTTCCCGTAACCCCGCGAACTTCCGCTCAGGAAGCCAGAGTGGTCGCCAGACTTCCGTCCAGGAAACTGCCCTCGCAGGAGTTACCATCTCGCCTCCGCCGAGGCTCTTCCCGTAACCCCGTGAACTTCCGTCCAGGAAGCCAAAGGGGTCGCCAGACTTCCGCCCTGGAAGCTGCCCTCTCAGTAATCGCTGCCTGCCGACTCCGCCCTTCGAAGCCTTGGCCCAGGCTGGACTGATTCCGCCCTTCGGAACCAGCCCAAGTTGCCGCTTGTGTTATCAGTGATAAGTGCGATCGTGGAGATCCGCGAATCCAGAATCATCGTAATGCGACCCAACTTTTAAAGACATTGAATGAACAATAATTTAGGATTAAGGAAGCGGACAATTAATTTTAAGAATTAGAACTAAGCCTAGATTTAAACTAACCCTTAACTTTATACAATTTTTTTTATAAATGTTTAATTTTGTTTGTAACTAAGTAACTAATTTTTTTGTCGTTCCTTCTTTTCTTTTACATGCATAGTGTTAATATTAAACTCTCTTTAGTTGTTTAGTTATAATAATTTTATTTATGTAAGGTATTCATTTTAAGTGTAGTGACATTTGTGTTGCACGTTTTTAGTTTTGATTTGAATTTGAGTATGTCGGTTATTTGTTTGATGCTACGTGGAAGGATTTTATAAACTTTAATGGCCATGTAGTGTGGTCCTTTTTGAACTATAGTTTTGTTTGCTTTTGGATTAATAAGTTTTTTGTGAACCTTGTTGCGTGTTTATTTTTTTTGTGGGAACTTTTCTGTAGATGATGGAACTAAGAGGCATAACTCCGTTATATATATGTCCGTCTCTGTCATAAGTTTGAGATTTTTTAAAATTGGTTTACATGAATCCAGGTGGTCAGAGTTTGTAATTTTTCGTAGGCACCTCTTTTGGATGATAAAAATATCTTTGAGGTTTACTGAGTTTCCCCAAAAAACTATTCCATATTATTTGATCATTGAGTATAAGTATCCATAGTATGCGGTGATTATGACTCGATGTTTATGATATTTTTAAGGATGCCTAGAACAAAAGAAAAGCAACTGATTTTTGCTACAACTTTAGCTACACGTTATTTCCAGTTTATAGTTGCTATTTATTTGTCTAGTTGTATTCCCATTAGTGAACAAGTTCGGGAAGGTTTGATATGATCGATATTAAAGTTAACATCTATGTTTATAGGTGTAGCTTGTACTGGACAAAATTTTAGAAGTTCCGTTTTGTTTGTGTTAAGCGACAGATTTTCTGATAACAGCCAGTTTGCTTTTTTTATTATTTTATAAATGTTTACATGTTAATTTTTTGACATTTTTTTAACTACCATACTAGGCTAATGCCCGTGTTGTGTATACGTGAAATAATAATAAAACTAATATTTAAGAACTATAAAGGTAGGAATTCTCACCCCTAAAGAACTTATATACTCGGAGTCATCTCTTCAAAATCTTCATCAATGACAAGCTAACCCCACAAAATAAGCAGCTCCTGTGGTTGGCAAAGTCGACAAAAGCTTTGGGATACAAATATGTATGGACGAAGGACGGATACATTTTACTAAGAAAGAGCGACGACTCCCCTATAATACGAATTAAGGATGCAAACGACAAACCATTACAGTAAACATGTACTGGGACATGAGGAAGAAATCTTATCACCTTGGCTATTAATAGTTAATGCAAAACAAAAAAACCATAAAAATGGATGACATAGCAGACTTAATATATAACACAACACCAATCCCATGGATATCTACTAATGATTCCGAAATAGTACGTCAACTGTTACTACCTAATTCTACCCTTAAGATATTCTCTATGAACATAAGAAAAATAAACAAAAATTTTGATGAACTCTTAATTCTTCCCACTGACTTTGGCGCAGATTTCGATGTAATTGTTTTGAGCGAATGCATGATTCAAAAAAATTTCATACCTAAAACTATAAGAAACTACAATCACTACAATACACTACATTACCAAACTAAAAGCGATGCTATATTGAATACATTAAAAACCAAATCACACACTCAGTCAAAGAGATCACAATTAAAAATGCAAACAGCCTACAACTTCCACTTGATAATCATATAATACTCATAATAATTTCGCATTCATGCATTCACTACATGCAATTTTAACAAACATAGAACACTGCCAAAATACCTACATAATTGGTGATGAAGTAAATGAATACCTAAATGCACTAACCTTATAAGGATATTTTCCTTCTGTTACCGCCCCAACTAGAAAATCCTACTCAAACAATAGTAGTTGTATTGATCATGTTTTTGTTATGAGCGAGCTAGACAACATATCCATTGTCAACGGTCACAGATCAATCTTTGCAATCATCACTTCCTCATTAAAACAATCACCACAAAATACCCTCCCCCAAAAAAAGATCTCCTACAACCCTCTCCTAAGCAATTTCTCTAAATAAAACTGGAAACTAACATATTCTTGTACCGATGCCACTTCTGCATGTGAATCTTTTATTAATACTTTACATGACCACTTGGCCGATGCAACATCCTACATCAAAACTAAAAAAACCGATCTAACACTAAACTGAAACCATGGATCACTGCTGGTGTTCTCCACTGTATTAGAAAGCGTGGTAAGAAAACACAGCGTCAGTAGAAAAAAATCCCAACGATTATGCATCTCTCTTATTCTTCAAACGCTATAGAAACAACTGCAAAAAATAATTGACAGCGTTAAAATTTATTTTTTATTTTATTTATTTAACGCCTTTTACATGGTTGGTACTATAATTTTAATTTGACAAATACTTTGAAACAGAAAAAATAAGAATAAAATCACATTTGATAAAAGCTATGCAACAAGTCATACAAACACAAGAAACAAAAACAGAAAATTACAGCTATTTGTTGGTTTACATGATGTGTTTAGGAGTATTGTTGAAATAAATGTTTTAAGTGATCCACAAAACTTGCCAAGTTGGTATTGAATATGTCAACATCACCCAAGTAATGATTTCCCATGGTGTGAAGTCGTTGTATCGGAGAGTGGGCAATGTAGTTACGCTTATGTGTGCTGCTGTAGAATATTGTATTTTGTCGTGTTGTTACTGTGGGTGTATGTATGTTTATAAGTTGCAGGAGTTCACAACAGTCGAATTTAGAGTTCAGTATTTTGAATAAGAACGTTAAATCGTTTATTTTACGTCTATTTTTAGAGTATTTAATAAGAAATTGTATTTTAAGTCTTCGACAGGGATATTTAATTTAAAATTTATAAAACGTAGAAATTTTTCTTGTATTCGCTCAATGTGTGTATTGTTAATGTGAATTTTATAAGATGGAGACCAAACGACTGAGTTATATTCAATTAGACTTCTTACTAGAGATACATATAATAGTTTAATGGCTTGTAAAGAATTAAAGTTTTTAGTTGTCCTTAATACGAAGCCTAGTGTTTTCATACCTTTGTTCACAATTTGATGGATATGATTGGTGAAACTTAGTTTTTCGTCCAAAATAATTCCAAGATCTCTCATTTCCGTGACTCTTTCTAAAGCTATGTTATTGATGGAATATTCGAATAAAACAGGATTTTTGTTTCTGAAGAAAGTCAAGGTTTTGCACTTTACTACATTTAAAAATAAATTATTTTGAACGCACCAATCTCTAAACTTACTAATATTTGACTGTAGTATATGGCAATGATTTATATCAGTTATTTTCTTGTATACTTTGACGTCATCTGCAAAGAGCAATACCTCGACATCGTTGAAGCAATTGGTTATATCATTGATGAAAATGTGGAACAAAACCGGGCCAAGGTGACTACCTTGCCGTAGGCCACTGGTAGCCCGGAAAGCTTTCGACATCCAAGATTTTATTTTAACGAACAGTTTACGATTTGACAAATAGCTACTAAACCATTTAAGCATGTTATCCCTTATTCCTAGAGCAAATAGTTTTTGGATTAGTAGTTTATGGGATACTTTGTCGAATGCCTTCGAAAAGTCAGTATATATACAGTCGACTTGTTTATTTTCTGCAAATGATTGTATAATGAAGTTTTGAAATACCGTTAAGTTAGTTGCGGTGGATCTTCCTTTGATAAAACCGTGCTGTTTTTGATTAATTAATTTTATTAATTTGGGATAGATTTCATCAAGGACCAATGATTCAAAAAGCTTTGGCAGTAGGTACTGACTGTATACAAATGGGGCGATAATTAGCTATGTCAGTATCGTCTCCTTTTTTGTAGATCGGTGTAATGAAGCTAGATTTCCAGCGGTCTGGAAAATGTCCAAGGGACAAGAGAAGGTTAAATAGTAATGTAAGTGGTTTACATAATGTATTAGAGCATGTTTTGAGGAATATTGGTGGAATGTTGTCTGGGCCAGCGGATTTGTCAGTGTCTAAGGAAAGTAATTTTTGTTCGCAACACTTTTGTGTGATTTGGCAGTTTGTTAAGTTTGTGGTCATATTAAATTTGTATTCGGGTATTTTATCATCTGGAGTGTCTTCATCATATACATTTTTGAAGAAGTCCGAAAAAAGGTTTACAATATCCTGTGTATTATTTGCACTGATTCCATTCATTTGCATTATTGGCGGGTAGTCTGTGTTTTCATTGTTCATTTTTTTAAGAAATTTCCAAAGGTTTTTGGATTTAAAGACAGTGACCTCGACAGAGGTTATGTACATTTTGTAACATTGTTTGGAAAGATCTTTACATTTTTTCCTAGTTTCGCTAAAGATTATATAATCATTTATGGATTTACTTTGTTTGAATTTTTTGTGTTGACTCTTTTTTTGCTGAAGAGAGGCTATAAGCTCTGATGAAAACCAAACCGGGTAGGTATAGCTTCTTGGTGTGTAAAAAGGTACATAGGATTCAATAGTATTAGAAAAATATAAATAAAGTTTATCTAACGATTCATCAACGCTTTCATCGGATAAAAAAGACCAGTCTGTATTTGAGAAGTGGCAGTTAATTGAGTCGAAGTCGGCTCGTTTAAAGTTTAAGACGCTTTGTGAAGGTTTCCTTTCATTATCACATGTCATATTTAATTTAATGTATAGGGGAGGATGATGATTATCTATAGGTAGAAGTGGATCATTTGAGAGTTCAACAGACATTTTAGGATAGTTTGATAAAGCTAAGTCTAATAAGCGATTGTTACTTTTATATATAAAATTATGTTGATGAAAGTTTAGAAAGTTAACCATGTCCAAAATTCCACGTGCACGATCGTTTTCACTTTCGTTTATGATGAGACCACAGTTATTTGCTTACCATATTAAGTTTGATATGAAGAATAACAATTTTCGAGTGAGGATATTTTGATGAAATTGTTTCGATGTCTTCACAGTGGTTTCTATATGACTGAGGGTCAGAAAGTGGTGGTAGATAGGCCGTTCCAAATATAATTTTCTCGAGAGGAGTCGTTATTTGCACAAAAATATGTTCGATGTTATTGTGTTCCGTGGTTAATTTTCTTGCTGACAACTTCTGTTTTATTGCAATTAAAACTCCTCCACCTCTTGACTTGGAACTTGATCTGACGTTTCTGTCGCAACGAAATACTTTGTAGTTAGTAAGACCGAGTTCAGTCGATTTGATTTCCGAGTTTAGCCAGGTTTCCGTAAGTATCATGATGTCATGATGATGAGAAGGTAGAGCTGCTTGTAGGTCATCGAGTTTTGATCGCAGTCCGCGGATGTTTTGATAATAGATTTTTATGGTTCTGGTTCGGTTAGGTGGGATTTCTTTAATATTTTTGTAACTTCCTAGTTTTTTGGTCGATTCGGCACGATTTGGGGGGTGGAGTTAATGTATTTTATGGTGACATCTTCACCATTTTCTTTTCTTTTCTCCAGCTGAACCCTCAGATCGCTTAGACATTTTTGTTGCGCCGGTGTTGAGTCGGGGTAAATTCTGACATTGTTCTTGAGAAGACTACGTTTGCTTAGAATATTTCTCGATTGTGTTGAATTTTGTAGTTCTATTTTTATTGGTCTAGGCTTGTCATTTAATAATTTTCCAAGCCTATAAAATTTAGAAATATTTTCATTTGCTGAATTGTCGATTACACCAATTATACTGGTGACAGCTGCCTGGTCATCCAAGATCCTGCCAGCTTCTGTCGCTTTAATGCTTTCGGGCACATTGCAAATAATAATATTTTTAGATCGCACTTGTTGTTCATTCATTTCCGAAATTGCCTCGCAAATACTAAAGTTATTTTGCTTGGATTTGCTCTAATATCCTTGTATGCAGTTCACCTTCTAAATTAGCAGTTTTGGATGCTACAGCTGAAGACATGGTACTTATGGCACTTCAAATTTCACATGCAATTGGGGAAATTTTAGAGAATTGATCCTTGTTAAATTTGTTGGCCGGATCAAAAAGTACTTTATTTAAGGCATTGACAGCTATTTCTGCTTTGGAAATGAAATTTTGCACATCCATTGTGAAACGTTTAAAAATTCACTGTTCACTGCTTATCACTGTTGGGAGTCGATGATTTGTTTTTGCTTTTGTTGACACAGTACACAAGCACTTCCAATGCTAAATACTGCTATGTTAGTAAATAAGTGCTGCTTGTTAATATTCGATAATATTTATGTGTAATAATTCACTGTAAATAGTTTAAATGTTTGGTTTTGACAGGAGTAGATCAAAATATGTTTCTACTAATGTACTTGTAAAAATGGAATACTACCAAAAACAAATCAGCAAAGCTTCCGATGAAAAAAAAAAGTAATATCATTAAAGATAAAGATAAATTAATTAAAGATATTGCCAATATTAATAAAACGAACTCACCCATTGTTAAGATTAATATCGAAGATCAAACAATACACGTCAACTCTGACGCTGAAAAAAATATCGGACGTAACTTAGAAAAAAATAGTTTAGATAGAAACAACGTCTCGGAGAAAGATTTTACAAACAATTTACCTATCGTTAACCTCAGCTATAACCCTTTTCACTTTACTCCCATTGCTAGAAATTATAGAACTAATCTCTTCTATTAAAAACAGTAACTCTGCCGGGAAAGATCACATCTCAACAAAAGTTATCAAACATATCCAAAAATGTATAGCTTCACCTCTTTAATATATGATCAATTTAAGCTTCAAAACTGGTATATTTCCTAACTCCTTAAAACAGGCCACAATAATCCCAATATTCAAAACAGGTGACAAATTATCTGTAAATAACTACCGACTGATATCTTTACTTAGCACAATATCTAAAATCATAGAAAAAGCGGTGAAACTTAGACTCTACAAGTTTCTTGAAGATAAAAAAATACTATCGGATAGCCAAAATGGCTCCGTAAAAAAAAAACTATGACGACAGCGAACTGTACATTGAAAATCGTAAAAGAACGCTTTGCGCTTGTAAAGAATCGAGGTATAAGTGCAAGCAGTGCAAAGTGGCTCTCTGCATTGAACCGTATTTCGAACAATAACGTACATTAGAATACTTTTAATTTAATAATTTAGTTATAATAATAAAAATAATCGATCTAATTAATGGCTTCTTTTAATTAATTGTTAATATTTTTCTAATGCAAGTTCCCATATTTCTGTGACAATTTCTGACATTTTCCGAAAAATTAAAATATGTTTATCTAAGTGAAGGGAAGCAAAAAAAGTCGCACATTGAATAAATTTGGTAAGTCATTTAAATATCCTTTCAAGGTGTAATGTTTTTAATTTATAAACATTAGATTTAAAAATTATTTATTTTGATTAAAAATTCACGACCTGTTGTGCACAGCTACACTTCTACCTACTGGCATTTCACGACCTGTTGTGCACAGCTACACTTCTACCTAATGGCATTTCACGACCTGTTGTGCACAGCTACACTTCTACCTACTGGCATTTCACGACCTGTTGTGCACAGCTACACTTCTACCTACTGGCATTTCACGACGTGTTGTGCACAGCTACACTTCTACCTACTGGCATTTCACGACCTGTTGTGCACAGCTACACTTCTACCTACTGGCATTTCACGACCTGTTGTGCACAGCTACACTTCTACCTACTGGCATTTCACGACCTGTTGTGCACAGCTACACTTCTACCTACTGGCATTTCACGACCTGTTGTGCACAGCTACACTTCTACCTAATGGCATTTCACGACCTGTTGTGCACAGCTACACTTCTACCTACTGGCATTTCACGACCTGTTGTGCACAGCTACACTTCTACCTACTGGCATTTAAAAGGTTAAGCAGCTGTTTCGTCGTTTATTTATTTTATTTGTTTCGTTTATTTTATTTTAACTATAGTAAGTTATTTAACTATAAGAGATTATTTTTATAATAAATTTGGAGTCGTTTAACTAAAAACAAATTCAAAAAAGGCCTTGTGATACCCCTGAAGGAGTAACCATCTGTAACTAATACCAGGGCGGGTAAGCGGTGGATAACCTGTAATACCCCTGAAGGAGTAACCATCTGTAACTAATACCAGGGCGGGTAAGCGGTGGATAACCTGTAATACCCCTGAAGGAGTAACCATCTGTAACTAATACCAGAGCGGGTAAGCGGTGGATAACCTGTAAAACCCCTGAAGGAGTAACATCTGTTACTTATACCAGGGCGGGTAAGCGGTGGATAACCTCCAGTGCCCGTAAGATCGATCGCCAATAATTTTCGTAAAGACCGAGAAGTAAAGAAGTGAAGTGTTTGTTTTAACAACCTAAATCAGGATTTGAGATAGGTCAGATTATTTTCAAATTTAATTATTCTACCCGCTATTCCGTAGTTATGTCAATTTCCATAGTCGATGTGTAAAAACTTATTGGAAATAAATTGCAAATTGTCACCAATTCAGCCCAGAAAGATCAACATCAAAGAAAACAAACCATGGTTGCCTTTTATTTTCACATTTAAACTATGATCGTGGTTTCATTTTATGTCTTAATCAAAATGAAGTTAATAAAACGATAAAATCGTTATCTACGACCTTATTTCGGGCAACTTTACGAATTTCAACGTTCATTTTCGGGTTCTGTGATTATCCTATTCAAGTTCTATTATTAAATCATTATAGGCTAGTTGCTAGACAGAACTTAAATAATAACAAAAATTTAAAAAAATCTTTCACAGAACTTGAAAATTAACTTATAAATTTGAAGAATTGTTAGAATTCTCAGATATAACCCGTCCTTGGTGTACCGGACAGCAGATGGATGTACAAAAATGATTATTGGAATAATTAAGGAAATAAATAAATATTTTAATAACACATTTTACGATGCCGAATCTTTTATAAGGTTTATCACCGGACACGTATCATCTGTCAAATGGGATTTAGGCGTAGTAATTAAACTTCGTTTTTTTTTTGGTTCCTTAATGCTTGCCCAATCAGTCAGTTATGTTTAAATTTTACTTTCACACCATATCCTGCTAAATTCGGAGGGTAACTTACACCGCGTGTAACGATTATATTATGCAACCCAAGGGAAACTATATTTGTAAGCTTTTTAAATGCGATATATGCACCTATTCTGGGTCGAGGCTTAGGTATTTAAAGAAAAACATAGATATTTGCATAATAAAGTCAAGACGCCAGTTGATACGCTTGATAATGGTTCCGATATGTTTTTGTAGCAATGATTTTGGATGCAGATAATTTTATTTACGTTGTATATTTTACTCTAGATGTGTTGAAATGCATTGCATCGTGTAATATTATATTGTGAAGCAATGGATGGCAGTATTGTATAAGAGTTATATTTTATGCTTAAACAGTATTACAGAAAATTATGAATAATGTTTAGTGTTTTATGAAAATGTTTTATAAGTGTGAGTCTCTTTGGGGTTTGGGGCTTGAATATTTGTAAATACCATTTGAAGACCCAAATGCTGTAACTCCTTCGATGCAATTGGATGGAGTAACATTAGCCAACTGTGACTCATTTAAGTATCTGGGCTCACTCATCCACAGAGACGGAGGATGTGCAGCGGATGTCAACCATAGGATAGGAGTGGGATGGATGAAATTTAGATACGTAACAGGAATTTTGTGCGACACGAAAATGCCAATAAAACTTAAAGGAAAGACATACCAGACTATTATTAGACCCGCGATAATGTATGGCTCCGAATGCTGGACTATGTACAACTCCTACTCTAGGCAACTCGAATCAGCAGAAATGCGAATGCTTAGATGGACGGCAGGAGTATCACTAAAATATAAAATTAAAAGCTCACGCATTCGTGGTAGCCTGGGTGTCACTGACATAAACAGTAAGCTAGAGGAACGACAGTTAAGATGGTATGGGCACATAAGACGGAGACCACCAGACCACACAGTGAAGCAGGCAATGTCTATAGAGCTTCAAAGACAGTCATCCAGAGGTAGACCAAAGAACTCCTGGATGACCCAATGCTCCAAAATCCTACAAAGAAACGGCCTAGATGAAAGCGACACTCAGAACCGAAGAAGCTATAACCTGAGAACGAGAAGAGCCGACCCCAACAGCCTACCTAGGCAATGAGTTGGGATAGTGCTAGGAAGAAGAAGAAAGTCTCTTTGGGGTTTGTGTTCGGGAAAAGGGGATAGACAAAATGAAGGTTGGGAAGACCTGGTAATACAGATCGGGTCATCAAATAATTTTTTAAATATTGAATTTGAAAAAAAGACAAACATTTAATAATTGGGTTACGAATAAGCCAACAATATTTGAAAATCTCCTACTACCACTACAATGACCGAAATGTTACTTGTGTTGTGATGATAGCATAGATCTCACTCTATGAAAACGCTGTGATAATGTTTCCATGATAAATCAACACATCGACAATTCAACACACCTTCTAAAAGTGATATAAAGTTATTAGACACCATGAAAAAAAAATTACCCTAACCTAACCTAACCCACTTAACCCAGTTAATAAAGTTTTTGTTTCATCACTTTCCATGACTTTATATAACTTTTTAAAAATGTGATTAGTTATCATTTTGATGATTTATCCGGTCACCGTGATAATACCAAGTCTCGGCAGAAGTCCCCAGAACTAGGGAGAAACAGATAGCTGCAGGGAGAATTGTAACAAATCCGTTTATGTCTCCGGTAACGAGCTCAGAATAATAATGATTTTTAAATAAATTGCAGTTTTATACTTTACCTCTTCGGTCGTGTACTTTCTCCACTCTGTCTTCTCACCAATTCAGGTCACATCAGTTGGGACGAGGGGAATGAATTTAATTATAAAGAGATGTTAGGTATTTAGGCATTTGGGTTATAATTTGGTTTGGCCAAGTTTTAATACATATTCTTAAATATACTTAGATCTACTTATTTCTTAATCTGAAATAGTTGTCTTTTGGTTCGGGGTTGCTTCTCCATTGTTCACATCGTCATTGTCAACTCTTAAACCCTACCTGGGGTACTGAAGTACCCCCCTGGTGTTTAAAATATCAACAATTTTAACAATATTGCACTGTTGCAAAAATCGCTCTAGCTAATCTACTCTCGATAATTGGCGCGTAAGTACATCAGTAAGACGTGACCGAACGGCAAGTGCATTCGCGTCCACAGGTGTTCTGGGGTACCCCAGTACCCCGTGGTAGGAATAGTGTTAGTTCTTTCTTCCAGTTATACTTGAATCACTGAAGTTGTTTTTCGACATCTCTCTGGTAAGTTTACACATTTTTCATTATTTACTTTACTTTGTGATAATGGTTAGTGTACAGTGTTGATAGGCAGGGCCTGCGCCCAATAACGAGACATTCACGGACTAATAATGTGTTATGAATGTAATGACAGTGTATGCAGTGTAATCAGGTGTTGTATTGTTTTCAGATATGGCATCCCAGACTCAATCTTGTATGCATCAAGCCTTGGGGGGGGGGGGGGGTGTTATCGAGAATTTCCGGGACCATTTTGAAGTCGCATCTCACGAAGACGGTGATCAAGATAGTGTGGAAGGAGATGAAGAGTATTTAGGCTGGCCGCATACATACGTTTTTCGTATTCGATTTCCGAATTCGTTTTCCGTAATCGGACATCCGAATGCACGGAATCAGTAGAAAATACATTAACTGCCGCACACGTTTAGTTCCGAACGGAACAAATTCCTTACGCACGTTCCGAATGCGAGCCGGCGCGTTCGGAGAAACCGAATGGAAAAAAACCTAATGACGTCATGTGGAATGCAGCTATTGCATACAGTTTGTTTGTGACGACGCAAACGTACGGAAATTTCCGTTCGTAATTCAGTGTTGCCAACGGATCTTGACCTAATATCGCCGTTTCTCATACATAAGGTAGCGTCAAGTAGCCGAATTTGCTGTTTAGGTGGGTTCTTTCAAGAAAATATAAAATTTGCCTTTTAGATTTTTTCGGCGCCGATTCTCGCACTGAGTAGCCTAAATGGCGATATATCGCTCTTGTTGGCAACACTGGTACTTACGTTTATACATTCCGAATGAAGAAAAACGAACGTTTGCGCTAGTCACGGAATTCCGAATACGGAAAACGAATTCGGAAATCGAATACGGAAAACGTATGTATGCGGCCAGCCTTAGTGCCTGCCAATGACGGGGCTGGTATAAATGAAGAGCCTCGGCGACCGCTCCAAGGGGGAGGGCAGGAGGTACCTCGGCGGAGGCGAGATGGTAACTGCCGAGAGGGCAACTTCCTGGGCGGAAGGGCCTCGGCGACCGCTCCAAGGTGACTGTGCGGCTGCAGCGACCTTGAGAAAAATGAGAAAAAATATTTCATAGATAATTTATTTAATAGCTGTCAGAGAAGATACATTAGTGATGGGCGGGATCGAAACAAGTCCAAGATCGAAATATTTTAATCAAAACATCAAAATTACCGAAATATTATTCGATTTAATTGCTCGCAGTTCAGCAGGAGAGTAGGGGCTGACAAGGGCAGCTGTTTTGTCTTGTTGGAGGAGTAGGTTGCGGCACATAGACAATTATTATACTTTTTTTTCCTCTTCTATAGAAACTGGCGCTTGTGTCTAAAAGAGTTGTGAGTATCAAGATAAAGAATATTTAGTGTTTGTTATTATGAAAATATAAATTTATACTTAATTGCAAAGATACTTTCAGAAAGGGAAACACAATTTTAGAGTTATGGTGACTGAGATAAAACATTTTATCGGAATATTATTTTTGTCAGGATATAATTTTATTTATTTATTTATTGGACAATTTGTGTAGCGCCGCTTTTGTGAGATATCACCTCAGGGGCGCTTTACAGTTGATGCAGGTATTACAAAAATATAAATATTACAAAAATAAACTGAATTTAAGTTAAGTAAAATGAAGTACAGAAACAGGTGACACGAAGATAGAAAATGGAGACTCTGAAGCAAGAATCCCAGGTGGTGTGGAAACTGGTCCAGCTGCTGCAGCGAAAAAGTCCACCGCGTCCAACAACAGTGCCAGCACGAGGTTCGTCATCCGTCCAGGTATGTGTCTGCCGCTAACAAAGCGCTGATACAATATCCTCTCACAGATACCAGACCTTGGCAGCACCGCTGTGACGTTCGACGAAGATAGAAAATGGAGACTTTGCAGCAAGAATCTTTGGTGGTGAAGAAACTGGACCAGCTGCTGCAGCGAGAGAGTCCACCGCATCCACCAACAGTGCCGGCACGAGGTTCGTCATCCGTCCAGGTGTGTGTCTGCTGCTAATAAAACGCTGACACCTCAGATAGATAAGAGACCCTGGAAGCACTGCTGTGACGTTCGGCTAGTCCATCATTCATCTCCATGTAATCCTGTTCCTGGTGATTGTTGAAGTGGTGCATTCTGCCCGCAATAAAAAGCGACGGGATAATAAATTATCCTGGGCTTAGCAAAACACTTGCCTTCAGAGTTTCCGAGAATTCCGTTGAAAACATCTGGGGTGCTATTACCGATCGACCTTCGTTTCGAATATCGAATATTTTTGAGCAAAATTTCCGAATATTCACTTTTAAAACACTGCACTCAAATCACATATTATAAAGTTCTAATAACTGGTTGTTAAGCTTATTTTTATTAAAGTTAAAATGTTATTTGATTGATTTTAAAAATAAGGGAAAGGATAATTTAAGGGATTTTGCCTCATTTCCCTTGAAAATACAAAAAAAAACACAAAGCGGTTGGAGGACGCGTTGGGACGCGTCCTGCTGCCACGAAGGGCGCTATACTATACTATATAACAGTGTGGCGAGGTACCGAATGTATTGGGAATAACAAGTTGATTACTATTTTCAAGTAGTAGGATCTCTTATGCCTCGAAACAGATTTGAAGATTTGCTTCGTTACTTCCATGTCGCTGATAATAATAATTTACCACCAAATAATAAATTTGGAAAAGTTCGTCCACTTTAGAATCTACTTAACCACAGATTGCTAAAATATTATTCCGGCGACAAAAAATTGAGCATTAATGAATCGATGATTCCCTATTACGGAAAACATGGAGCGAAGCAGCACATACATGGAAAGCCAATCCGGTTTGGGTACAAAAATTGGTCTATATGCACTCGTCTCGGCTATATAATATACGGTGAGCTGTACCAAGGAGCTAGCACTGGACGTAATTTAACTTATTTAGCCCGAAATGATAATTAAAAATGTCGTATTCACCAATTTGAATTAATAATAATCTATATGTTTAAAAGCTAATGGCTTTTTCTTCAACATAATGAAAATTAACCTAAAATTAGACCTTTTGTTACCATCTTCATCCGTTTTATTTTTCGAATTTGTCTGCAGATCTGAAGACGCATCCTGTCAAAAAACGATTCCCTCATAACCATTGTAACAACAACGACCGAGGTATGTCAAATTTTGAACGACACATTCGCATTCATACAGCAAAAATCAATATTCTTGTTCCGAGTGCAAATATTCATCTTTTCAAAGGACAAATCTGAAGACACACATGCTGACTCACACTGGAGAAAAACCTTTTTCTTGTTCTGAGTGCAACTATTCATTTTCTATAATACTACTCTTGGGCCTTTGCCTTGCTTTAGTAATTTCGCCTGGAGAACCATATGAGTAAAAATAATTAAAAGGAGGAGTGTACATGTTCTGAGTGCAACTACTCATTTTCTCGAAAAAGACACCTGACTGGGTATTTCTTAGGTAAATGTTTAATTTATAAGCTAATCTACGTTTAACTTATATTGTGTAAGCATTGTCCAGTGGACTTCTGACCAATGAAGAAAACATTTCTGTAGTTTGGCACTTTTTGAATTCACAACAACTTTTCATGTACATAATTTCGTTTTAAAGTAAAGAGACGGAAGTTGACTCTCTTGTGAGTGCATAATATTGCTTTTAGTACTTATGCATCTTGTTGTGGCGACAATTTTTTTTTATTTAATTTATTTATTCTCATTTCTTTACACATATAATACATAATAACAAAAAGTATATAATAACATAATATATAATAACAAATACTGTAAACAAGAAATGAAAACCCACTAAGGCCCTGCCTGAGTGTGGGTAATATAAAAACGATTACTATATTTCCAAGTACCTAAAGTATAAAATACATAAGTAGAAACAGTTTTTTTTGTTGTTTTTCGTTATTATAAAAAGTAAAGAGAAAACATAATGTACTACAGTTTAGAAATTTACAGCAAGTGAGTTGTAGAAAGGACAGGTAAATTTATAACAAAAACGTTTCAATATCTGCGTCTTTCTGCCATAATTTTACCTCTTTTACATATTTTTTAAATTTAATTTATCGAATGAGTTTGTAGTGGTAGATGGTTAAATGTACGAGAACCAATCAAACTGCTATGTGTCTGCATTAATTTAGTATTGGTTTGGAGGGTGTAAAATATATAATTTGTTATTTTGCTTATTCTGTTTTCATTTATTTTTGTTTTTAAATAAATATTTCTGTTGGCACCTAGCATCGTGTTACCTACACCTTTCCTTTTTATCTCCTTTATGAAATTATTGTTGCCCATCGACCCAACTCCTATCTCTCCTATGCAGACTTAGTTGAACTTTAGTTGAGTTGAAAAAATCGTCCTGTCAACAACGTTTGATTACGGAGCCCCCTTTATCGACCGTGTTGTATTCACTCGGCATTGTTTGTGCAAATTAATTTCTCAATACAGTGGCTCAGAAAAGAGTAGGTACTTTTGTTGCAAGCCCGACGTGAGCGAATAGTTTCTCGTATTCGTATCACGCAAGTGCTTATAGCGAGCATTTATGATGATAGTAAGAAAAAAGATACGTTTCTTGCTAGATGCGAAAAGATAAAAGATTGGTTACTAGAATTTGAAACAGTTCAAAACGAGATCGGAGAACAATTACTGTCATTAGACAAGACTAAAGAAATGTCAGAACTAGGAATCATTGCGAATAATGTTGATTCAATGTATTTCGAGATCATGCAAATGAAAAGCGTTATCACAGGTAATAATGAAAGTTAAATTCGTAAAACGGCAGGTGATTCGTGCACCAGTGATAAAGCTGCCCTCTTTTGATAGTAACATTAAATGTTGGTGCCCATTTCATTCCTTATTTAAAAGTCTTATACAAGACAGCAATGCATAATACTAATGTAGAAAAATAACATTATCTTTTGTCAGTAATTACAAGGCCGGCACTGGCACTTATAAAATCATTGTCTCTTATCGAAGAGAATTATGACATTGCCTGGAATATTCTGGTAAACCAATACCAAAATTCTAGAATTCTTTTCACGCATAATGTTGATGAAATTCTTAATTTCAAATGTTTACAAAACGATTCAGCGTCAGGTATAGCGCGGTTACTCAGTACGTTTCAAGAGAATTGCGCCGCTATAAAGGCGATAAAGATAAATAAATATCTTTGATAAATTTGTTAGTCATAAACGATCGATGGATCTGACAACTAAACCTCAATTTGAATCCAAATTGCCCGGTGAAGAGATTCCAGGGTTGGATTCAATTTTCGAGTTTCTTAGAAATCAAACGCGTATTTTAGAAATGTTATCTCCACATACTACAAAAGAGAAAAAAGTTTCGTTTAAAACGTTGTTATCTGCCAATAAGAATAATAATAAAGTGCATTGTCCATTATGTAAAGGTGCACATTTTCTTTACAAATGTGCATCTTTTACATCTTTAAGTCCCCATCAAAGGAGGGACAAAATTAAAACTTTAAACCGTTGTTTCAATTGTTTGAAACAGCACCATGTAAAAGATTGTGTATCAAAATTCACATGCCAGGTTTGTAATAAAAAACACCATTCAATGTTGCACATTGCCGCCGAATGTCTTTTATATATTTTTTAATATTATTTTTATTATGGAAAAGTAATAAGAAAAGACAGTAAAATCTATTAATAAAAACTAATATACATTTTTGTCGTTACATGAAGAACAGATTTTGTATTGATAGTCAATACAAATATTGCTGCTACAAGTGTTACAGACAGATCGAGATTTTCTGTCCTTTGTGCGCGGACAAAAGCAGCAGCGACCAGGTTTGGGATTATCAGAGACCGGCCTATGATCTTCACTATGAATATTCAAGACTGCATGTATAGTTTTTCTGATATCCAAACTTGGCTATTGTAATTTTGCTCTCATATGAGGCTTTATGGGTGCCTTGGTCTTCCTGGACGTCGAGTACATACAAAGTTGGTCGAACACATCCACCCCGCATTTGGTTTTATTATAGAAATGTATTATTTCCGGAAGGTAGACTTCATTATCCTTGTCAGGGCTGTCACGCATGGGGGACAGCATGATTACAACTTTCTTCTTAGCTGACTTCAGAAGACAATACGACAAAAGTGTGAGAGGTCCGTCGTAGGCAAACATTGATGTGCATCTCTCTCGATTTTCAGTGTCCAAGAAAACAGGAGGAATTTTTCGTTTATTCTTCTTTACAGTTCCAACTAATGTTATACTTTTTTCCAGTAACTTCTTGGCTGTGGGTATAGACGTGAACCAATTGTCACATGTCAGGTTTCTGTTAAGACGTTACCCGGTGGGTGCAACAAAATATTGCGGCGAGGTATTCTTGAGCGAGAAGGTTTAACACCAGTCCACTAAAATCGATTATTATGACCTTTTCCTTACAGAACTAATGGAGAATCTAGCACAAGAACCAAGGTCTTCGTTCAACGTACGTATTGTCGTTTTAGTTTTTCAAGGTAACATTAATGTGCAGACTGTTACTATCAAGGCGGAACTTGAACCCCGAGAAGAAGATGACGGGGGATTTCCTAATCTGGAAATAAACATTGACCAGTCGGATGTCAAAAAGGAATGCTTAGAACACTTCGAAAGAATTAACCAGACAGCAGGTAAAACCGTTTTTTTTTTAATGTCATGTTCTTGTCTATACTAAATGCGCGGGATGCTGCCCTCTAAGGAGTCGCTGCATGACGACTCCGCCCTTCGGAGCCTTGGCCCAGGCTGAACTAATTCCGCCCTTTGGATCCAACTCAAGTTGCCGCTTGTGTTATCGGTGATAAGTGCGAACGTGGAGATCCGCGGTTCCAGATAAGAATTATAATTTAATACTAGTATTAAGCCTAGATTAAGACTAACTCTTAACTTTATATATATTTTTTAATAAATTTTGATAGATTTTGTAATTAAGTAAATTTTTTTTTTACTCGTTCCCCCTTTTCTTTTACACGCATAGTATTAATATTAAGCTCCCTTGAGTATAGTAATAACAACCTATAATCGAGAAATAGCTGTGTTTTGATCTGCTCCCGAAATAAATAGTTAATAATTTGATATAGCGTGAAAATTACCCGTTGATGTGTCAGATCCGTTGAGAATTGTTAGTTTTACTAAGTTTGATTGATCAGTGATTGACCAGTAAATAAATAATTATCAGTATTTTAACAACGAAAAATTAACAGTGCATCTCAGGTCAACTAAAAAGGTAATAGAGGCAGTGTTCGACCCACAGAGTCCACCAAAATGGCAAATTCAGAAAAAATCTGAGAAGCAAAGGGCAAACAGCAGCAACTAACCTAACACCTGAGCCCTACGCTTGAAACATTGACAATCTGCTGGAGAAAATGGAAATGAAGATGGAAAAAAATAAAAGTATTCAAACAAAAAAATGGATGAGGAAAATCAAGAAAGCAGAAGCACAAGAGACTTCATCAGCCGTCAGTACGATGACATCCATCTAAAGACGGAGACCATTATCAAACTGGTTTCTGAAGTTGAATATATGAGAAAGGAAATAACCAAAAAGACAAAATAATAAAGAGCCTGGAAGTCAGATTAGCAGAAGTGGAGCAGATAACCCGTGAAGACACCCTTGAATTTGCAGGGATTCCCAAAACTCCACGTCAGATTTGCTAACCCCCAAAAAGACATTCTGCTGAAAAAAAAGCAACAAAACTCAATCACAACACAAGGAAACGGATTCCAGAAGATATTTGTTAGTGAAATCCTTGGTCCCTATTTCAAAGATCTTCTGTGGAGGTCTAAAACAAAGGCAAAAGAAATGGGCTTCAAATATGTCTGGTACAAAGACTCTAAAATAACGATTAGGAAAAATGAAGGTGACAGGCAAATAAACTACATTAAACATTCCGTTGACCTTAAAAAATGATAAGTTTCTTTAATTGTGAGCCCCACTCTTACCGGTCATTCACTGGGTCGATTCCCTCAATATTGGTGAGTCATATCTTATATGCTTATTTTTGCACTGTAACAATAACCACCTCCCACACTTTCAATAAAAGGTTGAAACTCCCAGTGATGGCTACGGATTAGTGGAGCTCTCATTCAAGGGAATTAAACATTTTTTTGTGTAGTATGAATTATAAAATGGCTATTAACATTTATCATGTATACGAAGAACAAGGTGATCAAATCAACCCTTTTACTACTTCAGATGTCAAAATTTGCAAATATCTTACAGCAGATATAAAAAACACTACTATTATGCTCCAAAATATAATATGGTCAATTAATACAAACTTTGATGAACTCCAGATACAGCTTAACGACCTAAATATAGACTTTGATATAATTATTCTCACGGAATGTTGGTTGTCAAACATTTATTCTCCCAAATGAATAAATCACTACTCTTCCTTCAATCCGACAAAACATAATAGTCAGAACGATGAAGTGGGGTTGTGCCATGAGCACCAACAAAAGACGACTATATATAAATCTGTATTAATCAGTAGCCCAGATTGCAACATCCAAGGAAAAACCCTTGCTATAGGACAAACGGTTAACCAAGAAGAGGTAACGATTACCTCCTCCAAGGAAAAATGACAAGTATTGAAACTTCCACAATTACGAATTCAAGACCTTACGAACACACAAGGGCACAAACTGATTACTCCTATCACAAATCCCATTGAACGGAGTCTACATATATCACTGACCAGTGGCTGCATTATCGCCGTAGCCGCATTCCTCATATGGAAAATCTTCAAACCCCACATTCAGAAGAAGAGAAGTTCGAATTTAACCCAAGATTCATAACCATTCGTCCCACAGACCGCGCAAAACGTAAATTTGTTTCTAGTGTCTCGAGTGAAAGAGATAGAATGATGACCTCTCAAGTACCTTCCTAGATCACTTGTTCATTAGTAACGCGGGTGCGCTTGCCTCGCAGTGAAGTCTTGTGGACAAGTTATGGACCTTTGAACGTCTGAGGGACTAATGCTAATGAATAGTGTAATTTTTGACAAGACTTCAAGTTATTTTAAAAACATTGTTTTTGATGAGTTTTGGTTTTACAGAGTAAAACCAAAACTCATACAGAGTAAACTCATTTACAGAGTAAAAGTAAGTATATGATATTATTCTATATGAGTTATTATTTATAGTTAGATCTTATTTTATCGCTCAAAATGTATTATTGTGTGTATTTTACATCAAATCTTTTTATTTTATTTTAGAATGGATGATCGGCAAATTGATGACTATTGGAATCGCTTATCTGATTCTGGTGATGATGATTTTACCAGTCAGCAAAAGGATGTAGAAATCAGTGCTGTCGAAGATCATGTGGAATTAGATTAAATGGTCCCGACAGATTCCGACAGTGATAACGACATGGTTACGTAAAAGACACGAAATGCCAACTTTGAAGAGATGCCTAAAAAGGAAAATCGCCGAAGTTTTAGATAAAATGCCTACCATTGCCACCCCTGGTCTAAGTGGTACTCAAAAAAAGGTTTGTGGTTATTGTGATTATAAAAAACGGCATATGATAAGGTTCCAATGCAAGCAATGCAAAAAGTATATGTGCATGGACCATCGTGGCCTCATGTGTGTGGAATGTACCGATGAAATTTAATTTTAACTTGTTTATTATTTTGTTACCTAATTAAACATATTAAAGAGTGCCATACTTAATTTATTTATTTTCTTTACAAGTACCCCAAAACTCGTCACTTAAATTTAGTCGTCTGTGAGATGAATGTTTATGAATAATGTTCCTCTTAGATAATTTTATGAATCTAGGGTTAAGAAAGTAATCAACAGAGTTAATTGGGTCCATTGTGGGCATCTGTGTACGGTGGGTGTTTGTGTTCATCAGCGACTGAGTAATTTAAGTTTATGTGTAAGTGTGTTGATAATTTATTTATTTATACTGGGTTTTTACAGACGATCTCACTTACGTGAGAACAATCCTTTTATAAAAACTCAGTGAACACACATACAAAGACACATTAATTTTCATATACCTAAATAAAGATTAAAATATAAAACAAATAAAATTAAAAATATATATAAAATACAAATATTACAGAAAAGTAAGAGACGCAAGTAATACATAATATAATAAGTGAAACATATTATTTAAAAGTAGGAGAATTTTTTTCTGAATCCATAAATTATCAACAAAAATATCTAATTCAGCACACTCAATCTTATTATACAGTCAACACATTTGGGTCAGAGGGCTAAAATAGGCGATATTGTTTTTGAAAATATTAAGGTAAAAAATGCTATGTTGTCAAACAATGGGAATTGGGGATATTTATTTCAATATTGCTAAGACATAATGAGGTATCAAGATGGCCGTGGATAATTTTATCCAAACATATTAGGTCAGTCAATTGCCTTCTTATTTTAAGTGTATTAATCTTAAAGTATTCACGACGTGCGTCGTATGATCTAAGATGATTATGTAGTCCACATTTGAAAGATAATAGTCTAAGCATTTTTTTTAATCGATTCTATAATTTTTTCATACTTGCAATAATGTGGATTCTAAATAGTGCTTCCATATTCAAGTTTACTTCTAATTAAGGCATAGTAAAGGGTTAGAATTGATTGAGGATCTTTGAAAGGTTTAGTTATTCTGTGAATAAATTCCATCATTTTAAGTCCCATTAATGTGTAAATCAAATATGAATTTAGAATCAAGAGTAATTCCTAGATTTGTTATAGAAGACACTTTCTTAAAAATTCTTCATAACCTTATTTCGAGTAAAGTTTATAATGTAACATTTTTCAACATTTAAGTGCATATCATTGACAGTAGGTACACCAGTTATTTAGTGTATCGAGATCCTTTTGAAGCACTAGATGATCGGTAACAGACTTAATTTTACGAAAAATTTTAAAATCATCGGCGAAAAAAGCATAATCACAGTTTAATTTCGAGCCAAGGTCATTTATGAATATATGAAAAAAAGGGGGCCAAGATTTGACCCCTGTGGTACTCCAGAAGTTACAACTATAGGGGATGATTTGTATCCGTTAATAAGCACTAGTTGTGTTCTATTATATAAATATGATTTCATCCAGCGCAATAAGTCTCCATTTATTCCTATTTGTTTTAGTTTCTTTAGTAAGATGAAATTGTTATCAAAACATTTTTGGAAATCAGTATAAATTGCGTCAATCGAAACCATGAATATTGTTATTTGAGATGTGTTTTTGTCGGTACATAGTGTCTTCTGTTCTTGAGAGGATAAAATTAACTAAACAAGTAAGTATACATTAAGGCAGCATACCTACTGATTTTTTTAAATCGATTACTTCGACTTTAACATTTGATTTTTCGACAGTATATAGACGGTTCTTCATTTTTTGTTGTTAGTCAGCAACGAATTGTATGGATTTTATGATTTTGTTGTTCTGTAGGACTATTGCTTCATATTTATTTAGAAAAAAATCGAATTTTTGCTCTACAAAATTCTTCACTTTTTTTTTAATGTTCGTATTTCCGAAGAATATTTCTATATATGTGCTCACCGCACCACACTAACTATGGTGCGGTGAGCACCATCTGTGTTTGTGGGTATGATACTTTCTGTGTCATTGGGCAGAGCAGTTTCTGTGGTTGGATTATCTGTTCTGGTTGTTTGGAAATAGATTGCAGATGATCGTTTTTTGTTGTTTTGTTTGGTAATTTCGGGTTTTTTATGTTTGTTATGCAGGTTTTTAATTTCCACTGTGAGCTTCTTGCAGTGCGGCGAGCTGTTTCAGAGATATCAGCACAGGCAAGGTGGAAATTGCCTTCGCAGATGCAGCATGAAGTGCAGTCTGATAGGTTATCGATGTTTTTTCCACTGGTGCTTGGTATTCATGGTAGATGTTTTTCGCTTCAGGTTTTGAATAAGAGAGAATCCACTAAAGTTTTTAAGGGGAGCACCACTGAGTTATTTTTACTTTTGTTTTATATTCGGTGAAAAGAGATGAGATAAAAATTACGCTGGTTTGTCGCGCAATATCCAGTTTAGGATAGTTAGACACTTTTGATCGAGTTCACTGTCTTTTTGTTAGTTTATTTTGGATTATTTTGAAATGAGTCAAGACTAGACTAGGGTGTAGGTAGTTCTTGTGAGTTTATTTTGATCTTAAAGTTATGACAACGGTTGAGAGAATCGTCGTTTATAGTCAGATAACTTTACATTTATTCGGCGTTTAACTGTATTCGGTATATTAGTGATTATTTTAATAAATGCCTCCGAAATACTAATCTAATAATAGGTAGATGTCAAATTGACAGTTTAAACATTCTGTTGTGACAAAACGCCCAATGATTCTCTAACTCAACTGGAAGAACGGCCGCTACTAAAATGAATAGCTATGAATATAAGCATAATTTAATTAATAACGCGGGATAAACAGAATTTGGAAACGGGAAGAAACAACTATCGGTGAAGAAAGCACGCGTCAATTGCGCCTAGTAAATATTACAGAGATAGCAGATCTTCAACCTGTTGACTGTGGGAAATCTAGAACCTTGAGAAACAATCACATTCAAATATGTTGATAATTAGTGCAAGCGATTCTGAAATCGTCCTTTATAAGGTTTCTTTATACATAAGGCTTAAAATCGTTTTAAAAACCTGGACAAACACAATACTATCCTATTAGTTGTTAATCCTTAATTCGGCAAGGATATCAAAAATGAAATTTTATAGTTAGACCGTGTTATTAGGTTTCTGTTTCTAAAAGAAGTCTTGGAAAAATAAATAAAAATAATGTGTTCAGATTTTCCGTAATATCAGAGTTCAAATGTGAACTACGATGAACGGTGTCAAATGCGGTTGGTAAAGTTAAATATGAACGAAAAATTGTAACAAATAAGTCGTTATAATGAAAGAGTTTTCTTTTTTTAGAATAAAATCATAGATCATTGGCATTGCATCCCAAAAAACTCCCACTTGTCCGATTTTTAATTCATGATAAACTGTTTTCTGTTCCCTGCTTTTCTACATTTCACAGCATCAATGCTCAATTCATTTTCCTTCTCGTGCCACAGACAGTTCCTCCCAATTTTCCCTACAATTGGCAATAGCTTATACCAGATAACCTTAAAAACTGTTGTCAAAGTGTAAAAATTTACGAATTAGTTAACGGCATTATATCTGCTCTAAGCACTTAATGAAATGTATGATTCCATGAAGGCATTTCGACAACAATTTTCAATTAGTAAAAATTTGAAAAAAAATTCTATATTTAAAATTTGTCGGTTCAGTTATGAACGGAGAAATATACTTACAGTTAAAAATATCTGAGAGGAAAATCGTCATCAGTCAAATCAATGGCACTTTTTTCTGTCTACCCAGGTAGTACGTTCTCGAGCGGTTGAAGTACCTAGCGGTTGTGTTTACCAAATAATTCTCGTAGGTACAAGATGCGATCTCCGCAGGGTTAACAGAATCGAAAATGTTGTAGAACGCACTAGTAGCTACTGCTAAAATTTTATAGTTTTGACAGTCAATTTAGAAGTGTTATAATATTATTTTAAAAAAATAATTAAATACACATATTCATATATATTTATATTTTGTGTACACATATTCATATATATTTTGATATTCGTGTGAGTAGTATGACAGAATCATCTTTTGAACATATAATTCGTACATTAATTTAAATAAAATCGAATCTTTTACAATGCGATTCAGAACAAATTCAAAGAAATCGAAAAGTTACAAATATTTTGACCATTTATAAACGATACTAATTTTGAATACAGCACTCTTTTCAGGGTGAAATGCCTAAACCAAAAAAAAATTGAATACTGGAAACTCTCTGGTGAAACAAATCATATCTAAACCTAAGATCTATTCGGTAAATAGTTTCTTTAGAAATCATCCAAAGAATATTAATAAAAATAATTTTGAAAAAACCGTATGATTACCCCACAATTATTTATTTATTATTTCTTACACGCCCTAATGGGCTTTTACACACTACAAAGTTTAATAGTTGAGTATCACAGTTATTATAAATTCTACAAAATTAAAACAATAAAGGAAACAATACAACGAAAAAAGAAAAAATATTAAATGTTACAACAAGAGCACATAATAAAATAAGATACATTAGTAAAAATGATAAGAAGTCTCACATAAATACATATTCGAAATAAAAATATATATGTTGCGGAAATTATAGATGTCTATTGTGTCTCGATAAGAGATGTGCAAAATGGGTACCCAAAACCATTTGAAATGCAAAATGGAAATGGGTCAAAACTTTTCCATTTGAAAATGCAAAATGGTTTTTAGAAAAGCATTTCAAATGCAAAATACATTTTTTTTAAATGCATTGAAAATGCAAAATGGTTTCTCAGGTCGAATAATTAAAATAATTATAGAATTTTTAAACAATTTTGTCATTTAATAATGGACATCAATGTAGAACAAACATATTACATGATGGTAAATCCAAAAACACCACGACTACAGATTATGAGACCACAAAAAATTTGCGCGGGACTAATGTTGCCAACGTAAAAACATAGAAACTGCTTTTAGGTTTATAAAAACAGTTTATTTTTAAACAAGACGTTATGCTGTGTAATTATTACTACGCGTGACAGCTGTTTCGCCCTCTGAAGGCATTATCAAACTGTTACGCGTAATAATAATTAAACTGCAGAACTTGTTTAAATAAACTGTTTTTATAAACTCAACAACAATATTGTTCCGTAACGCCGATTGCTTTTGACAGGCTGTGTAATAACCAATCGTATCGTCAGAATTTAAACTGTATAGTTTAAGTTCGCACAAGTCAGCTAAAACGACGGAGAGCCGTGAGCCGAGCCAGTTGAAAAAACACCGTTCGTCCCGTCAAATCTCGATCGCCGGTTGTCTAATCGGAATAATCCTAAGACGTATTTTTATCGCAATTTACTTTAAAACAACAAGTGCTAAAGAACCACAATTCCGTTCCAGTGCTGACAGATGAGGCTGATGCAGATTTCACCATCATTTCACCGGTAAGTTGCTTGTGAAGTAACGTTACGCATTGTGTTTCCGCATTCGCCTGTCGAAAACCATATAATTAATTTATTTGTTATCTGTGTGGAATAGCCCTTGAGTCGGCTATTCCAACCCCTGTTCGTTCTTCGAACAAATATTATGGAATATATAAAAAATAAAAATTAAAATGGAGGTCTACAAATTAAGCTTGATAGCAATAAATAGAAACTGCTATCTTACATTTAATATTACAGCGTCATGGCCCCATGTTCAGTATTTTTCGTAATGGTATCACTCAATTGCCAGGGCTCCTACCAGGGAGCAACTTGACAAATGTAAATTATCTCTCATAGCGAGGTAAAACCGACTGGTATTTGGGGGTTATGAAAAAAGGATGAGTAGAGATAGTAGGAAGATTGTTACAATAAAGCATTTAAAATGGAAAATGCATTGAGAAAAGCATTTAAAATGCAAAATGCAAAATGGAAAATACCCATTTTGCATTTTGCATTTCCATTTGAAATGGATTTATTTGAAATAAAGCACATCTCTGTTTATATACTTCAGGAACTTATGTTGAATCTTTTCAATGTTATCGGAATGAATATTGTAAAAGGGAGACCATAACGCTGGCATATACCTACTCTAGTTGGCATCTTACAAGTTTTTGTAAAACATGATAAATGTGCCTAAATTATTGAAGTCTTTTGAAACTCTTAAAACAAATCCAAGAGTCTTAAGAGCCTTATTGATAATGTTATTAAGAAACGTATTAGACGGTTAGAGGTCTTCTGTTTTCGGGTAGGGAAAAAAATTGTTTCTGAAAAACCCTACTGGCAATGATAGGTACTAGGTATCCATATACATCAACTGGAAGACAACAAAGTAAGTTGAACATTCGTCGCTCAAATTTAAGCCGGCTAAATCGGTCGCTGAAGCCTAGGTAAGCCGCAGAATAGTTCCCTTTTTAGACGCCGAGGCGTTTGCAGAAACAAATGTCAAAAATGACGTTTACGTGATGAGTTACGTACTTCAATCTCAATACAATTTTCCTATATTGTATAATTGTATCAGTATGGAATATTATATTCATCAATCTAAAATAGACATAAAATATGTCAACAAAAATATTTCTAGCTAAGAAATTTACTGTCGGTCAAGGGAAAATGTCTTTTATTTGGTGGCAGAATTGTAATTCCAGAATCTCTTAAATCTAAAGTCTTAAATTTAATACAATACGGTCATCTTGGTATAGTCAGATCAAAAGTTCTTGCTCGTTCTTATGTTTGGTGGTTAGGTATGAATCAATGTATTGAAGATATTATTACTAGATGTGAAATGTGTCAGTCAGTACAAAAATCTAACAAAAAATGTGCGTCATAATTGGCCTATTGCTGAAAGTCCATGGGAAAGAGTCCATTTGTATGAAAGGTTCCAAATACTTAATTAGTATGCGATTCATATTTAAAGTGGATAGAATTTTTTTATATAAAAATACTAAATATTCGGATTTATTAAAATTAAGTGGAGTTTTTTCCAGATTTGCTTTTCCGAAAACTATTGTTTGTGATAACGGTCCTATATTTTCATGTACAGAATTTTCTATTTTTTGTAAAGAAAAAATTATTAAATTATTATTTTCTCCACCGTATAATCCCGAGTCAAATGAATTAGCAGAATGGTCTGTTCAAACATTCAAAAAGATTTTAATTATATTTATGTACCAATTCAAAAAATTCTAAATTTTTGTCACCAGCTCAACGTCTAATAGATTGTTTGTATACTTATCCCTACTTCTGTCACGGGTTTATCTTCTATGGCTAAAATATTTTCGTATGAGCCACGTACACCTCTTAATATTTTGTCAGAAGAAAATAATGTAAATAAAAGTAAGCAATTAAGAAAAAATGCATTGAAAGAGTATGAGGAAAATGATAATGTATTGGTATACTTAAGGCATCTGAAAGGTCTTATGAAATGGGTTCAGGGAACTATTAAGTTAAATTAAGTTCATGGGTGTATTTTATTCATTTATTCGGAGGAGAGGAAAAAAAGGTCCATGTTAACCAAATAAAAAAGTTGTATAAAGTTAAAATCAAATTATGAAAATCCAGATTAATGGTAGGACTTGGGAAGTCAAGAAAATAAAAATGTTAGTGATCCTTTACCCAGCACTAGTGGGGAAACTGATGTAATAACTAGGGCTGGCAGATTGGTGAAACCCCCTGTCAGATTTAGTCATAGTGATTATGTTTAAGTTTTTTTGGTCATTGTAAATTAAAGGAGGAAAGGATGATATGTTTTGCTATGTTGGCAGTCCTGATGCGTCACGTGGGAGATAATAACAAATGTGTAAGAGAGTCAATAAACGTCATAGGTCTGAGTCAACAGTCTATATTCTTTAATAATTCCCGATATAACATAATCTAGACAACGTCTTTTTAGATAAACCTATTTTATTATTTTTATTTTAATGTGCGACATCTATTGAGTTTTCTGCAAGTCTAGGATGGATATTTATTTTTTGGTTAACTTTATTGAGTAAAACCTCACATTGTAATATTTAATTATTGAAGACTTTATTAGCGATTTCTAAACGAAAATCTGAAACAGAAAAATCAGAAAAGGATACGGTCACATCTAGGACTCGAACCCAGGATCCTTGCCTTGCCGGGGCACCGCTCTACCACTGAGCTAATGGGATCATATCCCCTACGGTCACATTTAACTGTATCATACTTCGAATAAGACCTAACATTTACTACATTTTTTCACCGCACATTTTTTATTGGCAACTATCATACATAAAGATAGTTTAGTTGATAGTTTCTTCAATGCTGGTTGACGTTAAGTTCATATTTTGGATAGCTGGAGTACTTGAAAAATTTAACAACTGACGTTGTAGCCAGTAAGAACCGTTTTGGAATGTGCAGTTAAAAATAAATCATAACGTTTCAACCTTGATAACTTGGTGATATTTCACAATTTACTGATCAGAATTCAGTTGAAACGTTGCTTGTAATGGTTTATATGTATATGTATTACTAATATTATATATTATTTTCATACAGCAACATAATAGTGTTACAATATAATTATATCATTAATTCTATGCACAGTGCCTTCCTAACATACATTTTCGGTATGCGGTATTCATTTTACAATCAATTGTTTGTATTTTACATTACACTGCGTGAAATTTTGACTAGTTGTAAGAAATGTTTTCAATTCACGGTTGGCCGCTGAAGAACATTGAAAAAGATTCGGCAAATGGCAAAGGGAAGCGAACCTTTTGCGAAGTAGTTTGTCTGTCTCATTTACACTATGCACAGTCAACTGAGCACGACAGAGATGGTAGCTCGCCGCTAACTGCGGGTGAGTGATCCCCGCATTCTAGGTATCCGTGGTGGTCAAATAGGAACACTGTTTTGGTTAATTTTGCTTACACTCTAGTTATATTACCTCAATCATGGATACATACATAAGAGCTATAAAATTAATTTAAATCTAATAATACACTAATGAAGAATACATTTAATGACCCAGTTAATCGCTTTACAAAGAAGTTATACCATTAATGATATTTTAAAGACAGTTCAGTAACAAATCAGCGCACAGGTACCAATCGCAGATTGTAAGATGCACTCAACTGAGAGTCAGCATGTAGCTCGCCAGATGATGCTTTCGAGAACATGAATAGCTGCACTCGGAACACGAAAAAGGTTTTTCTCAAGTGTGAGTTAGCATGTGTCTAGTCAAAATTATTTTTTGAGTAAAAGAATAGCTGCACTCGGAATAAGAACAGGGTTTTTCTCTACTGTAATTAATCAGGTGTTTGGCCGAATTTCCCTTTAGAAAACATAAATAGATGCACCCAGAACATGAAAAAGGTTTTTATCTTCTGTGAATCAGCATGTGGCTCGTAAGACTACCCTTTTGAGAAAATAAATCGTTGCACAAAGAACACGAAAAAGATTTTCCTCCACTGTGAGTCCGCATGTGTAACGTCAAATTTCTCTTTCGAGTATTAGAATAGTTGCACTCGGAACACGAAAAAAGTTTTTCTCCACTGTGTGTCATCATGTGCTTCGTCAATAGAGACTTTCAAGAACATGTATAGTTGCACTCCAAACATGAAAAAGGTTTTTCTCCACTGTGAGTCAGCATGTGGCTTGTCAGATTTATTTTTTGAGAACATGAAAACTTGCACTCCAAACATGAAAAAGGTTTTTCTCCACTGTGAGTCAGCATGTGCCGCGTCAGATTTACCTTGAGATAGCACGAATAATTGCACTCGGAACATGAAAAAGGTTTTTCTCCACCATGAGTCAGCATGTGGCTTCTCAGATTGCTTTTTAGAGAACATGAATACTTGCACTCCAAACATGAAAAAGGTTTTTCTCCACTGTGAGTCAGCATATGCAGCGTCAGACTTCTCTTGAGATAGCACGAATAATTGCACTCGGAACAAGAAAAAGGTTTTTCTCCACTGTGAGTCAACATGTGGCCCTTCAGTTGACCCTTTCGATAAAACGCGTAGTTGCACAAAGAACATGAAAAAGGTTTTTTTCCACTGTGACTCAGCATGTGGCTCTTCAGTTGATCCTTTCGATTACATGCATAGTTGCACCGGGAACATGAAAAAGGTTTTTCTCCACTGTGGGTCAACATGTGTTTCTTTAAATTTCGCTTTTTAGCATTTGAATAGTTGCACTTGGAACAAGAGAAAGGTTTTTCTGTTACACGGGTACGTACATTAATTGCAAAATTCGACTTAGGAGAGAAGGAGTAGTTGCGATGGGGAGGAGTGAATCCTTTTTCCACAGAGTGCGTCTGAAGATCTGTCGACAAATTGAACATGCATGAAAATTACTCAGTTATATAAATGAAGTAAGTACGTAGAAACGAAAAAAAATAGGAGAGGCCTAATTTTTAAGCTTACAATGAAAATTGGTTTTACCTGCTGCCTTGGTAATTCTTCCAATGCGTTCTAAGCATTCCTCTTTAATATCCGGCAGGTCTAGGTCAATTTTCATATAAGTAATACCCGCTTCATCTTGTCGGGGTCCAAGATCCTCATTGATGGTATTTGTCTCCACATTAATGCTTCCTGGGATAAAAAAGGACAATATGTAGAGTGAATCTTTGCATGGCCAGTAGGGTGGATTGATTTTTTGTTTTTGTGTTTTTCTTAGCAGCGGGGTATGGAATGGATGCTCTATGGGGATACCTTTAAAAGTCATTATGACAGCATTAAGATATTTCGAGTGCAAGTACTGCCCCAAGTCAATTCAAATTTTAAAAAAACGTCGAGAAACTAGAAAAAGAAGGGTTTAATCTTTGCTCAATAAAAGTAGTTAATATAAAAAAAAATTAACATTTCATTTACTAATAATATTATTTACTAATCAAGAAACAATTAAAGTACCATTGCTACACAAAAAATTACAAACAATGTTAAAAAATAAAGTCAAAAATCATAAAAGTTATTGTGTTTTAGAGTCCTTCTTCGAATTGAATACTGGCATTATACAACAAGATTCTAGCTTGTTTTGTATCCACCCTTCACGTCTTTCAGGGCCGCAAACAGTAGAACATGATGCCGTTACCATTTTGATGCATCTTTCCGTGGCTTGCGTGTGACAGGGCATCAATCGGAACCTACACAAAATGTTGGATTCGATAACTTCGTGGTCTGCAATGGCATCAATTATTGTCTCGCTAGATATCAGTTTTGTAAGAGGTGGTTCTGATGGTTTTTCCCAGTAGATCAAGTCAATATAGTCTGCTGCGTTGAAATTAAAAGTAGGTAGCTTAAATACTCATATTGGAGAGAACCCTGACGTAAGTTCTCGGATACTTTGAATCCGTCTCAGAGCCAACTCTCTAATTGGTTTTCGTTCGTCGTTTAACATACTAATAGGTTTATTTTCGCTGTGTCCAAAATACCCGTTGCGTTGAATTACGGAATCGACCACCTTTTTCAAATGCTCTGGAAGGTAACGGGACAATTTTATGGTTTCGTGGAGGTGTCTCGCCCAGTAAACACACGAAGGTTGTGTTTTTATTTTAAACCACATCGGAGCATACACTCTTAGCACAAATTCAGTCAATAACACCTGATTTTCTGTCGGATTCTTGGTTGAAATGTAAAATCGGAGAATAGTATTGGCTGTTGTTATCCAACGCGAATGACAGATTTTACCCGGGTTTCTTTTCGCTAAGTTTTCGTTACATTGTCTTTCGGCGATTGCTCGGCACATTTCCAATAAATAAAGCTGGTCTGTGCTAAGGTCGTCACGGGATTTTGTAATGTCCGGTAAGTTGCATTCTATTGCTTGAAATTCTATCACAGGAAGATGTTCACAGTTCTTGAGTAACTTTCCTAGTTGGCCGCTAAAGCTTCTAGGATCTGTTGTCGTTCCATAAAGGTATTTGAAAAGGTGTCTCAAACTTAACTCGTTAGCAAGTAACTGACAGACCAACCTCTGAAGTGGACGATAGAGCTTTCCTTCAAGAAGTCGAATAATGTCAGACTTAGTTCCATTATTAACTGCTGTTCCGTCACATCCGATGCCTACAATGCACGCTAAATCAATGGATTTTGCCACAAAATATGCAAACAATTTGTGAACTATTGTTTTAGCATCACCGAACTAAACGCCTATGTGGCAAATGTATTGTTTGCCAGGTTATTTCAAAAGACTGGTATGTTTTTCTTTCATAACATTTCTGCATTCATCCACCATGATTAATGTTTTATACTTTCGACCGTTAAACGACATGCAAATGCACGAATCAAAATGGGGCTGATTGATGGCAGTCAGTGTGGTCCTAGCGTGGTCCTCATTTGCAAGCAGCGATATCAAATAACGTCTGGCTGCGTCTTTTGAAATCACCCAGTTTTTTATGGTAACTCTCACTATGCTTTCTACCTTTGCATGGTTTAAGAATCGCCCGATATTTTTCATGGTAGTCCTTTATTCGCGCCAAAATTGTGAGATGTTCCACAATTGGTAAAGACGCTCGTTTCTAAATATTTTCTATTTTAGTAGCAACAATTTCACTAGTATCTCTTACCAAATCCTGGAATCGTTTTTCTGTGCTTTGCGAGACGTGAATAAAATATTTCATCATGTCTTCATAACTTGGTAACACACTAGCTGCTAATTACAATTGTTTACTGATGATTGCAATAACGCATGCAACACCCCCGCGGCCCCGCGTAACTGCGTGCGGGAATGCGCGGTGCGCGAGCGAGGCACGAAAATGGACTCAGCAATTTGTCAAATTTTCGCGGGAATTATCATCATATCATCATATTTTTTTATTGATATTATTTAAGGCGCGGCAATTTTTATTCATTATGAAATATAAAAGAAAAAATTTATGCATTAATATTGACAAAAAACTGTTTTATAAAGGGACAATTTTTTTCTAGATTTTAAATAATTCAACTGCTTTGGGGCAGTACTTGTTATCAAAATTTTAAATTGATATTTTGTATGCTTAATTGTATGTACCTAGAGCATCTATTCCGCACCCCGCGAAATCTGATTTATAAAAAATAAAAAATTCCATACAATGGCGATCCACCCTAATGGCCAGCCCCGAACCAAACGGCGCGGGCGCCTGGTTTAATTTTGGCTGCCCAAACAGTCAAAACTAGTAGACGCCAAGGCAGGCTATCAATGTTATCAATAATTAAATGATTTGTGTTTATTTGTAGCTCAGTATTTATCAAAAATAATAATAAGAGTGATGTGTTAGGTTGGGTATTTGACGCCCGGACTGCTCCAATTGGGCCCGGTTAGGGCCAGCCCCGTATCTACGTATCGTTGAAATAAAACGAAAATTTTTTTTTTTCAACAAGCAATAAACTATTTTTTTACGAATAAGGATATCATTGATCAACGATGTAGAAGTGGGAAATTGGATGAAAGTTTCAAAGGTCAATATCGGATAAAAATGACCTCAGATGTCCGCTTGAGGGACCGATTCTTAAAGTAGGAAAAAACCTGCTCTAGAGAACCTTAAGTTGGGGCTTTTAAGCCAATGGGATAGTGATTTCCCAATCAATATTTATGATTTTTTAACGTACAAAAATGAAGTGAAATTTACTTCATGTCCAAAATAAAAATAGCTGAAAATCGAGGAATCGACTTCTTATTGTGAATAATATAATTAAGTTACAAGAGTCTTGAATTTTGATATTTTCGGGCAAGGGCGCATTTAAGGGTAAATACCCAATACACCACATGTATTATAAAAGAGGACGTAATAAGTATGTGTCCTGTTTGCGCGACATTTCAAAACACACATGGATTCCTGACATCCGTATTTAAAGTTCTATATTTTACACGCATGCAAGCAACCAACTGGCTGTTTGAGTACTCTCCGCATATTGCAAGCATTCCTTCGTTACAGCTGGGAGGTCGAAATCTAAATCCGAAAAGGCAATTTCACCTCCATCTTCTTCCTGGAGCCCTGGTTCCGTCTTGATGGATATAGTATCTGGCTTCAGTAAATCCATGGTCTGCCTTGGTAGAGTTTGGTTATTTGTTTAACCCCAAACATATATATCTGAAACAGAACAAAGTTTTAACGGAATTCAAATATAAATAAGTTTTTAAAATTTGGCTTCTCAAGTCGTAGCAAAAATACACATTAGAAAACCTTGAAGTTTTGACAAAGGTTGAGAGAAACGTCGTTTATCTTGGGTAAACTCTTTATTTATTTACTGTTATGTCAACCGGTATTCCGTTGAAATCTACCTGTAATAAAACATCTGTAATAAGTGTTCAAATCCGTATACTCACTTGTTAGTGAAGATTCATACCACCCATCTTTATATATAGAATTCGCGCTCAATGTAAGCAAAGCCTATTGTCGGAATTTATTAAATGACGACAGTGGAAATTGTGTTAAACAAGGATGGAACCTAGAACGTGGTAATTTCGAATATTTTTATGTTTACTTGAATTCTCACGACTGGAAACCCTTATTAAAACTTAAAGATGTAGATTTAGCAGTAGAATATTTTTATAATGTAATTTATGACCTTTTTGACATGTGTTTTGAGAGAAAGCGTGTACCTTGTTTTGAAAGAAGATACCCTAAATGGTTTAATGGTGAAATTATTAGTGACCTGAAAAAGAAATGCAAACTTCACAGAAACTGGAGGCGCACCGGATTGATAAGATATCGGGAAAAGTTTTGTATTCTACGATCTAAAATCAAACGTAGTATAAATATTGCGTATAAGGATTACATAAATAATATCGAAAAAAACGTCAAGAGTGATCCGAAATCCTTCTGGAAATTTGTATCCGAAAAGAGAAAAGACGGTGGGTTTCTAAACTCAGTGTCATGGAATGGAAGTACTCATACTGGGCCCGATATTCCGGAAGCATTTGCGAATTACTTCAAGTCAGTCTATAGCGAACATAGTGCAGAATTTGACTCATACACCCCAGGCGGTTACTCTTCACTAGTTCAAAATGTTGAAATTTTAAGTGTAAATAAAAATGATTACCTAGCTGCAATTAAAAAACTAAAACCAAAAAAATCTGTTGGACCAGATTTTATTAACACAATTGTCCTGAAGGGATATGCAGATCCGTTAATGGTACCGCTTTTACATATCTTTAATATTTCACTTAACTCCGGTAAGTTCCCCGACCGCTGGAAAATCTCAAAGGTCACGCCCTTACACAAAAACGGCGATAAATCATGTGTATCTAATTACAGACCTGTGGCAATTCTTTCGGCACCGGCCAAATTATTTGAACTCGTAATACAAAAACGTATATACTATAAAGTAGAACCATTTCTCATAAACCAGCAGCATGGGTTTAGAGAAGGCAGGTCTACAACGACCAACTTAATGGTATTTACGGATTACGTCTCAAATAAATTGGACAATAACGAACAAATAGATGTCTCATATAATGATTTTGCGAAAGCTTTTGACAAAGTGGATCACCTTATATTACTGAATAAACTTGAAAGCTTCGGCTTCTCATACATGCTGCTTTTGTTCTTTCATAACTATTTGTCTAACAGAAAACAATACGTTGTTTACGGGCAGTTCACATCGAAACTCTACGCAACAAATTCTGGGGTCCCTCAAGGGTCTAATTTAGGACCACTATTATTTTTATTGTTTATTAATGACATAGGGATGTTTATAAGATTTGTAAAATTTTTATTATTTGCGGATGACATTAAACTATACACCTGTATAACGACAAATGAAGACTCCATTCGTCTACAAATCGATATCGACGGTATAGTAGAGTGGAGTCATCAAAATAAACTTCATTTCAACGGTAGTAAGTGTACAATTATGTGCATTACAAGGGCAAAGCGTACTTTATATTTTAACTATAAAATGTCTGGTACCTCTCTAAAACATATTTCGATAACGAAGGATTTAGGAATCACTTTTGACACGCGTCTGACTTTTCGAACTCATATCGATTCGGTGTGCAACTCTGCAATGCGAATGCTGGGTTTTGTTATATGTAATTCGAAATCTTTTACAAATACGGCAGTCATAAAAATGCTTTATTTTTCTCTGGTTCGCAGCATTCTCGAGAGTGGATCGATAATATGGGGACCCGAAGATGCCCTTTACTCAAATGATGTAGAAAAGGTGCAAAAAAAGTTTATGCGATACCTCTACATGCGAGAGTTCGGATATTACCCATTATTATATCCCTCTGATTTTCTTGCCGGAATGCTGGGGATAGAACGTCTAGACGTTAGGAGAAATATTGCAATGGTGTTATTGGCGCACAAGCTGCTAAATGGGCACATCTGCAATCCAGATATTCTGGAACGAATTTCTTTTTATGTCCCTGATAATTTCATCAGAGCTAGACAGCACAGATTATTTATTTTTCCAAGGGGCAGGACCAACCTACCAATGATCATGCCTTTGGGAAGAATAACTACTTTGTTAAATCACATTTCTTCTGTGATTGACATTTTCAATTTGAACCAAAGAGAATTTAAGACGGCAATAAGCATACTATTTAACAAATCTGGTTAATCAGATAGTATTGATGTACTTACCCATGCAAATAAATGTATGTACTTACTTATTATTTATTATAAACTGTTATTTGTGAAATGTAAATGGATTATACTGTTTTTCACAATAAATCAATAAAATAAAATAAAATAAAATAATACGTATATTTGTAGGAATTTTAAAAAAATGTATTTGAAATTCTAATCTAATAATAGGTAGATGTCAAATTACAGTTTAAACATTCTGTTGTGACAAAACGCCCAATGATTCACAACTAAACTGGAAGAACCACCGCTACAAAAATGAAAAGAATTTAAGTTTTATTACTTACGAATAACCATCACATGCATGAAATAATAAGTTTAACAGGGCGGGATAAACGGAGTTTAGAAACAGGGAGATTGTCGGAGAAGAAAGCGCATGTCAAAAAATATATAGGTTATGCATAGACAAGAATGAAGTCATAGACAATTAATATAATTTTCATGAATCTGCCATTTTAAGAAAATGATAATTTATTTCGATTTGCGTCTTGTAAATATTAAAGCGATAGCAGGGGGCTGACTCTGTATCTCTCACAAGCGTCCGTACCGCGGGTTTACGACTGACAAACCCGTCTTCACTGATTTTGGTACTCTTTAGCAAGTCGTAAACTCGAATTTAATCGAAAACTCAAACTGACAGCTTGATATGCCCCTAGGTATCCATGTGACTTGAATTCACAGAAAGGCCAAAGCAACCACGTGCGCCTGCATCTGTCTCTGTGATTTCACACGCAGATGGAGGCGGCAGTCGGATATTATTAGACCTTAAGTATTTAGTAAAGAGCCTGGCCGGAAATCGCAATAAAAATTTAGAAAGCCAACTCAAGCAATACACCCATTAGTCGGCAGATTTATCTCTAGACCCTCATTAAGTAGTAATTCTGAAATGGGAACGTTAAGCCAGCGACCCGGCAGTAAAACAAACCTTCGCCCAAGGCTAGGCTAAATTGTAATTGTTTGAAGGTCATATTTAAAAACGTAATTTTAAAATATTGAACATTAAGTATAAATCTAGATGTAAGAGTAATTGTCAACTTAGATTAGAAATTTAATTGCAACCAGATATTAATTAAGTGTATGCATGCATAATGTTAAGATACTTAAATATATATTAAGATTTTGAACCGTAAGTTAGTACGAATCAGCCAGACAGCGCAATCTAGCGGTGAGAATGGCGATGCCAGCGCCACGGACTCAGCCAACGCACCGAAGTGGTGTAAAGCTTAACCACTATAGTTCAGCACCCCACCATAGGCGCGCTACGGTCACCGGATTGCGCGGGTGAATACCACTGATTCAGCTCTCGACAGTCACGCTCTCGCCTCTCAGGAGTCACCATCTCGCGTCCGCCGAGAAACCTCTTGCCCTCCCCCTTGGAGCGGTCACCGAGGCTCCTCCCGTAACCCCGCGAACTTCCGCCCAGGAAGCCAGAGTGGTCGCCAGACTTCCGCCCAGGAAGCTGCCTTCTCAGAAATCGCTGCCTGCCAACTCCGCCCTCCGGAGCCTTGGCCCAGGCTGAACTGATTCCGCCCTTCGGAACCAACCCAAGTTGCCGCTTTTGTGTATCAGTGATAAGTGCGAACGTGGAGTACGTGGTTCCAGAATCATCATAAAGGGAAGTGCCTAAACAATTTTTGCATAATTATCTCGTAACGTGACCCAACTTTTAAGACATTGAATGAACAATAATTTAGGATTAAGAAAAAGGACAATTAATTTAAAGAATTACAATTTAAAACTATCATTAAGCTAGATTAAGACTAACCCTTCTTTATACATTTTTTTAAAATAAATTTTAATCGTGTTCGAACTGAAGTAACTTCTTTTTTTTGTACTCGTTCCTCCTTATCTTTTACCTGAATAATATTAATTATTAACTTCCCTTAAGTAGAGTTGTAACAAGCTCAACGTTTCGCTTTAGATCGACGTCTGCCGCCGCTCCTTGTATTTTGACAGTTCTTGTTAACTTTGGTACTCTCTACCTCCGAAAGCTAGAAACATTATAGCTCCAAAGGCTTGAATGTCGGGTTTATCAAAATAGGTCAAACTACCTCTGGTTTGGGACCGTTTAGAGCTTTATATCGCCGAACGACATATTTTTCCAAGTTAATAAAATCGAATTTACTAGTTTGAAAAGGTAAGTAATTTCATTTATTTCGAATTAAACAATACCTCAACCGAATTGATAAATATATACCCAACCTATGCACTTTTAGGCACAGATTATGGAAATTACACTTCGTTTCAACAATTACTACGAGAAAAAACTATTTACGTAAACAAAATAGGTTATTTAAGTCATTTGTGCGTAATTTAGATTGGAAGGAAACTTTTGCAAACGTCAAACGCTGCAAAGGGATAGTTTTATAAGGAAAATTTTGATGTTGAATAAAATAGAATTTTAATGCATCTTTTACAATATAAACCGATGTAAATAGTTGTTTCTTGTAGTTAGCTGAATATTTTATCTTTACTAATATTATATGCCCAATAGGTACATGGCTGTTTCAATCTTTCAATTAGCCACAATGGGAGGTTATCTCTGCCTGCTATTTATAAATAGAGCTTTGCTCGCGGAAGACCTCCGGGAAGAGAGAGTCCGAAGACGTGAGTTGAGGGATCTCTCGAATCCGTTGAACATACCTGCAACATTATTCATTTCCAATTATCGGCTGTCGCAGGACATTTTCACAATTTTGTGTGAGGAACTGAGGCCGATACTGCCTGTACGTAGGCGAACAACCGGAGTGCCCTTGGAACTTAAGGTGAATACAAAATTATTTAATTAATCATTTTTTTCTTACAATATCTGCAAATCCCCAATACTTAATCCCCAAAACTTAACAGCACTTTCCGGTGGAATTACAATTAGAAATTAAAAATAATTCTTTTTAGTCCATTACCTGTACCTAGGTACTCTTTCATTTATACAGTTTGTATTGTTTCTTTCTGCCAATCTTATCTTCTATTGCCGTGTATTTGCCGTACTCATAATACATTATTTATTTTTAAGGTTCTAACGACACTCTCATTTCTTGCGACAGGGTCATACCAAAAAATTGTAGGGAACGATTTTCATTCAAGCCTTTCGCAACAAACAGTGAGCCGACACTTGAACGAGATTGTGTCGGCATTAAACAGTATAATGCACCGGCACATCAAATTCCCAGGAACACAACAAGAAAGGAATTCCATCAAACAAGGGTTTGTTTTGATCTATTGTATTTTATTGTTACTTATCTTGTTTACCCGAGGATTGTGGCATATTCAGATGACAGACTATAACGTCTCCACTAATGAGGAATGAATGCATTAACATGAATAATATATTGGCATTCAAGCGTAGTCTAAGGCCAATTTAAATAAATAATATATCATTATCGTCATAGAATAGAAGAATTGTAAAAATGCCATCCATGTAGATTTGAATGGAAACCAATATCGCCACTGACTTGGTACCTTTTGGTTCTAACCCATTTAGCACATGCTCTATCTTTCTTTCACTTAAATTTCATGATGAAACAGTTTGTTTTTGAAATTTAAGCAAACAACGGTCCGTCTTAACGATTAAAGTAATATTAAATTTATAACATGTTGTCTGTATCGAGGTTGAAGGAAGGAACAATAAGAAATACAAAAAAAAACTAAATTACGTATGTGATGTAATATTTTATATTTGTAGATTTATAAGAAAACAACAGATATTCATCTTTTTACAGCCTCCATACAGTTACCAATGTATTACAGAAAAGATTATGCATTTAGAACATGTACAGTAAATGAGAAATGGTAAAAACATATTTAGATAAACAAGTAGTAGCAATAACAAATGCATGATACAGTAAGTACATGTGTATATTATTACATACTAATCCAACTAAACGAATCATTATATTGATACTAATCCAACTAAAATGTTGCACCGCTTACGAAAAGTAAAGCCATTCAAAGAATGTGTGTACAAATGAAATAGTTATGTGAACGGCCCCCTAAAGTATTGCCACTTAGTCAAAGCACGTTTGTCTCAGTAACGTATCTACACTCTATTCATATCATCTACGGTATATTGAACATTTAATAAAACTCAATATGAATAGTGACGTTACTTTGGAAAATTTGTGTAATTTGTCATTTGAAATAAAACAAAATTTACACTAAATTTATGGTTTATACAATGAAGTAGGGAAGTATTTAAGTACAAATCTTATGACATCAGAAAAAAATTTGGTTTTGATTTATTAAATACATAAAACAAAATCAGAAACATACTTTTTCAGATGCGAGATCAAAAAAGTAGACCATAAAACTTATAGCGATAAGTTGGTACAACTAGAAATGGTTGATAGGAAATAAGTAAGAGTTATAAAAGTACCTTTTCTACAATGGGTACTAAATGGTAAAAAGTGATGGTACATGTGCCAGAATCGGCTGTTAATTAGTCATATTTCAATAAGGCGCCGCATTGTCGCGTCTCCAATACATAGTAGTGCTTGCTGCAAGCACAGCTCTCAGCATGTTGTCCTGAAACCATAAAAACAACTAAATTATAAAAACTGTATTGATAGTTCAGTATCTATATCGATTTTAATCATAAAACTCTATATATGTTTCAGGTTTTATGAGAAATATCAATTTCCGGGTATAATTGGATGCATAGACGGAACCCATATAGCAATAATAAAACCCAAAGTCCACGAAGGGGCATATTTCAACCGAAAAGGTTTCCATTCGATGAATGCTCTCATGGTAAATAAATATAATTTTTTTTTAAATATGGACAAACTAGCTGATACACCTATCATATAAAATATATCATGCTATTTTTCACCTGTAGATATGCGACTCAAACCTAAAAATAATAGCTATATGTGCGAGGTATGGGGGTGCATCACATGATGCACACGTATGGGAAATGATGGCAATAAAACCACAATTGGAAGAAGCAAATAATCGAGAAGCTTTCTGGCTTTTAGGTAAATTTCATTCATTTTTTTAATAAAGTGGGCTATTTTTAATGTATTTGTTTAAATATGTATATCAAATATTATAATATTTCAGGAGATTCAGCATTTCCGCTTATGCCATACATGATGACCCCCATCTTAAATGCGGTGCCGGCATCGCCAGAAGAGCATTACACGAAATTGCAATGCAGGGTTAGAAATTGTATAGAACGCTGTTTTGGGATTTTAAAAGCAAGATGGCGCTGTCTTTTAAAACATCGTGTGCTTCATTATACCCCAGTAATGGCAGTGAAGATAACGAATGCATGCGCTGTTCTTCACAATATTGCCATTGAAGCTCAAATGCCAGAACCAGAGGATGTTATTATTGAAAATGATTGTAGAGAAGTGTTTGATATTAACAATCGACACGACAATAGCCTCAGGCAAGGTCGGCTAACTCAACGTGAGCTTGTTGAGACTCTCAATCGCCACAATTAAACCAGCTCTCTAAAATCATCTTCAATAATAACATCCTCTGGTTCTGGCATTTGAGTTTTAATGGCAATAATATTTTAATGTTGTAATTTTTGTCTCATCTGTTTTTAAATGACAATATTAATATATGTACGAGTATATTGCCATTATAATGTCTAATATACAATAAATCATATCTTACACTTCCGTTTGATAACCTCTGAGAGTATCAGAGCCATCATCTGTTTCATTTCTTTGAGAAGTTCAATTTTCTCCCGCTTCATTTGGATCTTCTCCCGCTCCATCTGAAGGAATTCATCCATTCTATTTTTGACTGAAAGTGAAAATATTTATGTAATTTTTTTATAAATATATTTGTTACATACGATTCTTACTCTTTTTCATAGCATAATTCCTATACACCCCAAGATATTTCAGTGTAAGTACTTACATAGTCGTTTAGAAACGTTGTGCGAGGCGTTTCTTCTGATGCCAGATGGCCCAGGCTCCGGCTCCGGCTCCGGCACAGGCTCAGGCTCCGGCACAGGCTCCGGCTCCGGCACAGGCTCCGGCACAGGCTCCGGCTCAGGCTCCGGCACAGGCTCCGGCTCAGGCTCCGGCTCAGGCTCCGGCTCAGGCTCCGGCTCCGGCACAGGCTCCGGCACAGGCTCCGGCTCAGGCTCCGGCACAGGCTCCGGCTCCGGCACAGGCTCCGGCACAGGCTCCGGCTCAGGCTCCGGCACAGGCTCCGGCTCCGGCTCCGGCACAGGCTCAGGCTCCGGCACAGGCTCCGGCTCCGGCACAGGCTCCGGCACAGGCTCCGGCTCAGGCTCCGGCACAGGCTCCGGCTCAGGCTCCGGCTCAGGCTCCGGCTCAGGCTCCGGCTCCGGCACAGGCTCCGGCACAGGCTCCGGCTCAGGCTCCGGCACAGGCTCCGGCTCCGGCTCAGGCTCCGGCACAGGCTCCGGCTCAGGCTCCGGCACAGGCTCCGGCACAGGCTCCGGCTCCGGCACAGGCTCCGGCACAGGCTCCGGCTCAGGCTCCGGCTCCGGCTCCGGCACAGGCTCCGGCTCAGGCGTCGCGGCGATTAACATATCCACACTGGGAATAATTTCTATCTGTAAAAAGTAATAAACTACCTATTTAGTTTTCCAATCCATATTAAAATTTAACTGTGCATGCATATGATCTGAAACATACAAACTCGAAAGGAGTCTCCTCTCCAGGTACTCCATCAATGAGTTCTGGCCCAATAATGGCCAGAATTTTGTCCTCGAGTGGGGTGAGAGGTGGAACCCTGCTCACCCCTCCCCCAGTTTGGCACATCTCCACTCGAAGCCGCGACGCCTTCTTCTTCGCGTTGCTCCTCAGGTCCCTCCAGGTCTGAAACAATTAAATAATTAGTCAAACAACTATTCTGGTGAAATAGATTATTTGGAATTATTATAATATGCACATACTTGCTGCCACTTTTTTCCGGTTTTGCAGGTTCCAAAGCCGAGAGCGTTTAGATCCTCTGCTAACCTCTGCCATTCTCGTAGGTTTTGCAGGCGTCCCTCCAAGCCCTGGAACCTACCGGAAGCCATGGCAGGCCTCTCCGAGAGCCACGCCACCAAAAACTCCAGCTGCACACTCGTTGCCCTTTTTTTAATAGTCTGTAGGAGAATTATCATGTATTACATAACTAAAAATGTAAAATAAGTAAATGAACATCACGAAAATGAGGTGACTAATAAAAAACTGACAAAAGCAAAAATATACACTACCTAGTGAATATAATAACATAATGAGTAGCGTCATTAGGTGAAAAGAAATCTACAAATAAATGTCATTTGTACGTATAAAACACTGTTCATTCAAAGCGAATTTGAGGTTATAAAGTCCTTTACTTCTTGGAAAGGTTACGATACCTAACGAAATACATTTACCAACGTAAAAAAATACAGAATAAACATGAAAATTATAAATAATTGTACAACTTACGGTCATTTTTCCTTATTTAGTGATAAATGAATCAATTGTTCAAAATGCATCAATGGGTAACATAAATTCAGCGGAAACGTCAAAATTCAGCGCGCTAATAAATATGCCAATAGACAATTTTGGCATTTCTGTATAGAGTTATGTGAGATGCAAACGTATACGACGCCGACGACGCTAAAATAAACCAAACTTTATCCATGTCGTTACAGAGTACCGTTTTAAGTCCGATGTGATAAATTTGGCCAAACAGAAACGTTTTCGTTTGTGATATCGAAATTTACCGAGTAAGCCCCCTGCTCACCGTTGGCGAACGGGTGAGTCACTACTGATCCGCGAACGAGTGAGCGGCTGATTTAGGAACCGGATCTTACGGATCCGTGTAGAGATCCGGCTCACTGAGCCGACTCGTTCGCGAACGACTCACTTCTAGTACCAAACGGGCGGCGGTCAAGGAAACACTTTAAAACTAGAAGGATTGGAGCGATTTCTCCAGGAGACATTATGGGAGGAATCTTGCGGACATATTGTTCCTGTTTAGCTATCTGTTGTAATCGCTGGTCATCACGTTATCCTTTATAAATTTTGCAGAACTAATCTATGAGTCGCATGGCGCCCTATTATGAAACAGGTCAGATTATAATCGTTGTATTCCTTTATCACTAATTAACTTATAAAATTGGTACCATTTAATTCCAACTGTGCTAGTGATCTTCATTCGAAGCACACACCTTGAGATATTGTTATCTATCTTAAATTATGAACCTCATGTTCTGGTTAAATCTAATCCTAAATAATAACTAAAATAATCGTTGTTTCGTTCTTTGACAATAAATGATTTCTTGTGACATACTTAAGTTGTTTCAATACTATCTATCTAACACCTACCTCACACTATGGTATTTGTTGTTCTTAACTTATATTTACTGTTACAATAGCATAATTAACATAAATGATAATTATTTATTGTTTTTTTTTTTGTTTATTTATTGTTTTGGTGTTTAATACATTTAAATGATCATTATTATTTTATAACAATAGCGCACCAACGCGTCTTTATTAATTTTAGCAATATTATTCTATTAAAATAGCGCCCTACGTGGTTTGATTTGTACATAATTGAATTATTCCATTACAATGGCGCCCAACGTAGGGCTCGAACCCACAATCCTGAGATTAAGAGTCTCATGCTCTACCGACTGAGATATCCGGGCATAATAATGAGTACGCACGTGTTTATACAAATATCTCTTTTGAGAAGCCGAAAAAATTCAGTCGGAACACGAAAAAGGATTTTTTCCACTGTGAGTCAGCATGTGGTTCGTCAAATTTTACTTTTGAGTACATGAGTAAATACACTTCAAACATGAAAAAGGTTTTTTTCCAGTGTGAGTCAGCATGTGGCTGATCAGATTGCCTTTATAAGTAAATGAATTGTGGCACAAAGAACATGAAAAAGGTTTTTCTCCAGTGTGAGTCAGCTTGTGGCTCGTCAGATTACCTTTTTGAGTAAATGATTTGTTGCACAAAGAACATGCATAAGGTTTTTCTTTAGTGTGAGTCAACATGTGGCTCATCAGAGCGCTTTTCCAATGAGATGAATAGTTGCACTCAGAACATGAAAAAGGTTTTTCTCCAGTGTGAGTCAGCATGTGGCTCGTCAGATGACCTTTTTGAGTAAATGATTTGTTGCACAAAGAACATGAAAAAGGTTTTTCTCCAGTGTGAGTCAGCATGTGGCTCGTCAGAGTGCCTTTTTGAGTAAATGATTTGTTGCACAAAGAACATTCATAAGGTTTTTCTTTAGTGTGAGTAAACATGTGGATCATCAGAGCGCTTTTCCAATGAGATGAATAGTTGCACTCAGAACATGAAAAAGATTTTTCTCCAGTGTGAGTCAGCATGTGGCTCGTCAGATGACTTTTTTGAGTAAATGATTTGTTGCACAAAGAACATGAAAAAGGATTTTCTCCAGTGTGAGTCAGCATATGCCTGGTCAGATTGCCTTTATGAGTAAATGAATTGTGGCACCAAGAACATTTAAAAGGTTTTTCCGCAATGTGAGACAGCATGTGGCTCGTCAATAATTTCTTTTGAGTACACGAGTAGCTGCACTTAAAACATGAAAAAGATTTTTCTTTAGTGTGAGTCAACATGTGGCTCATCAGAACGCTCTTCCGATGAGATGAATAGTTGCACTCAGAATATGAAAAAGGTTTTTCTCCATTGTGAGTCAGAATGTGACTGGTCAGACTGCTCTTTTGAGTAAATGAATTGTTGCACAATGAACACGAATAAAGTTTTCCTATAGTGTGAGTCAAGATATGGCTCATCAGAACGCCCTTCCGATAAGATGAATAGTTGCACTCGGAACATGAGAATGGTTTTTCTCCAGTGTGAGTGCGAAATTGGGCTTCAAAATTTGACATATGATGGCTGGAGTTTTCCCCAGGATGCGTCTTAAGATCTGGCGACAAATCTGAAAAAGAATACGGACAAAAAGGGTTAAGTGTAACTTATTATCTCCACTTACATTAGAAAATTCATAAAAAAGTAGAAAAACAGTAGAGCAGAAATATCTAAATCTTATAAACATCGGTTTTACTTGGTGTCTGGGTAATTCTTTCAAAGACTTCTAAGCATTCCTTTTGAACACCCGGTAGGTCTTTGTTAAATTCCATGTAAGGAAATCCCCCTTCATCTTCTGCTCGGCGTCGAATTTCTGCCTTGATGGCAAAAGTCTCCATAATAATGGTACCTAGAATAACAAAGAAACGATACATACGTTGGAAATTGAAATACATAAAAGGTATTATTTTAATTAAAATAACTTGAAATTAAATATGTTTTTACGATTAAAAGATTTAATTGATTAACAATGTAGAAGCGTAAATTTGTACAGAGACTTTACGGTTAATTTAGGAAACGGGAATGATCCCATTTGAAAACCATTTGCTCTTGAGCACCTCCAGTTGTAGTTGGCTAGTTAAAAGTCGATAGAATGATGTTTTTTTCCAACAATATTTGAATCCTATAATTTCTATACCCACTATATCCAATTTTTTGACAAAATGATCTGAGTATGACATCTTGTTAACATTTTTGCGAGCAACAAGAGGAGCCTAAGATTGAGTTTCAAAACCCTCCTTATCACGACCAAAAACCATGTTAAAACTGCTAGTGAGAAACCAAATCCGCTATATCATACAGAATTCAACCAATCACAAGCAGTTATTTTGACATAAAACAATATGGCCGCCGCTCTGACGCCACGCTTGTGTGTCAAAATGATCTACGCGTGTGTTTCTAAACCCGCCATGTCGGCTCAGTTGACTTTCAAAAGCCTTTATATCACGAAGTGAGTATCAAAATCCACTTTATCCATTTTATTTATCGAAATTACTTAATTATTGCTAGAAATATATAGAAAAATAAATGCTTTTAGATATTTTATTTCTCCAATTCACTATATAAAAAATTGTAATGCAATTACTTATGTACGCTAGAGATGTGACAGTTTTTTGAGGTTTTATCCAAATCAATGAAAGTTGATATAGCGGGTATAGAAATAACACGACTCATTTATTTATAATAATACAAAAAAAATTTTCATGTTCCAAATAAGATGAGGTAAAAACTTAAGAAACCGGGGACCTTTTGGTAGAAATGTTTCATTCTACACTCTATCAATTTAATCACCTTTCAGACAAAACATAACATATCCTTATTCCCTTACATAGCGGTATAGTATTTTTATCTTATAATTCTCTAACTTCTCCATTCTATTCTTGCAACCCAAACTAGTTTTTCATCATTTTTCTTTTTCATATATTAGTAATGTATAGATTCCGTTCAAACTGTAAAATTCACCCGCCATAACACAGGGTCATCCCTAGCATGGAGGGTGAAATATCACAAAAACCATATGTACCCTCTAAGTCTTGTATTTATTTATTTATTTATTAATCTTAAGTTAGCTCACATCTTCGTGTGTGCTAATAGTTTTATAAACATATAAACATGTACATTGTTTGGCAAACATAATCTCTCTTTAAATATTTCAATAAAGTCACAAAAAAAAGAAACATTAATAATTGAGATAGACACATAGAAAATAAATTAATTAATTAAATAGCGACTTCTGAATTCAAGCCGTAAGGCTCTCGATTAGTAATCCGGTGGTCGGGGTTCAACTAAATATTATTCGATTAGTTTGTGTTATTTCACAATTTTTTCCTTCAAAATAATATACAACCTTCTTGCGCCACGTTGCAGTGGATGTTGAGTGGAAGATACTCTGAGTATCGTCCAGGAGTAAAGACACAAGTCACAATTGAAATGTTGATTGATATGGCTTTGGCCGTGTTTGGTGACAATAGGTGAATAGCCAGGTAAATCTCACTTTTGACTTCCCTAAGCTGAAGATACTCTAAGTATCGCCCGGGTTTAAAAATATAAAATACCGATAGAATATAACTAAAAATAGATAAAAAATATTTATAGATCTATTCTTATGAAAATAATTTTTTGAATGTAACGTGGCTGAAATAGCTTTGGCCATGTTTATTCAACTTCCACATCTTTATCTCCTTCCCCTTCCCTCTACCTTCAGCCTCACAACATACTCCAATTGCCCCAAGATGGTACGGAGCAGTTTTGACTTTGATGCGGTATTTACAAAAAACAACTCAGCAAGTTTAAAGTGTGGTGTAGTTTGGCAGTTTCCAGCAAAGACATATTTTATGGCAAATACCAAATATGTGTAAATACGGCAAGAGAGGACGTCATACACAAGCATATGTCTTGCCTGCATCACAATTCAAACATGAATCAATGTATCGTAAATTTCTAATGGCAAAACTATATTTATTTTTCCACGATATCCATGAGGTAGCTTAGCATCAAAAACTTATTTTTCTCAAATTACAATCTTCTATGAAATTTTATTTATTTTCTGTCTTAGGAATGAGTTTATTAAATTTGGCAAAATAATTTGATTTTCTTTTTTTTTCATACAAATCTTACTCGAATTTACTTAACTATTACATTATTTTTGGGTACCGTTGAATTATTTCTGGAAATAATTTTCTTACGTTTTGTTATAGTTAAGGAGACATAATGGCTTAAGTGCGACTTTTGTAAGATACACTTCCCGTATTAGATACTATTCACCTGCGAAAATTCAGCATTTGCCTAATTTCCTGTATGGGCCGTTTTTGTATAGATTCACTGAACTATTAAAAAAAAGATTTTACCTGCTCTCTGGTTAATTCTTTCAAAACGTTCTAGGCATTCCTTTTTAATATTCGGCAGGTCTATGTCAATTTCCTTTTAAGTAAATCCCACTCTATTATTTGCTCGGGGTCGAAGATCCGCCTTGCTGGTAACAGACTCCACTTTAAAGCAACCTGAAAAAATTAAATAAAGTTAATTAACAATCGATAAAAAAAAATGTTTGAAATTTGTTGAATTTTTCAAATTCTGTTACACAAACCATCCTAAGAGACAAGGTTAATTTAAGAAATAGTAATGCTCCCAGATGTCAGCTTCAGTGATTTGAGTAACTTAAGTGCGAAGTTTTATTCCGGCGTCAAAGGAGTGATAAGGTTAATACCAAATATACTTATACGCAACAAGAGAGGAAGGACATGGATTCTGAACATCCGAGTTTAACATTTCGTACATATGCATTGCAACTAACTGGTTGTCTGCGAACTTTCCGCATATTGCAAACATTCCTTCTTTACATCTGAGAGGTCGGCATCTATATGCGTATTTGAAATTTCACCTCCGCCTCCTTCCTGGGGTCCTAGATCCGTCTTGATCGTAACAGTCTCTGGATTTAGTAGATCCATGGCACTGCTGTGGTAGCGTTTGTTAATTGTTTCAAGCCCAAACAAACATACCTGAAACAGAAAATAGTTGTAAATTAACGGAACTCAATGAATAAGCTCTGAACACTTGGTTTTGCTTCGAATAATCTGTCAAAACAATGAAGTCGTATAGTCGTCAAAACACGTAATTCGAAATGAGGATATAATTGCGATTGTATCTAAGACTAAAGTTAAGACGTTTGAAAACGGTTTAAAAAATGGTCTTCGATTGTCAGATAACTCAATAACTAGAGATAAAACCGTATTGTCGTTCTGCATTTAACAAATATCGGTAATCCATGTTTTTTAAATAATCTGCGATTATTTTTAACAAATGCCCTTCGAATCCAAGACTTAAGATGGAAATTTTGATGTCTTGACGTTTTAGTTTAGTATTTTGAGTATGCCATAGAACTAATTTAAGAATCGTGGTCGGTCAGTTTGATTGGTTATAACGACTGCTATCAAATAGCGATGAATATTTGGTATTAGCACTAACGAAAATCTATTACAAGTATGAGAAGATAAAATTAACAACTTGGGTTAAACAGAGTTTGGAAAAAGGATAAACGAAAGCATGTGTTGACAAAATACTTTAGTTAAGTTATTCACAGACAGTCATGAAGTCGAAGTCAATTATAATAATTATCAGGAAACTGACCTTCTGGGTTAATGATAATTTCATTGCAATTGCGTCTTGTATAATATTATTAGGCAATTAGAGGGGACCCACCCTTTCAAAACGACTGTGTGAAGAAACTGATTTATTAACCTCAGCCGCACACATCAGCACTAGGAGATTCTTTGCCCGATGACTGTGCGGCTGCATCGACCTTGAGAAAAATGAGAAAGAAATTTCATAGATAATTTATTTAATAGCTGTCAGAGAAGTTACACTAGTGATGGGCGGGATCGAAACATGTACAAGATCGAAATATTTTAATCAAAACATCAATATTATGGAATGATTATTCGAATTAATTGCTCGCAGTTCAGCAAGAGAGTGGGGGCAGACAAGGGCAGCGGTTTGTCTCATTGGAGGAGTGGGTTGCGGCACATAGACAATTATTATTTTTTTTTCCTCTTCTATAGAAGCTGGCGCTTCTGTTTAAAAGAATGGTGAGTATCAAAATGAAGAATATTTAGTGTTTATAATTTTGAATAATAAAATTTATAATTAATTGCAAAGATACTTTCATTATTTTGGAATTTATGCTATTAGTGATATATCGGTAGTTTCTGTCTCGGACATAAATGACTTGGGTATATGGTTTGACATGAAACTCAATTTTATAAAGCATATAGAAATTATATCCAATAAAGCTTTGAAAATGTTGGGCTTTGTTTTAAGATTATCTAATGATTTTCACAAAATCTATACTATCAAAACATTGTACATGTCACTAGTTAGGAGTCATATCGAGTATAATTCCACAGATTAGTCTCCAAATAATGAAGTTCATTCACGTACCATTGAAAGATTCCAAAATAAATTATTATGATATCTAAATTTTAGAAAAGCAATTCCTAGAGAATGCCAAGATAACGGCTACCTTCTTAACCATAGAAACCTTATGTACGCCTGGAAGGCGTACACACAATCTTAAATTCTATTCCTCTTTCTAACGGTTGAAGTTAGCGCCTCGTGCTTTTTAACCAACCTAGTGGCTAACAAGAGCTCGCCAATGGTACCTGCATCACTAAGGTAAGTCCAGCCATTTTAGAGTTTTTTAGGTATAGTACGCCTGCGAGACGTATGTTTAGGCTTTGTGTAACTTTTTACTAAGATTATATGTTTTTGCTTTCGTTAATTTTTCATTCATTTTATGATTATTTTGGTATTGTTTCAGATACCAATATGTCATGGTATAATATATTAAACAGTAACGATATTTTGAAAATCTTAGATTAAGAAGATAGACCTTCTCTGGGAGAATCAGCTCCTGAAGACGAAGACAGCTAGTTTGGACGATATTCAAAGCGAAGATGAGAATAAATATGTAACTGAAGAGGCTTTCCCTTTACAAGAATCTGCTCCCACTGAAGAAGCCGACTTAAAATTTCAAAAGCTGACATAGCATTTGATGCTGCTCATTCTTTGCAATCTGCCAACTCAGGGCGAAATTATCGTGTTCCTGGAAATACTCTTCGCGGTAAGAATGGACGCGGGACGTTGGTCAACAAATAGGGGTCAATCACCTCACATAACTTCAGTTATGAATGAAGTCCGCACCTCTCGAGGACCAGCTCAAATTACAAATTAAATATACTGGGCACTATTCGATCAAATAAGCGGGAAATTCAAGAAAAGTTTAAGAACTCGAGATCTCGACCGGTTGGCAATTCCACGTTTTGTTTTGATGGCCCTCTGACACTTCTATCGTACAAACCACCTGCAAATATGGTTTACATTTTATCTTGTGATGAAAATGCAATAATTAATAATTTAAGTGGCAAACCAGACATGATTCATTTCTAGAACCAAACAATAGGAGGAGTAGATAAATTTGATCAAATGTGCTCCTCAATGTGGTGCAGCCGCGAAACTAATAGATGGTCAATGACTGTATTAACATGGCTTTTGTCAATTCTGCTGTAATTTATGGCCACAAAATAAACCATTAAACAAAAAATAATTCATTAAACAACTCAGCTTATATAGACAACTCCGACTTATATAGACAAAAATACTGATTCAGGTAATAAACTTCAGGCACGAGAACCAGAGCCCAAAAAAACATAACAACTGAGCTTTTTGCTGCTAAAAAAAATAGAATGTCGAAATTAGTGTGCTGTAAGTGCAAAAAGTCAGTATTTTCTGAGCACAAAGTTGATGTCTATGTAGATTGCTCTAAAATTAAAGCTAGTAATTAAAAGAATGATTACTTTTAATTTTCGCCCTATGAATAAGAAATTAATGTTAAAAAAAATATTAGTTTATTTAAAGAAAACATATGTTCAAGTTGATTTTTAAGAAGATGATATTTTTGTTTGAATATAAGCATAATGATTTGATTTGTTGTATTAAATACCTGTGATAGTAGTTTTCATTGATAAAACTGTGTTTTATTATTAGTTTATATAACAACCTTAACTTTCCATCAAAGAATAGGCCACAAGTAGGTATATTTTGGCCTACAGGCTGTCATTTACATGTGTACGCCTCTGAGACGTTTGTTAAGGCTTGTACCTATAAAATCGATTAGGCTTCTAGGGTTAAAAAATTTTTGTTCAAAAATGCTTCATACTTGGCATATGTCTTCCTCCACAACGTATAAATGTTATTTATTATATCGACCAACTTATTCATGTTATTGATTAGTTTATTCTGTATTGTCTTATTGTTTTGGTGAAATTTATCAAACATCTCAAACATATCAAACATCAGATTTTTAAACATCTGTAACCATAAATAGGCAGAAAAATGTCAAAATTTATCGTCGTACTGTCGGACAATAATGTTTTGTATGTTTTTGCAAACTTCTTGTCATTTTGGGTTTTTTCTTAGATTAACAAGTTTCACTGGCAAAGTTTCATTTTATATACTGTAAAAGTTTTCTTAGTCAAATGAACCTTGCCCTCGGAAAACATTTCGACATTTTTCTGCTTCAAGGACATTTTTATTTTTAAATAGTTTTTTGTGCTAAATAATGAATTGCTACGTGCAATTATATTGTCTATGGTTGCACCTTTTTTAAATGGCCTTGAGTTTTTTCTACCTTGTCTACTGCTCTGCTCCGCACGGTAAGTACAGCTTTTATATCTGTGGTTAAGTACTGTATAATTCGGTTGGATACAAAAAGCCCGAAGATATCGATCTAGATAGTGGTATATTTATGGGCTGCCTCTTCCCGGGTGTCCAGCAGGTACAATCAATCCCTTCTTTACCGGCCGATACGCAATGCAGCTGTAGTAGTTTCTCTGTTGGCCGAAAAAGAACACCGGGGGTATAACTACGAGAAAAAAGTGGGTCAGTAAAAAAGACACGGAAATCTCTATGGCTATGTGACGTTCATTTTGCACCAACTAGTGCACAGTTCATGCATGTTTATACGCCGATGTCAAAACAAATATTTGTATGAAAATGAAAATGTCGAAAACTGTTAGAGTTCAGTGCGATGTGAAAGGATGTACAGAAACTACATCAATTCGACGCAAGTTTCCGTGTTTTAAGGAGTGCCAGATTCTGTTTCGTGAATGGTCGTGGAGGGTTAATAGATTAGACTTCATTCAGAACCCGATATTGACCACATATGCAAGAGTTTGTGCATCGCATTTTGCAATTGATTGCAAAAGGTTGAATGGTGCTTTTAGAAAGCACGCATTGCCGAAGCTTAATCTTCCCGTCATCGGACAATGGGTGGATTTGCCTCGGCTTCGGTGTGTAGAAAACAAGAAACTTGATTATAACAATACTATAGGTACGAATATATCTTTATTTGTTCCTAATGAATACATACATTGTATAACTTATATTAATTTAACCTCAGAATTGATTTTTTTTTTGTTTTTAGACCGTACATGTGACAAGAGTTTTGTGCCAGGATTCAACAGCGCGTATAGTGATGCACTCCAAGATCATGATTACATTTTACAAGGTTCAAATGTCTTCTATATTACATCGACTTACCTTATTAATTTTATTCATATTATTATTTGACCAACGTTTTTATTTCAGAGCGTAATTTCTTCCCCAAACCCAGCGGTGTGCCCGTTGCTGCCAAAAGGGTGTCAGAAGTCTCCGCGTTCACCTGGTTTCAATTATGACGCTTATGATTCTACCATTCTTTTGTCTAATGTTACTGATTTTATTTATACTCATTCCACCTCTTCCACTTTAAATTCAAATGTAACTTCCTTTTTAACTATACCTGATGTAGAAGCCCAATTTGAGAAAATTTGCAATTCATTTTCCATACAAAAATTTAGTATCGACTCCTATGTTGAAGGATTTTTATTAAAAAAAGTTGTTGAAAGTGATCGAAGGCTGTGAGGAATGCAAGTCATCTTCATTGGTGATCCTTATGATCCCATTAATTCTTTAATTTTAACTAGGGAATACCGCATCGGAGAGAGATTTTGTCTGAACTATCCTACGAAAAGCTTTGCCCTTAACGTTTTGGAAATTCATTATGTTGTCGAGTATGTACTAAATCATAACTGTGAAAATATTAATCTTGTGCATATTACTAAAGAAACTATTGCCAAATATGTATGTTTCGATTCGATTAATTGTGAGGGGCATAAAAAAATTGTAATAAATGGAATTATTAAATTCACTGTGCCCTTCATAATTAATTCATGGTGTGCAGACCTCAATAAGAAATTAACTGGCAAAGATACAAGACAAAGATACAAGAATATGATGGACCAGATTCCATGAGGAAAATGGCCATACAACGTTTTTTAAAGTATAATTAATATAGGAAGAAATGGTTGTCCTAATTAGTTTATTTTATTTGTCTAGGTTTTTTTTTTACTTACTCGACTTCATAATGAATATCTTTCAACACCTTTTTTAAAATGTGTTTTGTACTTCTACATTCTTGTATTTCCTGTTTATGTATTTTTATATTGTCTTGGTACACCTTCTTAATGTGTTTCATGCTTGTATAATATTGTATTTCTTGTTTCTGTAATATCTATATCATTAAACAATGTATATGAATCATTTCTCAAAAAAAACTTGCATTAAAATTTATATTTTATTCGAAACAACCAAAGTAAGAATCTTGTTTCCCTTTTTATCAGGACCAAAAAGAAATTCTCTGATGAGGAATACATGACCTTACATATAATATCTTGGAAAATATATATGTATAAATGTAAGTCGTATTAAAACGAAATACAAAAATCTTCTGTGTGTTTCAGTTTTCTGTTAAAAGCAGAGAAATATCAAAATTAGATACTGTCGTAAAAAGCACATTTCATATTTGATAATCTAATAAATTTTCTTCCTTTATTTGAAGGATTGTAAATCATTTTAGTTTATTTTTACGACAAGTTGATTGTTCATCTCAGAACAAGATTCTAGGCTAGTGAATGGGGTAGGCACTGAATGAGAATTATATTGTCTATGGTTATAGTTTCCTCTATCCTAGTCGATGGTGAGTATGACGTATGGTGACGTATATTTTGCAATAACAGGCTTATCATGTGCTTATCTATGGTAATATTTAGGACCCATGGGCTCAGTACAAAAAACCCGAAGATATTGATCTAGTGAGTGATTCATTTATGGCTTTGTTTATGTATAACACATATTTTGTTGACACATGTTTTCTTTACCGTCCGTTGTTAAATCAGTCACCCGCGCAGTTAAATGTATAATTCCATACTTGTGATAGTTATTAAGTATAGTTACGGTAGTTCATATTATATAGGTTAAGGTACAAACGTTAATATATCGTTATTTCCAATAATGTGTTATGTATACTATTTCACTGTTTTTACAGAATATTACAAGTGAAACCAAATGTTTAAAGCACAAACAAAGTGGGTTCCGTCACAACTATGTTCTGTTTTAGGTATATTTGTTTGGTCTGGAACCAATTACCAAACGCTACCACAGCAGTGCCATGGATCTACCAAATCAAGAGACTGTTTCCATCAAGACGGAACGGGCCCCAGAAAGAAGACGGAGATGAAATACCGTATACAGATATAGATTTCGACCTTCCCGATATAAAGAAGGAATGTTTGGAATATGCGGAGAGTACTCGTACAGCCAGTTAGTTGCCCATGTCAATCCATGTCCGTTTCGAAATGTCGTGCAGCCTGTCCTGCAATACTTATAATTGAATACGTATAAATTGTCGAATATTAAATTCAGATGTTCGGAATCCATGTCCGTTTCGAAATGTCGTGCAGGACAGGACGCATTTACTTTTAAATATATCTTTGCTAAACTAAAGCACTTTTTTAACTTGTGTATTGCTCACAGTAAATTCCCGTTTCTTTGAATTTTCACCTCATCTGTTTTCGACATATATTCGTATCTATTAACTAAATATACATAAATATTTATAAAAGGAAATATCATTTCATTGACTTTTAACAACAAAAAAACCGTGTTCTGAAGGTAGTCAAGAGTAAATGGCTTTCCTTCTTGAAAGATCGGTCCTTGAAGTGACATCTCACACATTTATATCTTAAATTAAGCTTAAAGTCTGTTCACCCTTTTCTTGCTCCTGTGTGGTCAATCAATGTTATCTTTTGTCGAAAATATTTTATTTTAATTAAGAAATTTTAATTTTAATTAAATACATTTTTTTTGTAGATTTACGGTTAATATACTTTGTTGTATTGTTTTTCAGGTTGCTTTAATATGGAGTCTATTACCATCAAGGCGGAGCTTGGACCCCGAGAAGAAGATGAAGGGGGGTTTAAATACACGAAAATTGACTTAGACCCGACGAATGTTAAAAAGGAGTGCTTAGAACGCGTTGAAAGAACTGCCAAGACAGCAGGTAAAATGTTTTTCCTTCTTAGTAGTCCAGTTAATCAAAACAAAAAACCAGAATGCTGATTATTTTAAGGTCAACGAAAAAATACTTCAAAAATAATATATGCCGTTATTTTTATTACATTTCTAAGGAAGTAAGAAAATCTAAATGATCAAGTGTTTTGATTTGGTTGCTGCAGAAGCTCGCTAGTTCTGTAAAAAGAAAACCAACTCAGCATGTAGGGAGCAAGATGACGATTCAGCTACCTAATATTTTGTTTAAAACCTGTAATTTCGTAGTAAATTCTGACAGCTTACAATACAGAAATAAAGGGAAATAATAATAAACACTTGTCGCAATGATTTTCCGTATTAACATACATTCCTAAAAAAAACAACCGTGCAGTATTGGAGTGTTCTATTATATGCGGCCTCTGATATGGTATATTCTGCTGCAACACGTCTGAAAATACTGATGAGATATTTAAAGATGAATTTGAATGAATATTTTCTGTAGCTAAAAACTATAATCTATGAATATTTTTTGTTAGAATTATATTTTTTATTTCTTTACTTTATTGAAAACACTATTTCTTTAAAAAAATGTTTTATAAAGTAAATCCATATACAACTCGGCGTTTCAATTCAAAAGTATAAATAAGTGCAAAGCACAAATTAGTCACCTGTTCCTGTGGGAACCTATTTTTTTACTTTTATGTTAATTTGGAATGCTTCTCTGCACTTAGTAAGACACGAAAGTAATAAGTCACATGAATCCAACTATTAATCCTTTTTTTTTTAATTATCGTCAGATCTGAAGATACAACCAGTGGAAACCACGGAGTGCTACTATTCATATTCTCAAAAGGGAAATTTGACGAGCCACATGCTGACTCACAGTGGCGAAAAATCTTTCTCATGTTCTGAGTGCAATTATACGGCTTCTCTAAAGGGCCTTCTGAAGAGGCACATGTTGACCCACATCGGTGAAAAACCTTTTTTATGTTCTGTCTGCAACTATTCATGCTCTCCAAAGAATTATTTGACCAGCCACATGCTAACTCACAGTGGCGAAAAGTCTTTAAAATTTTCCGAGTGCAACTATTCATCTTTCCATAAGAAATATTTGACGAGCCACATGCTGATTCACAGTGGAGATAAACCTTTTTCATGTTCTTTGTGCAACGCTTCATTTAATCAAAAAAGCCATCTGAATAGCCACATGCTGACTCACACTAGAGAAAAACCTTTTAAATGCTCTGAGTGCGACTATTCGTGTACTCAAAAGGGACATTTGACGGTACACATGCGAACTCACAGTGGAGAAAAACCTTTTTCATGTTCTTTGTGCAACAATTCATTTTCCCAAAAGAGCAGTCTGACGTGCCACATGCTGACTCACAATGGAGAAAAACCTTTTTCATGTTCTATGTGCAACAACTCATTTTCTCACAAGGGCTACCTGACGAAACACATGCTCACTCACACTGGAGAAAAACCTTTTTTATGTTCTTTGTGCAACAATTCATTTTCTCTAAAGAGCAACCTGACCAAACACATGCTCACTCACACTGGAGAAAAACCTTTTTCATGTTCTATGTGCAACAACTCATTTTCTCAAAAGGGCTCCCTGACGCAACACCTGCTCACTCACACTGGCGAAAAACCTTTTTTATGTTCTATGTGCAACAATTCATTTTCTCTAAAGAGCAACCTGACCAAACACATGCTCACTCACACTGGAGAAAAACCTTTTTCATGTTCTTTGTGCAACAAATAATTTTCTCATAAGAGCAGTCTGAAGAGCCACATGCTGACTCACACTGGAGAAAAACCTTTTTCATGTTCTATGTGCAACAATTCATTTTCTCTAAAGAGCAACCTGACGAAACACATGCTCACTCACACTGGAGAAAAACCTTTTTCATGTTCTTTGTGCAACAAATTATTTTCTCATAAGAGCAGTCTGACGATCCACATGCTCACTCACACTGGAGAAAAACCTTTTTCATGTTCTTTGTGCAACAAATTATTTTCTCATAAGAGCAGTCTGACGATTCACATGCTGAATCACACTGGAGAAAAACCTTTTTCATGTTCTATGTGCAACAATTCATTTTCTCAAAAGAGCAACCTGACGAAACACATGCTCACTCACACTGAAGAAAAACTTTTTTCATGTTCTTTGTGCAACAATTCATTTTCTCAAAAAAGTATTCTGACGAATCACATTCTGAATCACTCTGGAGAGTAACCTTTTAGATTTTCCGAATACAACTATCCATGGTCTCCAAAAGGAAGTTTGAAGAAATAAACGCTGATCTACAGTGGAAAAGAACTTTTTTCATATTCCGAGTGCAACTGTTCAAAAAAGCCAGCTGACGAACCATATAAAGACTCGTATGATACATCACCTTTCCAAACATCCATAGGGGATTGGACGGATGACTCAACTTCCGTATTACTTGAATTCTAATGAATCAATCGTACGAGGACGTACGTTATCAAGTTTAAGCATGCCTCTGTCCTACTATGGTACAATTGGTAAGGTGTATTAAATTATACTTGATAAGAGAACCTATTATGTATCTATATTCAATGTCTTAGTAATTTCACCTAGATAACTATATGAGTAAAACTATTTAAAAAGAGGAAAGTTTGTGGATAGATGAGCAGAATTTTTTGATTCTGTGTTTATGTGTGCACGAATCATAATTGACTGCTTATAAATTTTTTTTTGAATAATTAAGTTTAAGTGCTTATAAAATAATATAATCATGCTAAAAAAATATGAGTATTAATTTTTCGTATTAGATTTACGCGAGTGATTTGAAAGTTATTTGCTGAATTAGTGTTCTTGGCTTCTATATAAAGGAGGGTCGTGCGCCTAGTCCCACACGTTGGATCATTTAAACCAATGACGGGTAGCAATTTCGAACCATCCATTTTATTATTTAGAAGTGCAGAAACAATGTCTACTTTGTTACTTTTTTTTGTAAATTTACATTGTAATTTGTAGTTTTGTTGTATTTTTTACGTAAATTTTTCAATATTTATTTTATTAGATAATAATAAACTTTACCGCCGTTTTTTGTTTACCGCAGTTTTTGTGCAAAATCCACTGAAGGGCGCTTTACAAATATATAATACATTTGTACAATTATCTATGTTATAACGAACTATATATGGAGATAATATACAGAACAATCCTTACCTGGTAGATCATTTGAGATTAAATCTACGTATATCTTATATTCTAAATCTACGTATATATTTTATTGTGAAAGCATTCTCCAGAGGACTTCTGACCAATATAGATAACATTTCTGTAGTCCTGGCACTTTTTGAATTCTTACTTATTCTTAACAGAAAACCTAGCTTCTTGTAGGATTTTGAAGTAATTTGCTGGATGTGCTTTGCAAAAACTAATTTTCAGTCTAGATTGTGTTTTTTTTATTAGGTCAGCAAACAATACGATGACCTAATAAAAAAAATCGATCTAACCATAATCCAAAACCAAAAAATTGAAACTGAATTCGAAACATTCAAAAAAGAACAACAAGACCTCAAAAACAGTGGAGTACCTGGAGAATAAAATTGATATTCAGGAACACGAGTCTCAGTCGAACATCCTAGAATTGCGCAACTTCCCGGAAAATCCACATGAAAATCTAGTTACTATATTTCACAACCTATCCACAAACGTCATAAAATTGGTAGTACAGCCCGAAGACGTGACCTCTGTGGTGCGGGTGGGAGGCAGAAACCGCTCCGATGATTCTCGTCCAAAACCAAGAGATATAATAATCACCCTCAGCTCTAAACTAATGCGAGATTTATTCCTGGTTAAACTAAAAGAACACATTAAAACTAAAGGCCGAATTACTGCTTCATCCATAGGACTACCACATACTCAGATGGGCACAGTACACCCATCTATATATCCGACCACCTGACTTCAAGAAAAAAATTCCTCCTGGCTCAAACAAAACAACAGGCAAAAACAAAAAAAACTATAAATTCGCATGGACGAAAAATGGTCAGGTGTACGTTCGTAAGTCCGAGGACTCTAAAATCCTTAGAATCTCGTATGAATCGGACATTAAAAAAATATGACTGGAAGTCAACAAAAAAAATCCATTAACTAATCTACTTATCTGTAATAATTTAATAATTTTTATTTATTTTCTTTTCTCAGTCAACTTTGCTCACATCACAAATCTATCTATAATTATTAATAATCTTACTAAACTCATCAACTTGCTTCAAATATTTATCGTAACTTGCTCCATAATTCCCCTTTATCTGATCATTTTAAATCACTCAAATATTCTTTTCCATATATATTCTATGTTATATTCTATATTCTATTCTACAACTATTCCAATTCATCCATTTATTTCCACTGTGCTAATTTATCGAATTATTATACCAAACTTAATTTTTTTTTAAATTTTAAATTTCTGAATTACTCTTTGTCGTATGATACATTCAATTGTTTTAAATTATAAACTAATTTCAACAAAATTAACTCCTTATATTCCCATGATAATCCTAATCCTATCATATCATCAAATAAAATTATCTTACTTAAATCAATTACCTCACTTAACTTCTCTTAATATTGCCATTCAAAAATTGGATACAACTATTCTAATTAATTTCATAATTTCAAACCACTTGATCCCGTCTATTCTAGTGATTGTTTGTATTCTTGCACTTTTTTCACTTTTCTTAATAATTTTAATTTTGCTAATTCTCTTAAATGTGGTATATTTATTAATTTTCTTATATCCCTTGGTAATTATTATACAATTAATTTTAATTACTCTACTTCTACAAATAACTAAAGTCTTCTATAATTCTCTTAACTGTCGCTTGAACTATAATTATAACAATTGTATCAACCATTTCCTATGTATTATTATTTTAAATCGTGATATCTGTTTTAACTATTTTGATTATTGCGTCTCTTATTTTTCGATGAATTTAAATTGTTCCATTTTTATTTTTACACACATTTGTTTTAATTATTTTGTTTATCTCAATGTCTCTTATTTTTCGATGAATTTAAATTATACCAATTTTATTTTTATATATACCTGTTTGAATTTTTTCAATTATCTCAATGTCTCTTATTTTTAGTTGAATTTAAATTGTTCCATTTTTGTTTTTATAAATATCTGTTTTAATTTTTTTGATAATCTCAATGTCTCTTATTTGTCGATGAACTTAAATTATTCCATCTTAATTTGTATATACATCTCTTTTAAGTATTTTGATTATCTCAATGTCTCATATTTTTTTGATGAATTTAAATTGTCCCATTTTTATTTTTACAAATATCTGCTTTAACAATTTAGATTATCTATATGTCTCTTATTTTTCGATGAATTTAAAATGATCCATTTTTATCTTTATAAATATCTGTTTTAACTATTTTCATTATCTCATTGTCTTTTATTTTTCGATGAATTTAAATTGATCCATTTTTATTTTTATATACATCTGTTTTAACTATTTTGATTATCTCAATGTCTCATATTTATATATATATATATATTTTGATGAATTTAAATTGTGCCATTTTTTTTTTAAATACCTGTTTTAACTATTTTGATTATCTCAATGTCTTTTACTTTTCGATGAACTTAAATTGTTCCATTTTTATTTTTAACTAATATCAAAATGGATAAGTTCACTTGGAGACCAAAATATATAAAAATTGGTACATAAATTAAATTATATTATAATTTTATCAACTAATTATCAATTATTATTAATATTTAATACTATTTTTGTTACATTTGTATAATTTAATAACTTTTAATTTAATTTAATTTGTATAGTTTTATTACTTACTTATTATTTAATTTAATTGTATAATCTTATTAACTTATATTTTAATCCAATTTGCATAACTTTATAACTTATAATTAACTTATTTTATAAATCCAATCTGTAAACATCACCCGCCATAACACAGGGACAACCCTAGCATGGCGGATGAATTATCACAAATATGTATAAATGTTCAACAAGTTCTTATAATAAAATAAATATATAAGTCTTTACATGAGAATTTCCTTCGTTCCTACCGCAATGTCATTTATTTAGTGCCCACCTCTCCGTTCACATTACCTTACTGGAAAACTATTCGAATTATGGAACATGACAATTGAAAATTAATTGTTCAAATTTGAGTAAGTATAATTTTTGAAAACAGGAGAAGGGTTAGTACCACCTCAAAATCAAAATGTTGGTGCTTTTCGTGTACATAATTGTTATATCTGTTTTACTTAGCAGATTTAAGGGTTGGGAACTCTTTGTTAAAAAGTAAAAGGTTCTACTTATAATTGTTTTTATTACGTTACAATAAATAGGTTTGGATTTAGCTACACTGTTCATTATCCGAGGGTTGGTAATTCTCTGGTTCGAGATTCTTGTTCCCGGTCACTATAACCTCACAAGCATCTGTTACACTCTAGCGACATCTGACGGACTCTGAAGTAAGCTTTGTGACTAGCGCCATCTATCGCTTAAATACCCAACTTAATACCATGCATCACAATAAGATCGTTGAAATATAAAAATACAAAAGTTGACCCTCTTGGAAGTGTATAATATCGCTATGTGCTCATTCTTTTTGTTGTTGCGATAATTACCAGGAGGTATCGCGGTCGAACTCACTATATTGTGATTGTTTTGTGTGCTCTTTTGCTGAGATATAGTGGTAAATGATTAGTCAACCCATTTTCCTTCCTTCCTCATTGTTTAAGGAACTCAAATAATTTATTTTACATTCAACTTTAATTTAAATTAATTCACATGTACAACTGTATGATTCCTAAATAAACTCAAATAAAAATATCTTTTTCATTCGGATAAATAGTATCATCCAATTCTAGCAATCGCCTGTTTATTTCGTTTCTTCTATTTATTTATTTGAAAAAATTATAGTCCAAAACTAGTGCTTAACTGTTATTCAATAGCAGAGTCGGATGCAACAGATTATAAAGGTTTTTTGTTCAAGTTATAAGTAAGAATAGATAATAATATTTTTTTATTTCTAGTCAACGCAATTTAGTGTCATAAATGTATATTTTTATTTATTTAAAAATACATTTTTTTACATAAAAACAAATATATTATACTAAAAAAACTAATAACAATAAAAAATGTTTTCTTTTTAACGTAACCACCCAATTCAATAGAGAAAAACGTTTCTCGTGTTTGATTTGGGGAGTAGTGCCATTACAATATATTATATTGGGTAAAGAAAAGAAAGAAAGTTTTCATTTATAAAGTAAGAAATAAACAAAATGTATAAAGCATGATAACTAAAGTATAGATAATGAAAATAGACTACAATAGCAGTTACTAAATTAGATACACAGTAAATGTAGATAAATATAAGAATATATTTATTTACAATATATGTACCCGCCTAAGAACAGAAACCTTCTAGTGAGGCGGGTTACTTTCACATTTGTTATATTAAACATGTAATTGCAATAAACGCCCGGGTTTCCGGATATTTAAATATTTATTTATTTAATCAACCATTCTTAACTGATGTTATTTAAACTACATTTTTATTTCGACCACTGAAAAAGTTATTATTTTTTTAAATATTTTTTCATTCTAGCTTTATGTTGCCTTTAACCTCCTCAAACTTATCCTTATAATATGACTGTTTTTCAGGATTTTTATTTATATTGATCGCCTTTAATGATTTGCCGTTCTTATTTATATTGATCGCCTTTAATGATTTGCCGTTCTTATTTATATTGATCGCCTTTAATGATTTGCCGTTCTTATTTATATTGATCGCCTTTAATGATTTGCCGTTCTTATTTATATTGATCGCCTTTAATGATTTGCCGTTCTTATTTATATTGATCGCCTTTAATGATTTGCCGTTCTTATTAGTTTGATCGGTTCATTATTGATTGTAATTATTTAAAAAAAAGTGTCAACATTTTGGAGAGAGAAAGATCTGTTGATTGCAAAAATACATAAGTTCTTATTCAATATGATTTTCAGACAGTTTACTTGTGATAAAAATTCATTAACTTGCGCTTGAAGCCCGTTTTGAAGTAAACTACAATCCCAATAACCCTCTGCAATACATATAATCTTTTTGGAAGTACTTCTCTAACGGATAGTGAAAACCCTATCAAAATCCGTAACTTTATAGCATAAAGCTATTGTTTGAGCAGAATTAAGAGGATGGATTGGATAAAATTAAATAACATATATATACGCATATAATTATTTTTAATGAAACCTTATTTAGTGTCTTTACATGAGCGTAATTTTTATGCTGTTCGAGGGAGTTAACTTTCTTGGGTATTTACTTTTATAAACTTATTAAAATGATGAGTCGACGAAGTAAATAATTCATTTTAAAACAGATAATTAATTACAAGTGAGTAAAATATAAATTCAAATGGAGATTCTAACAACAATAGCTACAAGTAGCCTTGGTGACTGAAGGTTGAAAATTAACCCTGGCTGGGGTGTTGAGTTCCTTTTTATATCTCTCATCGCTGGGCTTGTCCGGGTCCATCGTTGATGCTGATATTGTCATTGGTGTTTAACGCAGCTTGATAAGGTGAAGAGCTGGCTGCGTGGTGTACTCGGTGTTATCTTCGGGTCGGGGGCATCGGGGGCATTCTAGGGTAGGTAACACTCACCCCCTTAAATTCGAACTCCCCTTCTTCTGGATGTGGGGTTTGAAGATTTTCCATATGAGGAATGCGGCTACGGCGATAATGCAGCCACTGGTCAGTGATGTATGTAGACTCCTTTCAATGGGATTTGTGATAGGAGTAATCAGTTTGTGCCCTTGTATATTCGTAAGGTCTTGAATTCGGAATTGTGGAAGTTCGGAAGTTTCAATACAAGAAATTTTTCCTTGGAGTAGGTAACCGTTAACTCTTCTTAGATAACCGTTTGTCCTATAGCGAGGGTTTTTCCTTGGATGCTGCAATCTGGGCTACTGATTAATACAAATTTATGTATAGTCGTCTTTTGTTGGTGCTCATGGCACAACCCCACTTCATCGTTCTGACTATTATGTTTTGTCGAATTGAAGGAGGAGTAGTGATTTATTAATATGGGAGTATATAATAAGTCTATATTTAGGTGGTTAAGCTGTATCTGGAGTTCATTAAAGTTTTTATTAACTGACCATGTGTTTTGGAGCATAATAGTAGTGTATTTTTATCTCTGCTATAAGATATTTGCAAATGTTGAGATCTGAAGTAGTAAAATGGTTGAATTGATTACCTTGTTCTTCGTATACATGATTAATGTTAATAGCCATTTTATAATTCATACTACACAAAAAATCTTGTTTTTTTTACTATTTTTCTTGCTTCCAGTTTACTAACCCTGCTCCTATTTTCAAAAATAATCATTCTGGAATATGCATGCTATGTAATGTCCATAATTCAAATAGTTTTCTAGTAAGGTGATGCTTATGGAGGGGAAAGAACAGGATATGTTACATACCCGTGGGAACCAAGCAAATTCTCATCGCAAGAGTAAAGACAATCTACACAGCAAATTATTTTTTGGTAAGCACATCCGACAAATTATTTCAAAATCCTATAAGAAGCTAGGTTTTCTATTAAGAATAAGTGAGAATTCAAAAAACTTTAAAAAAATTGCAAATGTCTTTTACTTCATTGGTCAGAAGTCCACTGGATAATGCTTTCATAATATAAGGACATAACGTAGATTTAGCTAAGAAAATTAATAATTTTAATATTTACGTAGGAAATACAACAAAACTACAAATTACATATTAACTATACAAAAAACGTACCTACATCGTTATTGTTCCTACTCCGCTTAATAATAAAACAAATGGTCAAAAAATTGTATCCGTCATTGGTTTAAATGTTCCAACGAGGTGGACCAGGCGCACGACGCTCCTTTATATAGAAGCCAACAACACTAATTCAGCAAATTACTCACATATCACTGGCTTGATTACAACATATAAACAATTCTTATTAACGTATTACAATTCATGACCACATAAATTCTGAATAAAAAAATTCTCCTCATCTCTCCACAAACTTTCCTGGTAGGTATTAATTATTTTTACTCATATACTCGTATATTGTGTATACATTAGTTAAGCCTTGTACGCCATCAATAGGTTAAGGTGCTCCCATAGCCGCTGTGCCCACATGATGTACAGATGGGGCCTTAAAGAGTCGGCGATGTGTGAATGTGGTACTGTGCAGACCACCAAACATGTGGTCAACGAATTCGTTCCCCGGCGGGATTGATGAGGTCCACATGGCGACGCCTGAGGCCCTAGACTGGCTCGCAGACCTAGATGTCTCCATCTGACCCCCAATCATACGAAAGAAGAAGAATTAGTTAAGATTAAGAACCGTTCTCCAGGTGAAATAACTAAGATATTGAATGGAGATACGTAATTGGTATTCTTTCACTCTTCCATTTATAATTTAATACACCTTATTACTTGTATCATAATAAACTGAATTTCTAAGAAAAAATACATATTATAGATATTGATGTATAAGAATAATGTCACAGTTTCCACAACCCTCCTGACTATGGTTTACTGTTAAGGTGGCCTGTTTTAGTTTAAGAAATGATTATCTAAAATTCTTTATATTGCCTTAATAAGTTTATTTTTATTTTAGTTTATTTAGGAAACATACAGTTTTACAAAAAAAGAAAAATTAAACATAAAATATAGAACATGATTTAAATCAGTTAAGTTCCATTTATAATATTTATAAAAGCTAGAAATTAATGAAAAGTAATAAAGTAGGTACATAGTGTGTGTGAAAAATGATTAAAAAGAGAATACTAAACAATACAGAAGTAATATTTTTAACTTAGGTACATAGTAAGGTTAATTTGATTTTAACCGATTTAAGGGTACAGTGGAAAATGTCAATATCGCTTAACCCTCCGTCGGGCGCAGCCGGCCTCAAAGGCCAGCGAAAGACATTTTTTCCCTCTCCAATTCGCAAAGGCGGCCCCCCGCCCCTTCCCTCATTTTACTTGCCTAACTTTAGGAACCTCACACGGTGCCCGTCTTCAGTCAGTCGTCGGTCATTACGCAGCTTACTTACACCTTCCCTGGCTTCACAGGCCTCCTGCGCCCGATTACGTCACAATTTTGAAGGTGGGTTTTTTAAGGATATTTTTATGTGCAGTTGTTCATTATACTCAATTATGCCTGTTCTGTATGAAATTTATCAGTATCTTGAGAAACAAGTGCAGTATTGGACCCTGGCCTTTCAGGCAGGGTGCGCCCGATTGAATTATAATTTCAGTTTTTCTCTTTTCTGGCATTTTATATACATGTTTCTGCCGAAATGGCTAGAAAATATGATCTCTCTCAATGCAATGATGTTGATGATATGGTGAAGTTTCTTCTCGATGATGATGCTTCTAAAGATCCAGCTTTGGTTGAAGATTTATGCGATGAGAGCGATATCGGACAACTAGCTCGTCGAAGTCTGAATACAAGTGGAATGCCGATTCAGTTCAAAATTCGCTTGAAAAGGTTTTTTCCTCACGAGAAAAAAAAACCACATCCCCTGCAACACCTCCCAAAAGGCGAAAGTGTAAAATATGCGTGTTTGAATTAGGATTTAGGAGGATGACGAATTACGAATGTTTAGGTTGTCATCAACCGATCTGTTTACTCCACGTAAACGCGATGGGCCAAACTTGTTTTTCGGCTGCTGATTTGAGAACCTCATCGTCCGTATCTGGCTACGGCTGCAGTCAATAGAGACTATCACCTACCTTACCATTAAATTTTTATTACTTTAAAACTTTCATTACTTTTATGGAGTCGGTTTGACCAATTATTTTGAACACTGTTTTCGAAAAATTGTTTAGTTTGATTATTTTAGTTTTTTTTTTTTTTTTTTTTTTTTTTTTTTTTATTATTTTAATATAGATCATAGTTACATTAAATCATACATATTTTGCAATATATCATATTTAGGTACATAGTTGGTCATGTATACCTTATCAGAAAAGAGGAGCTCTTGTGCCTGATAAGGGAGCCACGATTCTTACTTAGATTCAATGTTATGTGTAAAATATAAATATTATATATATATACATATTTTTTTTAATATAAGTTTTTTTGGAAAAAAAGTTTGATTTTATTTATTTGTTCTTGTTGGTTCGTAATACAGCGCAATTCGGAAGGGAGATTATTGTAGTTTTTTATGGCTTGGTAAATATAATGGTTTTGCATTTGAGTTGTTTTAAAGATTGGCGTAATAAATTGATTTCCATTTCTCATCAGTTTGTAAAATTCTTGATATTCTGTGTTATTTTTTTCTTTACACATTTTTATAATTGAAGTTTGCTTAAATATATCATCAATATTTGGTACTGGAAACAATTTAAAAAGCAATTTTGTTGGGAAAGTAGAGTTTTTTTTAAGTATTACCTTTATAATAATTTTTTGTGAGACTTTTACTGAGTGTAGGTTGTTTTTATAAGATCCTCCCCAACCTATGATTCCGTAAATAAGCAGGGAGTGGACAAGAGCATAATATACATTTTTTAGTATTTTCACATTTAAAATATTTCTTAACCTAACAAATATATATATACATTTCCTTATTCTCTTTACTAACTCCGTAATATGGCTTTTCCATTTCAAATTTTCATCGATGATCACACCAAGATATTTTATTTCAGAAGAAGAGTTGATTACAGTACAAATAGGATTAAGTAGTTTACAGTTGACATTGTCACAATTTTCATTATGGATTATGATATTTACTTTGTGTTTAGGTATTTTTTGTAGTGAAAATAATACATATGTTGTTTTTTTGGCATTAAGTGTGAGTAGGTTATTATCAAACCATGATTTTAAGATATTAATACATTCATTTGCAAGTTTGTTAACTAGTTCCCATGTTTGACCTTTTATTAATAAGACAGTATCATCAGCATAAGAGATTAATTCACCTTTGATTTTCTGTTGGAAAATGTCATTTACATACATTAGAAATAGTAATGGTCCGAGGACCGTGCCTTGAGGAATGCCAAATGTACTTGTTAGTGGTGTACTAAAGGTTTGGTTTAATTTTACAATTTGAGGTCTCTCTGTTAAGTAGCTTTCTATCCATTTAAGAGCTAAGTGGTCAATGCCATTTTCTTTTAATTTTAATATAAGTCTTTCATGGGAAATGCTGTCAAATGCTTTCTTTAAATCAATAAAAATTCCTATACATTTATTTGATTTGTCCAGGGCACTCTGAATACTAGATGAAATTTTTGCAATGGCATCTTGGGTACTTTTTCCCTCTGTGAAACCGAATTGATTTTCATTTATAATAAATATTATGGTTGGTAATGTTAATAAACTAGTTATTCTGTGTTATATTTGGTTTAATTCCTTTCTATAGATCCTAGTAAAGACTACCCGACTAGTATTTTGTATTAGAATTAATATAGTGGAAGATGGGGGCTAAAAATATATGGGTGGCCTCAAGGGCGGGTGCGCCCGATTTCGGTTCGCCCATAGTAGGGTGTATCGATTTTTAACTTTTTTTTTGTTTTCAAATTCCAAGTTGAAATAAAGTTGCTACTAGGTACCACAACTTACCACAATTTTTTTTGGATTTTTAAAAAAATGTTTAGGTCTCCCGCACAAGGCCTAAAGTTTTAATTTTTTTCAAAAAATATCAATTTCTTTTTTAATTTTAAAAAAAAAATTCATAACTTTTTTGTTTATTCCAAGTTAAAAAACAGTAATATTAGGGCATAAAAATAAGTACGAAACGGTTTTTTTTAATAAAATATGGTATTTTGGTCTCCCGCACAAGCACTAAAGTTTGTTAATTTTGATGAAATTTTGTAATTTTGTGTACATATATGAACCATGTTTTTTTTAAGTTTAAGCCACCGGAATTAATTGTACTTTTCTTACAGAAGGCATAAAATGAGACAATATATATATACATAATTCTTATATACATACAGTAAAAATATATACCACATATATACTATATATATATATATATATATAATATGTTTTATACCTGAAAAAAGATAGTTGGACGGTGTAAATTGTATGAGAAAGGTGTTGAAAGAAACTAATGTTATTTGCTATTACTGTTGTTTTTTACAAAAGTATAAAAGGTTATAACATGTCATAAAATGTAGTATAAAAACTAAGTACAAAATGTTGCTGATTACTTTCCATACGACATGAGTGGCAGTTTTCTTGTTCTACTGCAAATTTACTGACTTGTTTAAGTATTCGTCCTTTCATCTTGGCTTCAAAACCTTAAATCAAAATTATGTATAGTTTTTACATAGGCCTAGTGAAAATTTTATAAATGTTATTACAGTTCCCAAATGAAATTTCAATTTAATATAGAAGACAGTATGATAAAGACGTTATTTAGAAACATTATAACTACAAAATAGTCGAAAAAACTTACTTAAATTCTAATCCTTTGCAGAGGTTTTGTACTGGCTCTTGGTCTCGAACGTTGGTAGCTCTTTACGGTCTTCCAGTCTGGCACGGATAAAACCATCTCTTTCGATCAGCCCACATACTCGCTTTAAAGCTTCTGTGACTTTCTTGACAATTCGTTCCACCGCTTGAGTGTGAGAAGGAATTCTAAATTCAACCCTTCCACTTTTGCCAGTTTCCGCAATTGACTCCAACTCTTCTAGGCTCATATCAGTAACAAGAAGTATGTAGACCTTCATTATGAACTCTGCAAGCTTTCTTAGCTGAGGGGTCGGATCATCGGTGGCTACATACAAACGAAGGACTCGATTTGCCAGAGTAAGCCACCTGGCGTGCGAGATGTTGCCGGGGTTTCGTTTGGCCAACTCTTCAGCAATAGAATTGTCTTCCATATTAAATTGAAATTTCATTTGGGAACTGTAATAACATTTATAAAATTTTCACTAGGCCTATGTAAATACTATACATAACTTTGATTTAAGGTTTTGAAGCCAAGATGTAAGGACGAATACTTAAACAAGTCAGTAAATTTGCAGTAGAACAAGAAAACTGCCACTCATGTCGTATGGAAAGTAATCAGCAACATTTTGTACTTAGTTTTTATACTACATTTTATGACATGTTATAACCTTTTATACTTTTGTAATAAACAACAGTAATAGCAAATAACATTAGTTTCTTTCGACACCTTTCTCATACAATTTACACCGTCCAACTATCTTTTTCCAGGTATAAAACATATTATATATATATATATATATAGTATATATGTGGTATATATTTTTACTGTATGTATATAAGAATTATGTATATATATATTGTCTCATTTTATGCCTTCTGTAAGAAAAGTACAATTAATTCCGGTGGCTTAAACTTAAAAAAAACATGGTTCATATATGTACACAAAATTACAAAATTTCATCAAAATTAACAAACTTTAGGGCTTGTGCTGGAGACCAAAATACCATATTTTATTAAAAAAAACCGTTTCGTACTTATTTTTATGCCCTAATATTACTGTTATTTAACTTGGAATAAACAAAAAAGTTATGAATTTATTTTTTTAAATTAAAAAAAAATTGATATTTTTTGAAAAAAATTAAAACTTTAGGCCTTGTGCGGGAGACCTAAACATTTTTTTAAAAATCCAAAAAAAATTGTGGTAAGTTGTGGTACCTAGTAGCAACTTTATTTCAACTTGGAATTTGAAAACAAAAAAAAAGTTAAAAATCGATACACCCTAGTGAGCATACGAGAATAGATAGAGGAGAAAAACCACACTGTTGCGACCAATTTACATGCGCTTGTAAAGACCGTAGCTCCCTCAGTAGACATAGAAGAATTCATGGAAAGGAAAAACTAAAGAAATGAGATGACTGTAACTATTCTACTTGAGATTTTGGCTTCCTTGCAAAGCATCGCTTGAAGCATTCTGCGGATAAGCTTTTTAATGCGATACATGCAGCTATTCTGGGTCTAGGCTTGGGGATTAAAAAACAAACAGACATTTGAATAATACAGTCAAGACGCCATTTGATACGCTTGTTAATGGTTCCGATATGTTTTTGTTGCAATGATTTTGGGTGCAGATAATTTGATTGAAGTTGTATATTTGTTATTATATTATTGTAGATGTGTTGAAATCCATTGCATCGTGTAGTATTTTTATTTTGAAGCAATGTATGGCAGTATTTTATAAGAGTTATATTTTAAGCTTAAACAGTATTAAAGAAAATTATGAATAAGTTTTAGTGTTTTATGAAAATGTTCAATAAATGTTTATCTCATTGGGGTTTGTTGTCGGGAAAAGGGAACAAACAAAATGAAGGCTGGGAAGACCTGGTTATTCAGATCAGTTCATCAAATATTTTATTTAATTTTTAATATAAGACAAACATTATTGGGTTACGAATAAGCCAACAATATTTGAAAATCTCCTAATACCACTACAGTAAGCGGAAAATGATACTTGAGTTGTGGTGATAGCATAGATCTCACTCTATGGAAACGCTGTGATAATGGTTCCATGATAAATCAACACATCGACAATTCAACACACCTTTAATAAGTGATATAAATTCATTAGAAAACAATAAAAAATTAACCTAACCTAACCTACTTTACCCAGTTAATATTTTTTTTTGTTTTATCACTTTTCATGACATATAACTTGAAAATGAAAATGAAATGAAAATGTGTGATTAATTATCATTTTGATGATTTATCCGGTCACCGTGATAATACCTATTCTCGGCAGAAGTCCCAAGAACTAGGGAGAAACAGATAGCTGCAGGGAGAATTGTAACAAATCCGTTTATGTCTCCGGTAACGAGCTCAGAATAATATTAATTTTTGACGCAATTAATTTGACGCAATTAATTTGACGCAATTAATTTGTTACAGTATCGTTAATCTGAAATGTTGGTATCGGGGTGTAAATATTTCGTAATAGTTGCTTTGGTTAGAAAATCATAAAAAAAGTGGGTGTGTCAAGCCTACGCAAGACAGAAGTGAAACTTCTAGTTTCAGCTGATGCTTGGCGTGGCGCAGTTCGCTGGTGTCTGAGAGAGAGGAAAGAAGAGAAGAGAGAGAACGTTCGTGAGCGGCTCCCCCACCTCAACAAGGTTTCACTTCAAAAATGCCACAGCCGAGAATCGAACCTCGCTTAACTGATTGAAAGCCAACCACGCTGAGCACCAACTGTAAGCAAAGCCGCATAAATTGATTATATTATGTAGGTTCTGAAAATATGAGAGCTTGTTATGTTTTATAATGTTACCTACATCACACCCAAAATATAATATATTTTTAAAAATAATGTACAATGTACAGAAATAGAATCCCACACAAGATCGCGTAGTGCGCTCTAGCGAACGGATATTTTATCAGAGGGAGATAGTTTTAATTTTTTTTTCTGTAAATTATTACATATTATCAAAATAAATAAATTAATTAAATAAATGTAATACAATTATCATAATATACGGATTAGATAATAATTTTAATCCAACACAATAACGCAAAGCGCGCTCTAGCGGAGTAATGTTTTATCACAGTGAGATAAGTGTTTTTATTATTTTGCAATATTATTTTCTTTTAAAAAATGTTCTGACCTACTAAAAAATAAGATATTGAATGAAAAAGGCGTTAAAAACAAAAAAATAATGTGCGATGGCCGAGAATCGAACTCGGATCAACTGCTTGGAAGGCAACTATGCTGACCATTACACCACCAACGCCAGTTGTCGGGATGAGCTAAGAAGCATTTATATGTTACTTCAAAACTTTGACTAGATCAAATGAACTTTAATCGGTGGTGGGGGTACCCGCATTTTCGTTTCGGTCATGAGTCGGTTTTACTCCGGTCCTCGAAATTGCATGACGCGCGTAAAGAAGTTTCACTTCAAAATTATTATTTACCAGTTATACCAACATCATACTACAGTCATACTATCTGATTTAACGATCAATTTACGATTATAACAAGACCAATATTGAATGGAATATTCTACAAATATCAACTAACAGAGACCAACGTTCACTCGCGTTACTTGACTTCTTATCATTTGCAATTTAACCAGTTACCTAACAAATATGGATGCATTTTGGACCTATTTCCATGTGACACTTTTGCTAATATATCGCTTGACGATTAAACATTTAGTTAACCTTTCCTCATCTGTGTTGTGTATTTACTACACATTGCTTCTAATATCTTTAACTCTATAAATATAATAAATTCTGGGTTCAGATTTTAGGTATTCCTCCGCTATACATTTATGCACTGAATTAAAAAAATTATATTTAACATAGTTTTCAAATTCAATTAAAAATCAGAGATTTTTGTAAGAAATCGGGAACAAATACACCAATACAATCAACCGTGTGCCATTGCTAAAGCGAAGAGTGTGCGAGGAAATGACACGCTATTGATGTCCCGCTTTACTTCGCTATACGGGCACATGAGAAATCCACTTGTCCCCAGTTCTATTTAGACCATCGATACCTACGGCCGCATTGTGTAGCTACCACTCGTGACCAACTTGAGCAGGGGTACTAAAGTGAATCATTATTTCCGTTCGATAATTAAATTAATAATTTTTGGTAAGTACTTTTTCATTTATTTCCGAATACTGTGTTATACTATTACCATATATTATAGTATTGAAAAGTGTGTATTACGTAACTATTTATCCGTGCGCTTTCGTCATTTAATCATTGATCTAAGATTTATTTTTGAATATTTATTTCAAATGTTACATTGGTTTTCTTATTCGTTATAATATTCAGTTAAGCAATACTGCGTTTTACATTATTTACAAAAACCCTTCCATTTTCAGGAAGAATAATGACTGACAGAAATTTAACAGAAGAAGAGATAGCGCAAGAACTTGATTATGATAGTGATATTGAGTTTGAAATGAACAATGACATATCAGATACTGAAGATTTGGTTGAACATTTAGAAGAATCGGACTCGGAATCGACTAGTGAAAATGAAGACGAGGGAGAAATACTGGTTTCAAAACATGGATTCGAATGGAGTGTATTACCACCATCATCATCGAGACGTCGGTAATGCAATATTGTCAATGAAACCTCCGGCCTGAAAAATGGTAGTTTATTAGCTAACAAAATAAGAGAAATGTTTGCTTTATTTATAAGCGCTGATTTGGTGACAGAAATATGCCAAGAAACGAATCGTCAATTGATGCGTTTACCCGGGAATATGATTGAGCAATTATCCGAAGATGAATTATATGCTTTCATCGGTATAATGCTTGCTTCTGGCAGAAATCGCACCCGAAAACTAAGTTTGAATGAGTTGTGAACTGTCTCGAGACAGGTTCATAAATATTTATAGTCAGATCCGTTTTGATAATAGAGATACAAGACGAGAGAGATTTGAAGCTTCTTCAGACAAGCTAGAGCCAATTAAGTCGATTTTCAGTAAATTGGTAGATGCGTGTAAATCAAATTACTCTCCATCGCTTGATATAACCGTGGATGAGCGTTTGGCGGCGTTTAGAGGTAAATGTCCATTTCGGGTATATATGAAGTCAAAGCCAGCCAGGTATGGCATCAAAATATGGATCGCTGCAGATGCTAAAACCGCATATATATGTAACATGCAAATATACAGCGGTATGATAAATAATAAAAGAGAAATAAATCAAGGCAATCGTGTCGTTATGGAATTGGTGGAACCTCAAAATGGCACCAATAGAGGCATAACCACAGATAATTTTTTACGTCAGTACCACTGGCGGACAATCTTCTATCTAAAAATCTGACCATAACTGGCACTCTTCGCAAAAATAAGAGGGAAATCCCTAAAGAGTTTTTGCCATCAAAAGAAAGGCCATTGTATAGTAGCCAGTTTGGTTGTACATCAAATAAAACACTTGTGTCATATGTGCCTCAGCAAAATAAAGCAGTTTTGCTGCTGTCAACTCAATTCCTTGGCAATGAAATAAGCCAAACCGATACAAAAAACCGGATATAATTTTACATTACAATAAAACCAAGGGTGCCGTTGACACAGGGGACAAAATGACCTCCGAATATTCGTGTGTAAGGTCGACAAGAAGATGGCCGTTTCGTTTGTTCATGGAAATGTTAGACATTGCTGCACTGAACACATATTTATTATGGATTCAAAAGTATCCGGAGTGGAAAAAAAATAATAGAAGTTAAAGGAAATTATTCATAAGACAGCTAGGTTTAGAGTTGGCTAAGCCCAATGTAATGAAAAGAAAAAAAACAGCACGGTCAAATTTCACAAACAACAACAAGATGCTTTCGAGACAGTTTTGTCATATTATCAAGAAACACCACCCGCAACTGCTGTTACGAATGATATTACGAGTGATTCAAGAAATGTACTAGTGTCCCGAGCACCGTCCCATACAACACAAAAAAAAAGAAGCACCATAGTTTGTCATATTGCGATGCAATTTAGATTAACAATTTAATATATTTGGTTTAAATTTTTAATTATTTTTAATTTCGCTGTATTGTTTTGTTCTTACATAATTTTGCTGTTATATTTAAATATAATACATGTGGAATTTTCAATGTTAAATTTGGTTTCTCAATATAATGTTTCTTTTTACACATTTGTTTATTTCATTTAAAAAAAAATTATGTTTGAAACCCCTGCAAGACTGGCAGCGTAAACACGCACAACAAGCTGTGTGCGTGTAGTCCAGCGCCCATCCGCCGCCATTTGGTCGCGGACCGTCATTAGATAAGGACTCCTCGCACGTTTTTTTAGCATCTGCCGATGGTTTTTTAATGTTTTCAGCTATTAAATTACAATTATTATCACTTTTGACATATAATATAATAAACATAAGCGATTGGCTATGAATATTCTTATTTTTCCGATATTAAATCGCTTTTTTTAAGATGTGTATTGACTACACAGCACCGGAACGCGTGGATTTTTTTAGCACAGTAAGGGAAAGCTCAAATTATGGAAATGTCCTGTTTTCTTCCTTTTATGATGAATGGGACGCACACTCCAACGTCGTTTTTTCCTTATTTTTCCCAAAATTTTGCCCCAGAATTGACAAAAAACATTCCACATGCAACAATATCTGATGAATCCATCGTTTCAATATTTATTTATATAAAACAATATTACTTTTATAAGATGGAAGAAGAATATACTCTCGGTTGACAGATGGTTGACAGTTGACGTAGACAAGTGACAGCGGCATAGTCACTTCTATGGACGTATTCTATTCTATTCCTATTTCAATTATAAACGACGATCTAAAATATTACGGATAACGGATTACGGCACCGGCCTATTCTTACCGCTTATTCCTATTATAAACGGGCCTTTATTGTAACATTAGTTTTTCAACAATGTAATCGTTGAAAACTTACATATAGGTGTTTTACTTATCAATAATTTATTCTGTAATTTTTTTTGATGAAATAAATGAATTTAATTTAATTAAATTTAATTTAATAATTTTAAAAAATTGTCCACGACTCTATTGTCTATGTGTAACTTTTTTAATTGTATTAGGTAATTCACCCTAAAAAGAGTGCTTTGTCTATGTACTATGTATAACTTTCTTTACCGCCCGTTGTATCATCAGTCACTCGCGCAGCTAAATGTATAATTCCATACTTGTGATAGTTATTAAGTATAGTTACGATAGTTCATATTAGTTTTTTTAAATTTTTTTTATTAGTGTCTATTTAACCTTTCCTCATCTGTGGTGTGTATTTACTACACATTGCTTCTAATAACTTTAATAACTCTATAAATATAATAAATTTTGGGTTCAGATTTGAGGTATTCCTCCGCTATACATTTATGCACTGAATCAAAAAATAATATATTACATAGTTTTCAAATTCAATTAAAAATCAGAGTTTTTTGTTAAAAATCGGGAACAAATACACCAATGCAATCAACCGTGCGATACTAAATACGCGAAGAGTGTGCGAGGAAATGACACGCTATTGATGTCCCGCTTTAATTCGCTATGCGGGAACATGAGACATCCACACTTCTACAGTTGTAGTTAATGATTTAGACTTTAGAACTTCGATACCTACGACCGCACAGCTGTGTTGGTGCCAAGCGCGCCGCTAGTCAGTTGGCCGCAAACCGTCATTAGATGTGGACCCCTCGCACGTTTCTTTAGCATCTGCCGATGGTTTTTTCATGTTTTCAGCAATTAAATTACAATTATTATCACTTTTGATATAAAATATAATAAACATAATCGATTAGCTATGAATATTCATATTTTTCCGATATTAAATCGCTTATTTTGAGATGTGTATTGACTACACAGCACCGTAACGCGTGTATTTTTTTAGCACAGTAAGGGAAAGGTTTGATGAGATTTACATTATATAAAAATCTATAATATTTCATTCATATAGTTTCTTCTTAGTCCTCCTCACTAGGTAGTCCTGTGCTGAGGCGGACTGGTAGATTTTTTCAATTTTCTGTTATTTAGTTTCTATGATGTTTTTAGTACATTTTCTAGTATGTCTGCATTAATTTCTTTCACCCATGTTTTGATTTTTTCCTTAAGCTTATGTATCTTTTCTATCTTTTTCAAACTTGGAGGAAGGATGTTGTAAAGTTTGGTTGCCAGATATATGTGGTTTCTTTGGCCAAAACTTGTCTTGAATTTTGAAACATCTCGTTTATCCCTTTTTGAGGCTCTTGTATCATGTATCCGAGTTTCATTGGGAGCTTTTCTGTTTTTAAAATGATGTATTAAAATATTCTTGGTATATATTTGTTTTAAATTTAGAATGTCAAAACACTTGAAAATATCTTTTGAGGGGGTTCTAATGGGTAATTTTAGTATGGTTTTTATAATGCTCTTTTGAGCAATAATTGTGTTTAATATTATTTGCTGTAGCAGATCCCCACACTAGAATTCCGTACTCAAGACGGGAATGAACCAAAGCATAAAATACTTTTTTGATGTCTTTCCTAGGTAGTATGTTTCTTAGGTTTTTGAAGAAATATACAAGTCTCGTAAGCTTTTTAGTGAGTTCATTTATGTGTATGTCCCATCTAAGGTTTTCGTCTATTTCCACTCCTAGATACTTAATACTTTTTGCCTTTGTTACAATAAGGCAAGAGCAATGTGACTTATTGTTTTGACGCTCGTGCAATTTTAGAGTGTATTCTTTACCCGGTTGACCTCTTGAGCTTATTGAAAAGGTTAGATAATTAGTTTTAATTATATTGAGCGTAAGAGAGTTCATCCGAAGCCAATTTTGAAGTGCAATTAGTCCATGTTCAGCCTCTTTATAAGTATCCATCCAGTACTTTTCGTGGAATAACATAACAGTATCATCGGCAAAACTAATTATATTTCCATTGATGGGAAGTTTGGTAATTTCATTAATATGGATGAGAAATAAAATTGGTCCCAAGGAACTTCCTTGAGGGACGCCGTAGTTTATTGGAAGAGGATTGCTTTTTTGTTGGCCTATTTGTACTTGTTGTGTTCGTCCTGTCAAGTACGTCATCAGTAAATTTAGTGGAGTGCCAGATATGCCAATTTTTCAAAGTTTTGTGAGAAGAATTTTATGATCTATTGTGTCAAAGGCTTTTTTTAGGTCTATAAAAACAGCCAGACATTTTTTTACATCGTCTAATTTTTTATGGCTATTCTTGTAAAATGTTCAATTGCGTCCACGGTACTCAAACTTTCCCGAAATCCATATTGTGTCGGGGAAATTTTTTTATTAATTTCCAGAAAGTGGACGATTTGGCTTTTCAAAATTTTTCCAGGATTTTGAGAAAGTTCTTAGGATACTTATAGGGCGATAATTATTTATGTCATTTTTGCTTCCATTTTTATAAATTGGTAAAACTGTGGCATTTTTCAGACAAGAAGGAAATATCCCCTTCGATATAGAGAGGTTTATAAGGTATGTCAGGGGGAGGATCAACTCCTCTTGGAGATGTTTTATAGTTTTGATTGAGATAGGATCATTTCCTGAAGAAGTGTTGTTATCTAGTGAAGCAATCACTTTTCTTAGTTTGTTGCTAGTTATTTGGTTTAGATTGAGTGTGCTATCTTGGATTGAGACTTCATTATATTTTATATTTCTTTTTAATTAGTAATTGGTTTTGTGATTTTATTTGCCAATTTTGAGCCTATGTTAGTTTTTTTTTTTTTTTTTTTTTTTTTTTTTTTTTTTTTTTTTTTTTTTTTTTTTTTTTTTATATAATAAATAGTTAATACATAATATCAAAAAACAAGTCCTGCTAAGCCGATTGAATTGGCTTGTCAACAGGTGCTTAAAGTTAGTTTCAAATACATTTTTTAAAGTTATAATTTACATCTTATATCTACAGAATTAACAATTTTTTCATACAATATTTCATACATATTAAAATAAATATTTTTTTTCCGATAGCCAATTTTTCACCATATATTTAACCTTATTCATAGATTTACATTGCTTTATAGTGTCAGGTAATAAATTAAATATCTTCGGTATGTTGTATTCAAACGTTCTCTGTCCGTATTTATTATTAAATTTCGGAACTATTAACCCGTCATTGCGCGTGAATCTAGTACTGTATTTATGTTCTAATTTTTCTTTATGCTGCGGGGTAAATATATACTGAATTATGATTTTTTGCCATAGTATAGCCTTAACAGGTAAAATTTTGGCACTCTGAAACAGCAACGGTGTATTATGTCTCTGTTTAAAAATATTAGGGACGACTAGTAATTTTACAATTGCGTTTTGTACAACTTGGACTTGTTTCAGATTGGTTGTACTAGTATTTCCCCATATGGTTAATCCATATCTTATAATAGATTCTGCCATTGACATATAAATTATTTTAAGTGTTTCAATTGATAGGAAAAAATTTAATGTGTACATTCTGCCAGCAATTGATCTGAGTCTTTTACAGGTTTTTTTAATATGTTTGTCCCATTTGAAAAAGCAATCTACTGTAACACCAAGATAGACATATTCTGTAACTAATTTTAAGCTTTCACATTTACAATTAGTCGGGATATTTTTATGGATGCAATTAAAACTATGAGAAATAATATTAGGATTGAATTGAAATCTGGCATTAGGTGATCTTATATGCATAACTTTGGTTTTGTTAGCATTTATTAATAGTCCTGCATCATGTGACCATTTACAAAGTTGATTAAAGTCAATTTGCATGAGTTCAATTGCAATTTTTAGATCTTTATGTGATATGACCAATGCCGTATCATCTGCAAATACAAAATGTTTAACAAAAGAGAAAAGTTTTTTCATTATAGTTACATAAATTATATATAGTGTAGGTCCCAATATGGAACCTTGTGGAACTCCTGCAGATACATTCTTTGTTTTACTAAAAGTATTATTTATTTTGGTACATATTTTTCTATTTCTAAGATAATCTTTAAATAAATTTAACACATTTCCTCTTATTCCAATTTTTTCTAAGGTTTCTAGCAGTTTTTTAGAGTTAATTGTGTCAAAAGCTTTAGAGTTATCGATAAATAACACAATAACATGTAATTTATTATTTAATTGATTATTTATGTAATTGGAAAAATCTTGCAGTAATTTTTCAGTATTTTTTTTTCTTTGAAAGCCATATTGATTTGGATCTATGATAGCGAATTTTTCTATGTAATTATTTAATTTATTTGATAAAAATTTTTCGAGAATTTTTTCTAACGCAGGTAGTATACTAATAGGCCTATAATTTCCCAGTTCAATGTGTTTTCCACCTTTAAATATTGGTCTAGTAATGCTACATTTAAATTCTTGTGGAATTTTTGCTTGCTTTATTATCGTATTGATTAAATGAGTAATTATTGGCCCAAGAGTTTTTTATATTTCTTTTTAAATCAAACATTCTTATATTGTCAATACCTGTGCTTTTAGAGTTTTTCATTTTTTTAACAATGTTTTCAATATCAGTTATAGTAGCTCTTGGTATAAATAAACTGTGAGGCAGTTCTTCCAGTACAATATTAGTAGCTTTGTGATTGCATTTATGTAACATGTTGCTGATGCTATCCGAGAAGTAATTCACAAAATCATTTGACACAGAATCCTCAGTTCTATCTTTTAACATATTTATATCGTGTTATTGTTTCATCACAATCGTTTTTGGGTTTACGTCCTAAAATATTATTTATCACATCCCAAGTTTTTTTTGTATCATTAAAACAGTTTTTAAATTTATTATTATAGTAGTTAGTTTTATCTTTATTTATAATTTTATTGACAAGGTTTCGTAATTTTTTGTATTCTGTTTCATATGTTTTGTTTGTTGGTGTACTTTTCCATTTTTTATATTGTTTATCCCTTTTATTTATTTGACATAATAATTCACTGCTTACCCATTCATTTATTGCATAAGGTCGTGTTTTCGGGTTTTGCACTATCGTTTTAGAACTACTCTTGTAAAATTTATTAAATAAAGATTTTATTTTTTCATATAATGAAATACAATCCTTATCCTCTATAAGTTTACTCCAGTTATAATCTCTGATATGTCTATCAATATCCTTTTGTGAGATGATTTGAATATACTTATTTGCAAAGTCTACCTGACGTTTATGACATTTTATATTAATAGCAGTGATAAAATGATCGGCAATATTATTTTCACAGACGCAAGCTGTTATTTTCTTGCCTCTAAATTTGACAAATATATGGTCAATACACGTGCGAGTAATTTGTCCATTTGATACAGCTTCTCTGGTTACTACATTGATGCATTTAGTTAAATAATGGTTAGTAAGTAAGTTTTCATACGAAGTTACAATATTATCTTGTTCATCAAGCAAATTAAGATTTATATCTCCAAGTAAGATAATATTTTCCTTACTATTAATTGTCTCAAGATATGATGATAATTCCGTCAGAAATGAAGATTTACTGAAATTAGGAGGTCTATAGATAGCTATTATATTGACTTTAGTTTTGTCCTGGAGTATGAGCTTTCCTGATATATTTTCACAATGTATTGATTTTAATGTTTTTAGTCTAAATTCAAATTTGTTTCTTATATACAATATAATTCCTCCTCCTGACTTATCAGTCCTGCAGTAGTTATATGCATTATATCCAGGAATATTGTAAATACACATACTTTCAGTTTGAATAGATGTTTCACATAGCATCAGAATGTCAATATGCTTCAAACAATTAATTAAATATATATGCAATACATCCCAATATTTTTGTATAGATCTAATATTTAATTGAATACAAACAAGATTATCAGACGAATTTATGTTTTGTTTTTTTATCCAATCTTCTAAATTATTTACTGTACTACTTTCTATTTCATTATCATTATCTATATAAGAAAAATTATTCTGCGCCATTTAATTCGTGATGGTAATTAATTGTTTTCTTGTTTTGTTTAACAGACATATTTTGAGTATAAATTGAAGAATTTAATGTTAAATATTTAACAAAATAAAAGTGATTGTATTTGAAGCTAATTGGTACAAGTAATTTTTGATAAAGGCTTAATAAATATAAAATAAACTGTATGTTCACATCTAGTGTTATTTCAGAATATTTTTCATATTTAAAAGCTGTTTTTATAATTATAAATGTGAAATATAGTACACAGTGAAAAAATGCATGTTTAAGTAAACAAAAAAATGTTTTTGAAGGTGACGTTATGATATTACTATTAAAAAAATAATGTAATATAATAATGTTATTTTTGTTAGTTAATTTGTGATTTTTTATAATTTTTATAACGATATTTATGTAATAAAATGCAATAACACTAAATCTATTTTGAGACAGGTTTAATCTTATTTCTAGTCAATATTCTATTTTTTCTTTTGCTAAAAAGCTCATTTTTTTATACACATTACATTTCGTTTTATCGTTTGCAGAATGCCTGATGTCAATATTCCAGTTCATTTTTTTTATTTTTTTTATCACAATTTTTACATTTAGGTTCTTTATCTTTGTTAGCACAATCTTTGTAGGAATGATCACCAGCACAGTGTGTACACAATGGTTTGTCCTTTTCTTTATGAAGACACCTGACAGAAGTATGTCCAAAGCCCAGGCAGTGATAGCATTGCACTAGAGGATGGGCATCCTCTACTTGTATTCTCTGGTATCCCACATAGATTTTACCGGTATATACTAGCCTTCTTCTTATTTCAGTACTAACTTCTATTATGTAATTAGATGTGTTATTATATTTGTTTTTCAAGATCTTTTTTAACGTCATCTCAATTTCTGGTTTATCTATCATCACATCCTTGATATCTTCATTCTGTTCGATTATATCTTGTATTATATCATCCTTATTATAGTCATTAGCAATGCCCTTAAGTATTATAGTTGGTCTTTTCTTTTTAATTTCTGTAGCGCTGATGTCTTTGAACTCGTCTCCAATAGCTTTACTCATTTTTTCCGCATCGTACTTTGTCGAACATTTTATAAGTATTCTATTTTTAGATATCGCATTAACACCAATCACTTTTGCACCAATCTTACTTAAGTTAATTTTCTTCCTGATTTTATTTTGTATATTTTCTGAAGATTCGTCAGCATTGTTCGATGAAACTATTAATTTGTAATCACTTTCCAATGTTTTATTTTGGTTTTCAGCTACCTTGCCGTATCCAAATGTTGGTTCGACTATTTTTCCCTTTGCTTCAGATAACTGAAGAGTTAGATGTCCCATCCAGTTAAATATAGCACTTGTTTTTGTTGTAATTAAGTTAATTTGTTCTTTATTAAATTTATTCACTTTATCTTGAACACAATTCAATAAATCATCAATTGCCTCCTTCGCAGAATCCATGAATTGATGTGGATTCATATTTTTTTAAAGTAAAAAACACCGTTTTTTAATAAAAACCTTAATAGGTTCTAGATATTTAGGATAAACTTTAAATTTCGTTATGTTTCACTGTTTGTTAATTGTTTAATTCACTAAATTGTTGTGTCTTATTGTCCTTTTTTCACAAACAATGAAATAGAGCACAGATTCACTTTTTTAAAGTTTGAAAACACACAAACAACACACGATCGTGAAATCAATGTATTCTGCACTTTTTTACTGCTTAAATATAGCTTTATTTGCGTTTATTTCTTTAAATTAGTATGAGCAAGGATGAAACGTTAAGTCTGTAGGTAGATAAAATTATTGTTGTGAAAAAAGTATTAATATATTCCAAAGTTTTGTCAGGATGCTCTGCAGAGGAAGTTGGAATCATATCAATGTTTAATTCTCCAATCATTTTCTTGTTGTAGGAGGGTTCAGAGTTAGTGATTTCTTTTATAATCTTCCATATTTTTCTGGAGTCATTGGTACATTCTTCTATTTTCCTTTTATAGTAGTTTTCTTTGGCGTTGCGAATAACATTTTTACTTATATTTCTGTATCTTTTATAGAATCTTAATTTAAATATATCGTAAGGGTCTTTTTTATCTTTTAAATATATTTCATCTCTTTTCCTTATACAGTTGATGATTTTTTGTGTAATCCAAGGTTTGATGTGCTTATTTTTATGGGATATCTTTTTTTCTATTAATGTGGTATTCGATAGTATTGTATGTTGTATAAATTCGTTAAAATAGCTCCAAGCAGAATTTGTATCAACTGTTTCATAAAGGTTTGTCCATTCAGTATTTTGTAATTTTTTTTTACTTCCTTCCAATTGGTTTCCGATATTTGTAGTCTAATTTTATGATTTTGGATTTTTCCTGTTTTATTTTTGTTAATGGAGAGAATTGTTGAGTAATGGTCTGTAATGGTGGATGTATATATAATGGCTTGAGTTTGTTTATTGGTCTTACTGAAGATATGATCGATGCAAGTTTTGCATTCATTTGATACTCGAGTTGGTTCATTTATGAGGCTTTTGAATCCATGGTAAGCAAGCGTCTGCATATAGTCAATTTTTTTTGGATGTCCATTTTGAAGAATATCAATGTTGATATCACCAATAACGAAAACGTTTTTAATGTTTTTGAGTTGATTTAGTTCTTGAGATAGAGAATGAAGGAAAGGTTCTATGTTTTTAGTTGAGGGCGATCGATAAATTGCTAGTATGGCTGTATCGTTCCCAATTGATAATTTTAGGCAGTTTGCATTATTTATACTGATCTCTTTAACATTAACTTCTATATCTTCATTAATGTATACAACTACACCATCACTTTTTCCCTTATTCATTAACGTTGAGTGAGGGATGTAATTGTCAATTTGTAAAGCAGAGTATTTATCGGTTATCCAGCATTCGGTAAGTATAATTATGTCCCAGGTTGTTGCAGTTATTTCCTGCCCGCTACAGAGTCACAGCAATAATCAGTGCCCATCTCTGTTTTACGGCTGTTTTAAAGGAGGGCAACTTCGCCACAACATGATACGGACGGGCTTGCGGTCAGCACGGCCACCTCGAGCCGTCAGTATTCAACAGGCAGCGGTTCCAGAGCGTTGTGGAACAGAAAGACACGAGCCACCCCATGAGCCGACACGACATAATTTACGAGCAATGATGACGATGCAGTTTAGTAATTTGCCTTTGGTCATCCATCGTACTACACATAAATATTAGCTTTGCCGATGGCACTGCTTGGCGCCCCTTATTACCATTCATCAGGTTAGTTAAATTTTAAATGTCACCATCTTTTTGTCACTCTCAATGTAACTTTAATTTCCAATCGTGCATTCAAACTTCGGCTGATGCACAAGCCTGAGATATTTGCTATTAATTAAAGAGTTCTTATGTTATTTAAAAGATGTAGAAATAAATGTTGTATTTTGGAATCATTTCCTCCTTTCTTTTATTCTCTACACTTATGTTACCACTCAACCTGAGAGAATCGGCGCGCAACGTGCCCTTCACCTTATAATCTGGTTACAATGGCGCACCAACGTGTTTAAACCCGATTGGCATTTAATTTATTTATTTCGATCTTGTTGGCATTGAGAGTTGGCTTTAATTATTTTTTGGTGTGTGACATTTTTAACTAGCTTGATAAAGGTTATTTCTATGTCGGCTCATGGGGGTCTTTCTCTGTTTTGCGGCGTTCTCGTCCGTATTTCTATCTTAATATTTGCTTTCTTAATATTTAATTTAAGATAATTACTATAATTATTTTAAGATACTTTTGGCCGTGAATACTCTGCGGGATTGGTGGGTATCTCGTATATTTTTAATTTTGTGGTAATGTTGATCCAGATTCCCACATCTGACTTATAGTATTGGTGTATGTGATGATTCACCTGGCTGTGTTTCTTTTTAAAAATTGTATTCAATTTTTAAAAAAATTTTAAAATTGCTTTTAACCTTTTAAATTTTTTTAAAAAAATTTTCGTATATAATTAATTTTATATATTAAATTCTATGCCTGTTGGTACTCCGGGATTCATAGCGAATTTCGTTATTTATTTTATATTTTATTTTGTGATTGTATTTCGTATTGTTCACCTTGATATAATTTATTTCAGATGGGTACTCCGTCCACGGACGTGACTAATCGCTGCACTATGCTTACTTTTGAGTTTATAGGTATTCAGGTACATCTACTGACAATGCGTTTAGACGAGACGCAGTTTACAATACTCAGATGCTAAAATGGGTAAAATTTTATGCGAGGGCCGCTCTATATTTTTTGCTGCCGCACATAACACGGCAGACAATAACATTTATTGCTTGTTGCAAGCGCTGCGGCTATTGCTTTCGGCGCTAGGTAAGTGAAATATTATATTCAACGCTATTATAATTGCATTCGTGACTCATCATTTTGCACGCGAAATGCGTCGTAATTTTATTCAGTTTTATTACTTTTTGCAAGGATTTGATCGCGTATATTTTAAATATTTTGCTAAATTCAAATAATAAATTTATATGTTACATTTTTCGCCTTTTGTGTCCAACTTTTCGGAGGATTTATTTGGTATATTTGCTCGAAATTCTGTACGTTAATTTTGTTACATAATATAACTTCGCAATAATTTTACATAAAATTTAATTGTTACATTTCGTCGTTTGTTGTCCAACTCTTCGGAGGATTTATTTGGCACATTTGCTCGAAATTTGCATATTAATTTTTGTCACAAAATACTTAACTTCATAATAATTTTTGTCACAAAATACTTAACTTCATAATAATTTCTTTGAAATTTTAATGTTACATTTTACAATCCCGATAATAATACTTCAAAAGTTATTGTATTAATTACATGATGTTTGCTGATGTTTAAATAATAATTATCCGCGGTAGAAATTTTTTCTCATCAAAATTTAGTGTTTAGAATTTTTAGTGTTGAACATTAATATTGTTGAACTTCATTGTATTGTCACGGGTTTGTAATCCAGCTTGTAATGAGGGATCATTGCATTCCGATCGCGACTGAACGGCAACTTTATAATAATAATCTATTTTAACTACGCAGTAGTAAAATTTTTCAATAAATTTCCGATTTTTATTTTGTAGTGAATATTAATAAATTATACACTTACATTCATTTTGATATGATAATTTATAATATGATAATTAATAATGAAATAATTAATTATAATTATTTTCATAAAACATTTTGGAATTTTAAAATTTTTTTTTACATTTAATTTTTTCTTAAATTCTTGATTTTTAAATTTTAAATTTTTCATTTTGCTTTACTGTTTAATTGGTGAGTTTTGTTATCTATCTCACATTGAGGATTTATTAGATCTCAATTCACGCCTTTTGAATGTTATTGGACTCTGGAATTTTTATTAATTAATAAATTTTAATTCTTTTTCACGTCATTATTTACAACTTCGTTTAAGAGGATCTCATGGTTTATTTTAGGTCTCTTTTGTGGTTTTATACCGCGCTTTTGTTTAATTTATTCGTTTTGGTAATAATTTTGCGAAATTATTTTTTGGCTTTTCCATTAATTATAATATTGCTACCGCCATCTTTGGTATTTCTGCGCTAACTTTTAACTTCGTGATATTTTCAACTTCTTGGGTTTGTGTTTTTGATGGATTTTTTCTGCATGTTTACTTTATTGTTCTTATGAACATTTTAAAATTCTATTTATTGAATTAATTTTTTTTTTTTGCAACATTACAATCAACTGGTAGTCAGAGCTGTTTTTACATTTCCGAAACGGATCAGTGGGCTCGCTTTACAAGAATTCATCTTTTAACAATATTCTTTTTGTTCTGAATTCTTTTAACTTTTTTCTAGCAAGGTGAACATTATGTCCTGTCTGGTGTTGTCGGTGAATGTTCTTGTTATTGTTCGATTATTGAGGATTTGGTTCTCACATTTTTGGTTGAGTTTGCAAATAATGCGCTTTATTACACCATAACTGGGTTTCGTTATGTGATAACACCCATGTTACAAGCTTATAGCTTTAACTTTTAATACCATGATAGCTTAATCAGCTTATAATAGATACATTACCATGATAGCTTAATCAGCTTATAATAGATACATTACCATGATAGCTTAATCAGCTTATAATAGATACATTCTCATGATAGCTTAATCAGCTTATAATAGATACATTACCATGAGAGCTTAATCAGCTTATAATAGATACAAACCATGATAGCTGATCGGCTGATAACAGATATATTTTATCAGCCTTACTCATAATCGAAACACTACGATAATACGGACAGGTTAAGTGAATTTTTTACTCATAATAGCGCCAACTCGCGCGCATGCGCATTGCCTAATCTGACCGTATTAGCAGACGTCAGAATTTAACCCACCCGAAGAGCAGGATTAGGCAGTATATGAGCGTATAAATTCGGAAATGGCTGACTTTGACAATTTTGACGTTTTGACTGGAGCTTTGGCAAATCTTGACCGTATTCATCCACCACGGGCACGGAAAACATACAAAAAGCGGTATGACCCATTTACGGCGCTAACGGAAGGAGATTTTAGGTCCAAATATAGATTCACCAAAGCAAATATGAGACGTTTGATCGATTTGGTACGGCCATATTTGCATGTCAATAACAAACGGGGTGGAAAAATATCTACTGATCTCCAAGTTCTTTGTGCCATACGATACTGGGGCAGAAACGAGGTAAGGAGAGTGTTTATAGTTGCATTCCTGTGAAACAAATCAGCAAAATCGATAACTAAACAGTTTTTAAATTATTATAACATTTTTTTCGCAGATACAAGATGATTGTGCAGATTTACATGGATTTAGTCAACAGACAATGTCCCGTATTGCCAAAAGGGTCGCAACTGCATTTGGCCGCCTTGCTCCACAGTACATTAAAATGCCACAATGTATTGAAGAGCAGCAATCAACAGTTGCAAAGTTCCAAGGAATAAAACGTTTTCCTCGAGTAATGGGTGCCATTGACTGCACACACATTAAAATAAGGAAAGTTGGGGGTGATGCCGGCCAATATTACATCAATAGGAAGGGGATTAAATGTCCAGGTTTGTAAAGTGATAACCTCAATACGTGTTTGAAATATAAACATTAACCAACATTGATTGCATGAATAAATTCATTCCAGGTGGTGTGCAATGCAGATCTAAAAATTATGGATATTGTTGCTCATTGGAGAGGCAGTACTCACGATGCTCGTATTTTCCGGGAAAGTTCCATCAAGCAGAGGTTTGAAGAAGGTCACTTCAACGGACGACTGTTGGGAGACGGAGGTTATGCCTGAACACCATATCTGTTCACCCCAGTTAGGAACCCAAGAAACCCCAGAGAAGTGGCGTATAACAGGGCTCAAATATCTACTCGCAACACGGTGGAGAGATGTTTTGGGGTATGGAAACAGAGATTTCGTTGCCTGCTGCGGGGTATGTCAGGATCTCTCGATACCATCAAGACAACTATCGTAGCTCTTGCTGTTCTCCATTGTCTTGCCATCGATATGAATGATCCTCAGTTAGGTAAGAAAACAACTCAAAATAAAAGATGTGTTAAAATGAAACATAATATAATATGTCAGTTTTTAGACATTCCTTACGTTAGAGTTTTTTATGTACTAATGCTATGATTTGTAATTTGGAATAGATGATGATGAAGAACATGATGAGGGTGCAGGAACAGAAGCAGGTGGTGGTGGTTTCATGGAAGTAGCCCCAAATGAACAAGTAGCCCCAATCAATCAATTTACATTCATAAACACAAAACACAAGAAATAACAACAAACACGTACAATAGAAACACTAGATCTCATAATCAAAAACTTATCCAACAAATAATTACAAATACAACTTTTGGGCAAAAAAGCTTCTTATATCACAGTATTAAACTCTACAACAAAATACCACTCACACTCAAAAACCTCAACACTTTAACATTTAAATCTGAAATAAAAAGCTGGATACTTAACATAGGAAGATCTGAAATAGAAAATTTACTGAAATCAAACACAGACTAAAACAGAATCAACTGAACTATACCAAAAAACAGTACCTTACTTATTTTAAAATTACTTAAAAAAAATATTTATACTACATTATACTTTGTTGTAATATTAATTTCTTATAATTAAATTATAATATGTAAATGACATCCTCAGCACGGGAGATCCCAGTGAGGATATCATTATATCTATGTGTTAATAAGAAAAGAAGACAATAAATCATTATTATTATTATTATTATTAATCATATTGGAAATGCCACTAGACAGGTGTTCATTGATCAACATTTTTAAATGTATTAGTATTTATTTTATTTATTTATTTATTTATTTAACGCCCAGAGGGCTTTTACATGTGGGTGGTACAAATTTAATGACAGTATTGAAACATAAGAAAGAAAAGAAAGAAATAATAAAAATAAAATTACATAAGTATATGCGAGAAACAAAATTAAAAATATCAAGAACATAAATTAAAAAATACAGCGATTGTATCTACATATATAATTATATTACACTGAAAAAATGTACATACTCAATAGTATAATGTACCTGCGACACAAATGCATATTACACAATAATGAAAATATAATAATAAGACTAAGGTATGATCAATATTGTTTATTTATTTTTATTTTAGGGAAATCAGTTTACAACGTGCTTAATTTATAGTCATGTGTAATTCACCTAATTGAGAAACCATTTATAGATTTCCTCATTATGTTTACATGGGCGTTGAGCTGGTCTATTTATATTACAAGGAATTCAATTTGATGTACGTCTGTACATTTTTATTTAGCACAGTGAAGAACATTAATAAATGTAAACGAAAATATGAAATATAGATAAAATAAAATTATTATTTGGCTATCCATCCATCTTTCAGCATCGACATTTTAATTTTGTGTTCCTCCTCCATGAACCTAATCCCGGTCTGCGACTCTTCATCCTGTAGACAATTTTTAAGGTCACTTTCCTTCTTCATCAAGCTAACCTTGGTCTGTGACTCTACTTCCTGTAGACGAATTTTGGCCCTGGATTCGTCTTTCATGAGCTTGAACAAGTACTCCATTTTTTTTTGGTGCTCAAGGTGCATTATTTTTTTTGTTTCTTCAAAGACGTTCGCCTTCATTTGGGCTAAGTCGTCTTCCTGAAAATAAAAACATTAAATGACAAACTTTTCATAACTGGTTTAACATAATTATTCTATTTCCAACTTTCTATTATAATTTTTCCAATTTCCAATCCAGGTAAGTATGTTTATGTATCTTTGTAAATAATAAACTTAGATAGTGCCTATATATAACAAAGTGTACAGCAGAGGTGATTTCTCACAAAAACGGCGCTTTAGAATTATTATTTTTATTAATCCATATTATGTTAACACTACATACAAAATAACTATATTCAACTTTAGTCACCATGAAACAGGCAGTCACCTAGTACGGTGTTTTAATCTATTCTCTGCAAATCTCTTAATTATCGTGCATTTTATACAAAAAAAAATTAATATTCATATATGAGTTATTGTTTTTCTTAGTAAACTTTCAGTTTTGGTACGACAATAAAGTCAGTTGAGCAAACAAAAATGTGGTGTGAAGAAATACTTACTTTATGGCATGGTCGCCTCCGAGGTGGAGGTGGAGGGCAAGCGTGCAGCGGGACATGCTGGATGGTGTATGCTTGTGGTGATAGTGGCGGTGGTGGTGAATCAGCTTCACTTGTTTCCTGTTGATATAAACAAAAGATTATGTCCAACTGAAAAGTTACTGCTTTAAATATTGCAAATAGTTAGCACTCATTGTTGCGCTGATCATTTAAGTAGGTTTAGGTATATTACCTCAAAAGACAACTTCCTATTGGGAACAGAGTGTGGCAGTGTGGAGTGAGGGGTTGATGTAGGAAAATTCATCTGTAATAATAAAACACAATTACCAATATAACTCCCACAATTAAAGCACGATTTACATGAGTTTAAATATAGACAGAACCATCAATATTTCAATAATATTACTATCAACTTATCTTTTGAAAAAAAAAATGCTGGTTGGCTGTTAAATATTAATTCATATAAAAAGTGTGTTTTTCCATTTAATATATAATGTCACACCACAAAGTATTTGCTTCCTTCGATAAAAAGATATTTACCTTTGCTTTAAATGTTGAATCGCTATCATCAACATTTTTGTCCGTTACGAATTCATGTGGTAACAAATCCACCATCGAGAGAATATCCTGCGAAGGACTTGGTGGTTGGGGACCTCCACCTGTTGCCATCACTTCCCTCCTATACCGGCTTAATTGGCTCTTACAAGCCAATTTGAGCATCTTCCATTGAGCTTGTATCTGACCCATATCTCTTTTTTGGTCACTTAGTGTGTTAAATCTGAAAAATAGTGTGCTATTAATTATGTGGTATGCACACCTTTACATTTGAAATGGATGTCAAAGCTACGAAGCGACAAACTTAAAGTTTAATCTGTAGAAAAGTTAACAATGCGGATATATTATGGAGGTATACTTACTTTAATAAAACAAGCTTCCAAGCTTCCCTCTTGGCAATTAGGGTGTTACTGTCCGAGTTTTTATTCTCTACAGCCCTCACGTGTTCAGCCACACAGTCCTTCAACAAGGCCTACAAGGAAAACAATCATTATACTTACACTAATTTCAAACAAGTAAACAAAACATTAGAGCCAAGATAAAAGTTAACAAACCTTTTCAACGTCACCCCAATTTTTGTTACGCTTGCACCTTTTTAATTCTTCCTCCAAATTAATTTCAACATTATCCATTTTTAGGTTATTCAAAGATAAACAAACCAACTCTTGGATTACTTTTTTGACATATGAATAAACGTGAAGTTGGCAACACGCCGCGAAATGCCAAATTTTTCAAGTGTTGCTACTGTAAAAAAATCATATTCCATAATCCAGCCGTCGAGCTATATTGGGAAAATTTATGATTATGAGTAAAAAATTTTAATCTGACCAGTATAGGCCCCCACCCTTGTATAGCTAATACGGGGTATTATCTTCGTATTAGGGATTTCATTATGAGTAAGACTGTTAGTGTTTATTTATTATGTCATGTATATGTTTACGTGTTTCATGTTTTGTGTTTTGTTTCGTCGATTTTCAACGGTATTCCTCAGTCTCTGACTGGTTCGCTCCGTGACGGAGGAATATGTGCGTGAAAATGAAATGAATTATTAGATTAATTTCTATATACCTTCTGTATACTTATTGAATTTTTTTTTAACAAGAAGATTTATTGATATTGATTTTCTATTTAATTTTCACTTCTACTCTACTGCCATCTATTGTCAAGTAGTGTAAAACTTTTAATTACCATTGCTTTTGGTTTAATTATTAACATCATTCATTTGATATGCTGTGATATATTTGCATAATTCATTTTCAATTTAAAATTTTTCGTTTATGAAAATTGTTTTTACTTATTTATTATCATTATAGCAGTCATCATGACGTTTAACTATTATAGGTTTTTTGACCTTTTTATTTATTTTTACTATTGTCAAAGCACAATTCTGAGATAACTTTTTTTTTACAACACAGTTTGTAAAAATCTTTTTAAAAAAATTTTTACAACATAGTCTTGCTAAAGTTTTTAAATGTTTTAGTGAATCTAAATCTTTTGTGTTTAGAACAATGCTTCTTTGATGTACACTCTTTCTTTGATAAGGGCCTGCCAATTTGCTCAATATTTCTGTTTTTTTTTTAAATTTCAACGGTGACCAAGGGTTGGTTAGGATTAGACTTCTTCAATCATCAAGAAAACTTCTCCGTACTACGTCAACTGAAGACATCCGGACCTCACTCTTCTCTCGTCATCTCCATGCTGGGTCAACTGAAGACTTCCGGACCTTACGCTTCCATCTTCATATCTATGCTGCGTCCAACTGTTATTACCTGGAGCACATTCGTTCTTCGTCATCTGCTGGCCATCACTCTGGATACTGAAATTTCACATCAGAACTTTAACCATTCCAAGGCTGCCTTCCTCGGGGTTCAAACGTTCCAGACCATGCTGAACTTCATGAACATTTTTGAAAACGGAACTTTTTCAATTCTGAAGACTCTTACTACCCGCCAAGACCGCACTACATATTTCTGCTGCTGGAGGGTGAATCGATTTTGTCAGGAGGTGTCAGGCGAACCTCAGACTTATTGCCATAAGTCCTTTGGCTGAGGGGGCATTGAAGCAGTTATTTCCTGCCCGCTACAGAGTCACAGAAATAATCAGTGCCCATCTCTGTTTTACGGCTGTTTTAAAGGAGGGCAACTTCGCCACAACATGATACGGACGGACTTGCGGTCAGCACGGCCACCTCGAGCCGTCAGTATTCAACAGGCAGCGGTTCCAGAGCGTTGTGGAACAGAAAGACACGAGCCACCCCATGAGCCGACACGACATAATTTACGAGCAATGATGACGATGCAGTTTAGTAATTTGCCTTTGGTCATCCATCGTACTACACATAAATATTAGCTTTGCCGATGGCACTGCTTGGCGCCCCTTATTACCATTCATCAGGTTAGTTAAATTTTAAATGTCACCATCTTTTTGTCACTCTCAATGTAACTTTAATTTCCAATCGTGCATTCAAACTTCGGCTGATGCACAAGCCTGAGATATTTGCTATTAATTAAAGAGTTCTTATGTTATTTAAAAGATGTAGAAATAAATGTTGTATTTTGGAATCATTTCCTCCTTTCTTTTATTCTCTACACTTATGTTACCACTCAACCTGAGAGAATCGGCGCGCAACGTGCCCTTCACCTTATAATCTGGTTACAAGGTTAAATTTAAACTTTTAATTAATATTTGTAGCTCGTCAAAGTTTTTGTTTATGCTTCTAATATTTTGATGCAGTATGTTAAAAATTTTGTTCATTGTTGATAGGTTAGGTAAGTTTGCTCTTTTTGCACTAGGTTCCGTGGTTAATGTAGTGTCAGCCATTTTTTATTTTTGTAATAATTGTTATTATGAGCCATTTTATTTATATGATGTTTTTCAAATCGTCTATATGTTTAACGTAAATTATTTTTTCGTTTGCGTTTCTTCTTGCCATTATTTTTCCCTCTTTGTGCCAGACGTATGAATAGTTTTTTTTCTTTTGAGATTTGTTTGGTTTTCCAAAGAAGTTCCTCATGGTAAGAGCTCAGTTCTTCAGCTATGTATATTGTTTCAGTTGAAATATCTTTGATCGCAGCATAATTATTGATGTTTTTTCTATTTGCGATAAGCTTTTCTCTAGTCAATTTATCTGAAAATTGCACTTGTATTTTAGGTGGTGCATTGTTTCGCCTATCAGGTATCCTTTTTACCTCTATAATTTCGCCGTATTTTAGGTTCACTCCTGCCGCCGCTGCCACTTTTTTAACCACTTCAATTTGCTGTTCCCCATTCTTTTGTGGAATGCCTGCAATTTCAATATAATTAGAGCGGGTTTTGTACTTCATATCTGAAATTTTTATTTCTAATTGTTTAATTATAGTATTTTTCTCCTGGTACTCTTTTTTCAGGTTTATAAATTCATTTTCAATTTTTTTGTTTTGTAGGATTGTTATCACTAGTTTTTTAATCAAATTATCGTATTGACTACTCATAAATTCCATGCTTTTTTGGGTGTCCTGTTGTTGCTTCTCAATTTTTGAAATAATTTCTTTTTTCATAGCATCTAATTTGTTTTCGAAAATCAGTATAATTTTTTCTATGCTGAATTTTTCTTCAGGTTCAATGTTAGCACCCTTTCCTCTAGTGTTAGCCATTATTTACTATTAAATGTAACAACCTGCCCCGGTTTTATATATTGAAGAAAAGGTACAATACCGATGATGACATTTAGAATTTTTTTTTATCTATGGATAACTATAGAGTGACAGTTTAAGATTTATTCTCAATTTTAGTTAGTTAGTGATAATTCTTATTTTCATTGCTATTCATTTTGGAAGCGACCACTGTTCTTATGACATGCTCAAATGTCTAAAACTTCCTAGTTTAACTTACGCCAATCGGTACCCAAAGCAGAACGGTAATACCGATTTATTTATAAATATAGAGTTATCTGACTATTGACGACGACTTTTTCAACCTTTTCCTATGTTTTAACTTCAAGGTTAAGGAACAAACGTAATTATATCGTAATTTACAATAATGGGTTATGTATAGTATTTCACTGTTTTTACAGAATATTACAAGCGAAACCAAATGTTAAAAGCACATACAAAGTAGGGTTCCGTCACAACTATGTTCTGTTTTAGGTATATTTGTTTGGGCTGGAACCAATTTCCAAACGCTACCACAGCAGTGCCATGGATCTACCAAATCAAGAGACTGTTTCCATCAAGACGGAACCAGGGCCCCAGGAAGAAGGCGGAGATGAAATACCGTGTACGGATATAGATGTCGACCTTCCCGATATAAAGAAGGAATGTTTGGAATATGCGGAGAGTACTCAGACAGACAGTTAGTTGCATTGCATACGTATTAATGTAGAATGTTAAATTCAGATGTTCGGAATCCATGTCCGTTTCGAAATGTCGTGCAGGACAGGACGCATTTACTTTTAAATATATCTTTGTTAAACTTGAGCACTTTTTTAACTTTTGACAACAAAACCGTGTTCTGAGTCAAGAGTAAATGGCTTTCCTTCTTGAAAGATCGGTTCTTGAAGTGACATCTGACATCTTTGTATCTTAAATTAAGCTTAAAGTCTGTTCACCTTTTTCTTGCTCCTGTGTGGTCAATCAATTTTATGTTTTGTCGAAAATATTTTATTTTAATTTTAATTAAAAACATGTTTTTTTGGTAGATTTACGGTAAATATACTTTGTTGTATTGTTTTTCAGGTTGCTTTAATATAGAATCTGTTACCATCAAGGCGGAGCTTGGACCCCGAGAAGAAGATGAAGGGGGATTTAAATGTACAAACATTGACTTAGACCTGCCGGATGTTAATAAGGAGTGCTTAGAACGCGTTGAAAGGACTGCCAAGACAGCAGGTAAAATGTTTTTCCTTCTTGGTAGTCCAGTTAATCAAAACAAAAAACCAGAATGCTGATTATTTTAAGGTCAACGAAAAAATACTTTAAAAATAATATATGCCGTTATTTTTATTACATTTCTAAGGCAGTAAGAAAAAATTAAAATTTACTGTCAAAAAGGATGTTTTTGATGCTAAGCTTATAATTATTGCAAAACATAAATACGCGAATGGAGCGCAAAAGTGAAATTTAAATGGTCAAGTGTTTTGATTAGGTTGCTGCAGAAGCTCGCTAGTTCTGTAAAAAGAAAACCAACCCAGCATGTAGGGAGCAAGACGACGATTCAGCTACCTAATATTTTGTTTAAAACCTGTAATTTCGTAGTTAATTCTGACAGCTTACAATACATAAATAAAGGGAAATAATAATAAACACTTGTCGCAATGATTTTCCGTATTTACATAAATTCCTGAAAAAAACAACCGTGCAGTATTGGAGTGTTCTATTATATGCGGCCTCTGATATGGTATATTCTGCTGCAACACGTCTGAAAATACTGATGAGATATTTAAAGATGAATTTGAATGAATATTTTCTGTAGCTAAAAACTATAATCTATTAATAGTTTTTGTAATAATTGAATTATAATTTTTATTTGTTTACATTACATTTAAAACACTATATCTTAAAAAAAATTTATAAAGTAAATCCATATTCAACTCGGCATTTCAATTCAAAAGTATACATAAGTGCAAAGCACAAATTAGTCACCTGTTCCTGTGGGAACCTATTTTTTTACTTTTATGTGAATTTGGAATGCTTTTCTGCACTTAGTAACACACGAAAATAATAAGTCACATGAAGCCAACTATTAATCCTTTTTTTTAATTATCGTCAGATCTGAAGACACAACCAGTGGAAACCACGGAGTGCTACTATTCATATTCTCAAAAGGGAAATTTGACGAGCCACATGCTGTCTTACAGTGGCGAAAAACCTTTTTCATGTTCTGAGTGCAATTATACGGCTTCTCTTAAGGGCCTTCTGAAGAGGCACATGTTGACCCACATCGGTGAAAAACCTTTTTTATGTTCTGTGTGCAACTATTCATGCTCTCAAAAGAATTATTTGACCAGCCACATTCTGACTCACAGTGGAGAAAAGTCTTTTAAATGTTCGGAGTGCAACTATTCATCTTTCCGTAAGAAATATTTGAAGAGCCACATGCTGACTCACACTGGAGAAAAACCTCTTACATGTTCTTTGTGCAACAATTCATTTTCTCAAAAGAGCAATCTGACGTGCCACATGCTCACTCATACTGGAGAAAAACCTTTTTCATGTTCTTTGTGCAACAATTCATTTTCTCAAAAGAGCAATCTGACGTGCCACATGCTCACTCACACTGGAGAAAAACCTTTTTCATGTTCTTTGTGCAACAATTCATTTTCTCAAAAGAGCAATCTGACGTGTCACATGCTGACTCACACTGGAGAAAAACCTTTTTCATGTTCTTTGTGCAACAGTTCGTTTTCTCAAAAGAGCAGTCTGACGTGCCACATGCTGACTCACACTGGAGAAAAACCTTTTTCATGTTCTTTGTGCAACAAGTCATTTTCTCAAAAGAGCAGTCTGACGTGCCACGTGCTGACTCACACTGGAGAAAAACCTTTTAAATGCTCTGAGTGCAACTATTCGTGTACTCGAAAAGGACATTTGACGGTACACATGCGAACCCACTATGGAGAAAAACCTTTTAAATGCTCAGAGTGCAACTATTCGTGTACTATAAAGGGGAGTTTGACGCTACACATGCTGACTCACACTGGAGAAAAACCTTTTTCATGTTCTATGTGCAACAAATTATTTTCTCAAAAGAGCAGTCTGATGAGCCACATGCTGACTCACACTGGAGAAAAACCTTTTTCATGTTCTATGTGCATTAATTCATTTTCTCAAAAGGGCAACCTGACGAAACACATGCTCACTCACACTCGAGAAAAACCTTTTTCATGTTCTTTGTGCAACAATTCATTTTCTCAAAAGAGCAATCTGACGTGCCACATGCTGACTCACACTGGAGAAAAACCTTTTTCATGTTCTATGTGCAACAATTCATTTTCTCAAAAGAGCAACCTGACGAAACACATGCTCACTCACACTGGAGAAAAACTTTTTTCATGTTCTTTGTGCAACAATTCATTTTCTCAAAAAAGTATTCTGACGAATCACATTCTGAATCACTCTGGAGAGTAACCTTTAGTTAAACTATCCATGGTCTCCAAAAGGAAGTTTGAAGAAATAAACGCTGATATACAGTGGAGAAAACTTTTTTCATATTCCGAGTGCAACTGTTCAAAAAAGCCAGCTGACGAACCATATGAAGACTCATATGAAACATAACCTTTCCAAACATCCATAGGGGATTGGACGGATGACTAAACTCCCGTATTACTTGAATTCTGATGAATCAATCGTACGAGGACGTACGTTATCAAGTTTTAGCATGCCTCTGTCCTACTATAACACACTTAATATAAACATGAAATATCTTGGAATTGGAGCCAATGAAAGTCTACGGATCAATGAATAGAGACCTGCCTTGATCACTCACTTAGAGCTGCTCAACATAGCCCAAAAAGAAGTTTACGCTTAAGACAATTCTAAACGTACTGGTTAGAACTTCTACATATGAAATATCTTTAATTTTCAATCCACAAAAGCTTTAATTTAAAATATCATCAAATCCCGCTGCTCAACATAAATACTAAACCAGAGAAAAAATCGAAAATTCGGAGTAATAACTTATTTCAATACATCTTTTGGATAGAGAAATATTAAATTTCATGGTGCAAAACTGTATAATTCCCTAACAAATCAGCTATCTAGTATACTTAAATGAAACATGTCGGAGAGAACTAAGTCATAATCAATAATACTGACAAACAATAACTTGCTATAATAACTTGCAAACATGATTAATACAATGTAAAGACATTTAGATAATCATTTCAAAAACTACAACATGCCGCCTCAGAACAGTAAACCATAGTGAGGATGATTGTGGAAATCGCGATATTATTCTTATACATTTAATAATTTTTTATTTTTAGAAATGCTCGGTGATGATACAATTGGTAAGGTGTATTAAATTTTACTTGATAAGAGAACCCATTATGTATCTATATTCAATGTCTTAGTAATTTCACCTGGATCACTATATGAGTAAAACTATTTAAAAAGAGGAAAGTTTGTGGAGAGATGAGCAGAATTTTTTGATTCTGGGTTTATGTGTGCACGAATCATAATTGACTGCTTATGAAAAATTTTCTGAAAAATTAAGTTTAAGTGCTTATAAAATAATATAATCATGCTAAAAAATATGAGTAGTAATTTTTCGTATTAGATATACGCGAGTGATTTGAAAGTTATTTGCTGAATTAGTGTTGTTGGCTTCTATATAAAGGAGCGTCGTGCGCCTAGTCCACTACGTTGAAACATTTAAAACAATCACATGTAGCAATTTTGAATCATCCATTTTATTATTTAGCAGTGTAGAAACAATGTCTACTTTGTTACTTTTTTGTATAGTTATTATGTTATTTGTAGTTTTGTTGTATTTCTTACGTAAAATATTCAATTTTTTAATTTTATTAGATAATAATAAACTTTACCTCCGTTTTTTTGTTTATCGCCGCTTTTTTGCCAAATCACCTGAAGGGCGCTTTACAAATATATAATACATTTCTACAATAATCTATGTTGTTACGAACTATATATGGAGATAATATACAGAACAATCCTTACCTGGTAGGTCATTTGAGATTAAATCTACGTATATCTTATATTCTAAATCTACGTATATATTTTATTGTGAAAGCATTCTTCAGTGGACTTCTGACCAATATAGATAACATTTCTGTAGTCCTGGCACTTTTTGAATTCTAACTTCTTCTTGACAGGAACCCTAGCTTCTTGTAGGATTTTGAAATAATTTGTTGGATGTGCTTAGCAAAAACTAATTTTCAGTCTAGATTGTGTTTAGTCTTTACATGAGAATTATCTTTGTTCCTACCGCAATGTCATTTGTTTAGTGCCCACCTCTCCGTTCACATTACCTTACTGGAAAACTATTCGAATTATGGAACATGACAATTGAAAATTAATAGTTTAAATTTGAGTAAGTATAATTTTTGAAAACAAGAGAAGGGTTAGTACCACCTCAAAAGCAAAATGTTGGTGCTTTTCGTGTACATAATTGTTATATCTGTCTTACTTAGCAGATTTAAGGGTTGGAAACTCTTTGTTAAAAAGTAAAAGGTTCTACTTATAATTATTTTTATTACGTTACAATAAATAGGTCTAGATTTAGCTACACTGTTCATTACCCGAGGGTTGGTAATTCTCTGGTTCGTGAATCTTGTTCCCTGTCACTATAACCTCACAAGCATTTGTTACACTCTAGCGACATCTGACGGATTCTGAAGTAAGCTTTTTGACTAGCGCCATCTATCGCTTAAATACCCAACTTATTACCATACATCACAATAATATCGTTGAAATATAACAATACAAAAGTTGACCCTCTTGGAAGTGCATAATATCGCTTTAAGTGCTCATTATTTTTGTTGTGGCGATAATTACCAGGAGGTATCGCGGTCGAACTCACTATATTGTGTTTTTTTTGCTGAGATACAGTGGTTAATGATTAGTCATCCCATTTTCCTTCCTTCCTCATTGTTTATGGAACTCAAATAATTTATTTTACATTAAACATAAATTTAAATTAATTCACATGTACAACTGTATGTTTCCTAAATAAACTAAAATAAAAATATCTTTTTAATTCGTATAAATAGTATCATCCAATTCTTGGTATCGCCTGTTTATTAAGTTTTGTAGAGGTAAGAACTGGCAAATAACTTTAAATGATAATTTTTATATTAATTTATATTTTTAATAATGGAAACATTTTTTTTATCTTCATGGATCGCCACCAGAAAACGCCTATCGGCACTTCGAGCCGACGGCAACCATTCCTGTTTCCCACGCTCGCCTTGGTAGTTGACAGTTCTTAGCTCTTCATAAAAACCCTTCTGATAAAATTCGTGTTGTAACTAATAGTGTACCGCACTTTCAATAAATATTAACGTAATTATTTACATTATCACAACTCTTTACACACACAACACATTAAATGGGCAGCGCTATAACAGGTAAGAGAATAGTGCCCCATATTGGTGATGTACCTATGTATGGAGTATCTTGATGTACGGCTGCGAAACATGGTGCCTATCCGAAAGAGATAAACGGAGACTAGAGGCTTTTGAAATGTGGTCCTATAGAAGACTGTTAGGAATTTCCTGGAGAGACCATCTTACAAATGAGGAGGTTCTCCAAAGAATCGAAGGAGGAAGGCACCTGCTCAGGACCTTGTCCGAAAGGCGTGCAAGATGGATCGGCCATGTTATACGACAAGAAGGCCTCTTGCATGTCATAATAGAGGGTATGACCGAGGAGACCAACTCTAGGGGGCGCCCACGCCGAGAGTACCTGGAGGACCTGCTGGTGGACGTGCGCTGCTCATCATATGCAGAAGTCAAAAGAGCCGCACAAGACAGGGAAGAATGGAAGAGGAGATTAGATAAAATTGCTGCAAACCAATCCCAGGATTGAAACCAGAGAGAGAGATTGGTGAACCCGACTCTGAATACATTATTGTTGACTACCGACAAGCAGATTTTAATTTCACTTCCCCCAGTCACTGCCAAGGACGGAAATGGGAACCAGCGAATCCCGGGCGAGATTTTAGTAAGTACAATTCTATTTATATTTCTTAAACCAACCATTTTTCAAATACATTTAATTAAATGTCCCGGTAATTTAAAGAAAATATACACGTGGTGTATCTCCGTCGATCACGATCGACGCGAGCCCCACCAATCCCTGCTAATGCTTGAAAAATTTCATTATTTTGACGACAATTGAGTGCGTGTTAAAATTAATTTCAGTGAGATAATCCTGACTTCATCCAGCTGCCAAACATCACCGCATTGCTTGACGACATAACCGCAGCACAATCCGCAGCCTCTACTTCCCCTGCAATGAGGATGCCGACATCTCCTTCAAACAGCTGTAATCTACGTGGACAAAGTGGCAGCAAGCCTACCTACGTATATCTTCTGCAAGTAACCAACACCAACACACCGTCATTTTATATTGCCATTTCGTATATCATAACCTATAATTATACAGTATTTGCTAGCCTCAAATTACCATTTTTTTAATGTCACATTGCACATAAAAGTTCAGTATACCTACAGGATTATTTTTCAAATAGACATTATTGTAGTCGTCATAAATGTATTGTTCAATAATTATCAAGAAATATTTTGAAATAATCAATATTTATCATAGTTATAACCACTGGAACGATTTCGGTCGAAAAATCGACCACTTTTATTTTTCTGCGATTGATATCGGTCCAAAAATGGACCGATTTTTCTACCATTCGTAAAATATTTATTGTAATTATTTAAAACGTTTCCATGGCCAGCTACTTGTTTTATCGAATAGCTGATAATATATTCTCTTTGTCTATGAACTTATCCGTTGTCTTTGAAGTGTTATTTAACGAGTTTTCGCGGTTTTTTTATGGCGTCCTGTCAAAAACAAAATTATAAATTTTCAACATTCACGAAATTTTGGACTCTTCCTAAAATGCCGTAAGTAATTAATTTATTGGGTTTTTAACGCATAATTATATATCTGTGTAATCATGATTGACTTATCTATCTTTGAAATGCGTTTTTAATTCGTTTGTTTGTATTATATTGTTTTGGTTGAAGTTTTTGTGTAAGATTACGTCAACTGAAGACGTCATCTGTTTTTGATTTACAATAATGTCTTAAATACTGCACTCGCGCATTTGAAATATAGATATTCCATCACAGTGATTCAAAACAAAGAGATATATATAAGTTTTATTTGAATTGGTTCATTATTAATACAGATATTTGCTAACCAATTATTTTAAGTCATATGTCAAAAAGTTGACTCTTTTTCACATGTAAAATGGTGTAAAGCCTTCGTCACACAATAAAAATTTAGTAATTTAGTTGTATAATTAATTAATTTGTTTACTTTTACCAAATTTGTGCAGAAACAGCTGTCGTCCAGGGAAAGGGATCACTCCACAACCCAATAATTATTTTCAAATTTTATATTAGTGCAATATTTAACAAAATTTAAACATTTAAGTACTTACATTAAGTGTTTTCAATTTAAAATTTATAGAGCGGTGCTGACTGCAAGAGGAGGCAGAGGAAAAGGGAGACGTGGGGTACGAGCTGGTGCCGGACTACCTGCACGTGGACGTCAACGCAGAGCTGCAATTGCAGCCTCGTCTGGAGTGTTAGTATTTTTTAATGTTTTTTTATGAAAGTACTTTGCTGTGGCCGTTGAACTCATCATATATTTGTATTTATTTAAACAGCGACCCTGCTTTGCTACTGGTGCGAGAGGATCGCGTCAAGGCCCTAAAGGCTGTTAGGGCCCTGCCTGCTTCCATCCGGCTAGAGCTGGAAAGCCGAAAATTCAAGAAGCAGGCGGCGCGCATTTTGCTCCCTACCGCACCTCCAAGAAAAACTAAACAAAAGTAAGTAATCGTATTTAGATGCTTGGTACAATATTATTGTTTTTTCCTGACAGCGTTCCACTCTTACAGTGAGAGTTGGTAAGTTCAGCGCTCTGTGCATTTGGCACATTCAGTGCATATTTTACAGAGTTCTTATTTTATTGTTTATTTACATACTGTACTTACTGTTTCACACGTGAATGAGAACAATTTTCTATGATTTATGTAAATGTTTTCAGAATTCCATCTCCGGAGAGAACAACGTGTCCCTTTTCACAAGGGACGCCTTCACCGTTGCCACGACCCGTACCACCACCGTGGATGTCCACTCCCGCACAGACCCAATCAACGGCTCCCAATGCACCAATTATGCCTATCCGTGCAGCATCTCCCGAGCCGTTACCTGGGACATCGCGGAGTGGGGAACTCTTCTCTCCGGAAGCCGGCTATCACAGCGAGCTGTGGGTGGACGTACCATTCTACGAAGAATTGTCGGCGTTTGGGAACGGTGAGTTTATTTTTTGAAATGTCATACCAGGGGCTCAATATAAAATCAATTATCTATATTTTATATTGATATCCCTAGCACAGTTTCACTGTTGGTATATTGGCAGGAAATAAGCATAGTACTTAAAAATTCCACATAACAAACATACAAAATGTATTGTTGTTATGTCGTGGATGCATCATTACACATCTTTTTTCTGTAACGGGTATTGCAGAGTGAGAAATAAGACATGCCGAACTTCTTTGCGAGGATTACATTTGATTCACCGGCTTCTAAACGGTGTAATACAGCATTTTTTTCTTAAATTGAAAAAACACTTTCGCTTCACGGGACTCATTGTGTTGCGAGGCTGTATTGGTAGGTGGGTTTTGTAACCGGACAAATTATCATTAAAATAGGTCGCTTTACGTAGTTGGTCACTTTAAACGGATACGTTTTCCTACTAAAAGCTATGAAACCTTACTAGAGTTTACATTATCGTCACTTAAAACAGTAGACCGTTAAATGCAAAGTCATTATATCCAAATTCTACTGTAAATTTGTGTTTTCTTTTATTTCAGAGTCAGACATGGGCAGAAAAAGTAACGTGGACGAGGCAGCTGTACTAGAAGAGTCTGTACTTGGAAACCGTGAGTTATAAAACTAACTAACTTACCTTCACGCCATTTCGGTAGGCAGAGAGGATGAACCACCATGCAACTCGATCTTGGCACACACACTCTTTTCTTCATTCCATACCTACCTGACTGTGCTATTCTGACTCCTGACATTGCCCGCCTCAAGTATTTGATTAACTTTTTATATTTTTTTTTATATGAATACCTCACAAGAGCCTCAGCTGGAGCCAGTGAGACTATGGCATCCCCAATTGGGGGATGTTGTGAGGCTGAAGGTAAGTGGGGAAGGGAAAGAGGAAGATGGGGAAGTACCTGGCTATTCAGATCTAGTCACTAAACACGGCTAAAGCCATTTGGAGCAACGTTTCAATTCTGAATGGTGGTCTTACACCAGGGCGATACTGGTAGTATCTTCCACTCTGGAACGTGCCGCAAATATACTATATATTATTTTAATTATTATTTTAATTAATTAATTGTGAAATAACACAAATCAATCAAATAAAATTTATTTGCGCACGCCGGGTTCGAACCGGCGACCTTCGGAATGGCAGTCCAATGCGTTACCACTGGACTATGCCGGCCGTCAAAAGCCATTTCAAGCAACGTTTCAATTCTGAATGGGGTCTTACACCAGGGCGATACTATGGGTATCTTCCACTCTGGAACGTGCCGCAAATATAATATATATTATTTTAAATGAATTTTGTGTGAAAATAACACTAATTATTCAAATATAATTTATTTGATTTGATCCCGCGACCATCGTATTGCGAGTCATAAGCCGTACCAGAGGCAGTGGGTTATCGTAATATAGACACATTAAATTAATTTGGGTTTTCTGTTGTTTCAGAAATGGACAGATCGAGCGACGAGGATGACGAAGCGAGTGACGTCGACCACGAAGAGAGCGATGAGGATACCTTCTGCATGCCGCCAATACCTTATCATAATATTATCAACGTTTCACCTAACTCCGCTATGGCCATAGACTTTAGTAGACAAGACCAGGTAGATAGTGAGGCAATGCGTTTGATTCTGCCGCCTGAAGGTTACTCTTTCGATTGGTCTAATGATATCTTACGTTTTACTGGGATAAGGGAGACTTTCACAGGCACGCCGGGACCAACTTTCAATACCGACGAAATGGGCAAACCTGTGGATGCCTTTCTTAAAATCTTTGATGCAGATTTCGTTGAACTGATCGCGAGAGAGACCAACAGGTATGCAGATCAATGGATTGCGAAAAAACAATTTAAGCGTCATGCGCGTACCAATAAATGGGCTCCCACGAATAAAGAGGAAATGTATGTATTCTTGGCAATTTTAATGTATCAAGGTATTAGTCTTTTCCAGATCTAGTCACTAAACATAACTAAGCCAATTCAAGCAATGTTCAATTCTGAATGGTGGTCCCTCACCAGAGCGATACTCAGAATCTCACTCTATAGCGAGGCACAATGATATTATTATGTATTGATTTTCTTAAATTATGAATAAACCAATAAACTGAATACATTTTTATTATGACAAAGTGTGTAAACAATGTTTAAATCAAAATACTGCTCTTTCATTGTAACCATACAACTGTAATATTGATTTAAAAGGATATTAGGGCTTAATAAATAAATCAATTATTGGTTCCATCAATTATTTTCCCCTCATCCATTTTTTTTCGATACCTTTGCGTTTAGATATAAAATTATCACTATGATTTTATTTGCCATTCTACGGTCATACAAAGGTTTGATATATATATACAAATTTATCATCATTTTACATATTCCGATATACCCTATGTAGATTGACCTTAAGATAGCTGTCAGTAGTGATTTTTCGTCAAATATTGGTGAATTTCATCAACTTTCAAAGTATCCCCCTGAAATATTGGCAATGTTTATATCTATGATGTATATCTCATTTTAAGCCTTATTTCCTCGTTTTGCACGTTATATAAAAACATGGTTACAAATCTCCAGTTCTAATTTACAATTATTTAAAAAGTAGCACCATGATTTTGACATCGTGAAATAGGCTCTCTGTATAATTCATCAAATGAATAAAATAAAGCCAACACGGCGACTATGCTTATTAATAATTGTAGACAGTTAATGTATCTTCCTAACGTAATACCAGTTTTTGTGGTAAATTTATTATATAGTATAATACAGTGATTTCAATTTTGACACGTCACGCACTCAAATTTTAAAAAATTATTTTCTAACCAAACTTTTGAAGAGAGCATAACGTACAAAAAATTATTTTCCCATTATATTCTTGCATCTGTGGTTATCAAACAGGCCATAGAGAACATAAAAACGTAGAAAATATTCTATAAAGATATTTAAAACTGCCTCTGGCGGCAATTTCAAATCACAAAAACGCTAATTTCGCGCATTCATAAAGTTTAAGATTTTTTAATAATTTATCTATCAATTCTAAAAATATAGAATAATTATAAAAATATAGGTGAATTCATTGGCTGTATAGCACTACAATCAGTTTTATGTCTCCGTATTAAAATTCGGAGGTTTGATTTTTTTAATGTTGGCGGAAAATATTCAAATTCGTCGCCAAAAAACCGCGAGCAATCGGAGAAAAAAGTTTTTTGACGCGCGATCGTTCGAGTGGTTAAGTTTCTATTTTCAACAACCTACGTAATGTGGTTTGCGTCTTCGCTAAAACCCAATACAAACGCGAACTCGCTAATAACTAGTAAAGATATCCGGTAGATGGAGTAGATTCTTTTAACACACTATTGCCTCCTACTCCTGAGTACAGTCTGCAACCTGGCAGGCAACGGACGCGTGTAACTGTACGTTAGTCGCACTAACACGTTGAGACCCGAATACAAAACAGGATAAATAAAACGTTGCGATGGAGGAAGAAGTTGATCCGCATGACTACATATCCAAAGCTAAGAAAGAAATTGCTGAAATGACCGCATTATTCGATGAATCAAAAATCACAAAAGAAACAAAAATAGAAATCTCGAAAAAAATGAGCTCTATTATGGAAAATATTTCGCATATGGCAATAGACCTAGCAAAACTGAAAGAAAAAATACAATGCTCAAGGAAATGCTAAAAACTAAAAATGAAAGAGTAACGTACGCGTCAGCAGTAAAAACCAACTATCACCAAGAAGAGATTGAAGAAAAAAACTTTCCAATTATAATAACATCATTAAATACGAACCAAAATCAAGACCAACTTAAGGAAACAATACACAATAAAATTAAAATATCTGCTCTGGGCATCGGAGTAAACAGCATGAAAAAAATAACCAACAACAGATTAATTATAACTTGCCCTAAAAAAGAAGATGCAACCAAACTGAAAAATGAAATAAAAAAATATCAAAAAAAGACATTACGGCAGAAGAAAAACAAAGAAAAAAACCGTGTGTAATATTCAAATGAATACAAACAAATTACACAAAAGAAGAATTTTTAACAGATTTAAGACTCCAAAATGATGACATTAAAATAATGACAGATCAAAATCCTGATATATTTCAGGTGAAAGCTATCACCGACAACAAAAGAAATAAGTCCCACAATATAATTGTCGAAACAAATGGAAACATGAGTGATTACCTTATAAGAAAAAAACGTGTCAACTTAGGATTCTTGAGGATATATGTTGAAGACTGCTACCCTTTAACGCAATGCTACCACTGTCTAAGATTTGGCCATACTGCACATAAATGCCTAGATAAAATAAAGGATCCAAGATGTATGCACTGCGCCGGAGACCACCAATACCGGGAATGCAAATCTCTGGACTGCCCCCCCAAATGTGCCAACTGCTGGGATTCTAATCAAAAGAAACTTCCCTACGGATCACCTACCAAATAGTATAGCATGTAACTTTAGAAATTATATGTTAAAAGTTGCCAAACAAAAAATTGATTACAATGCAGAGTAAATTAACTATTTTAATTAAAATCAATAATTTAAATATTCAGCCTGACGGCATGGTGTTAAACAAGCCATTTACAAATCATGAGTCACTGCCGATTGCTTATCAGCGGCGGCACTCTTATTTTAAATATATTCAGACGACAATAAACAAAAATAATAATAGAGGTGTTGCAGTACTCATTCTGAAGAAATTCATTATTGTTAATATTTTAGATTACCCAATATTTCTTACAAACTGCATTCAAATTGAAATAAATATAAAAATGACATATGTAAACCTACCTTTCAATCATTACTCAAATAAATACTTAGGTATAGTAACCAGAGAGGTTGTAATAAATTATCATATTAATAGCACAGAATTTGAACTAATTATTTTATAAAACATTGCTTTAAGTAATTATCTAGAAGAAGATAATGAAGTAGATTTTTTAAGAACTAACGATCTACAACAGTGGATAAATATTAAAAAAAGTGATGTAGGGGAATTAATTTGTATTCATGTAAATATCAGATCATTATGTAAGAATTGGGATGTTTTGCATGTTTATTTAAGAAATTGTTGGGAGCGTATAGATATTTTAATGATTAGCGAAACAAATATACAAGCTGACCAAATTAATATGTATGAGATTCCGGGCTATTCAAATTACAACTATTGTCGTAATAATAAATCAGGTGGGGGCATATCGCTATATATAAGGTATTTAAACAATCACCACTAGAATCAAATTATTTTGAAAATGTTTTTGGTGTAATTACTCTTCCAAATAAACAAAGTTTGAGTATATTAGCGATATATCGACCACCGAATCTTAACAAACTATCTTTTATCAGGGAAATTGAATCTATTCTGACGGATTTCATAGGCCTTCGAGACAATGTTTTGTTCTTTGGGGACACTAATATAAACTTGATGAATTTTAATGATCCTGTAGTAAACTCATATGAAAATATTCTTGCAAGCAATTATTTGATCAAATGCATAGACGGTGTGACGCGTGAAGCAATTGTTAGCGGGCGCATAACACAATCATGCATAGATCATATATACGTTAGGTACAGTAACGGGCTTAAACAAATGGACTCGCTATCAGCGTGTGTATGCGAGATTTCCATAGCAGATCACTATATGACAGCCGTTAATATTAAATATGATGTGCAAAAAGAACCATTAAAAAACATGAAAAAGATAACAATTTAGTCCCAAAAACATATTGATAATCACATCCGAGAAATACATTGGAATTCTTTACTCAATGAACAAGAAAGTACCTTTTTGTATCATCAAATTAAAAATAATTTCATTAATTTATATGAAAAAAGCACTGTGTCATTTTTTGAAAAACCAACCAAAAGACCACATGCGATCAAAAAATGGATAACTACAGATATTTTAGAGTTAATAAAAAAAGGGATTTATGGTTCGAAGATGGAAAAATTCTCCTTGTAATAAAACTTATGAAAATGAATACAGGTACATGCGAAATAATGTCAACAAATTAATTACTAAAAGAAAAAATTGTTATTTTAAAGATAAATTCAAACGTAGTTTCAATAATACTAAGCAAACATGGGATGAAATAAATAAATTGTTGGGAAGAAAAACTAAAAGTAATTGTGATGAAGTCATCTCACGATATGTGTTAAAGGAACAGACGGTGGAAAATGTAACAAACCAATATGTAAATTATTTCTCAGATATTATAAGCCAAATGTTGCACAGATGTGATTTTAAGGCATCCAATGTTAATCAAATAGAATTACCTCACAGTATGTATTTACCAAAGGCAACTCTCACTGAGATAAAAAATATTGTTAAGAAAATGAAAAATTCAAAATCCTTGGGAATGGACAACATAAGAATGTACGACATAAAAAGACATATAGATATTTTAGGACCTATTATAACGCACTTAGTTAATAAACTTATTATAGAAGCTGAATTGCCAAATGATCTTAAATGTGCTATTATTAGACCTATATACAAAGGAGGAAAGCACTCAGAAATAGGAAACTATCGACCTATCAGTATAATGCCTGCACTTGAAAAAAATTTTGAAAAATATATTTCCTTAAAATTAAATAAATACCTAGAAAAATTTGACATTATAGACCAAAAACAATATGGCTTTCAAAAGAAAAAAAGCACAGAGCATTTATTACAGGATTTTTCAAATTATATTAATAATGAATTAAACCATAAAAGACATGTTTTAGTACTATTTATAGATAACTCCAAAGCGTTTGATACAATTGACCCACAAAAATTATTAAAAATCTTAGAAGCAATTGGAATTAGAGGTAACCTACTTAATTTGTTTAAAAATTATTTATCTAATAGACATATATGTGTAAAAATATTAGAAAAAATGAGTGGGAGGAAAAAAATCTGTGCTGGAGTCCCGCAGGGGTCGATTTTGGGTCCAACCCTTTATATTATATTTGTATCAATAATGAAAAAACTATTTAAATATGTAAGACACTTTGTATATGCTGACGACACTGCTCTTGTCATATCTGATGAACAATTATCCATTGCGATTAAATATATGCAACATGACTTTACGTCCCTGATAAAATGGTCACATGACGCACGTCTAATCATTAATACCAAGAAAACTAAATTGATGCACATACGGTCTCCACATGCTTCATTTCAGATCATGCCTAAAATAATTTCACATAACTTTATATGTATTCATCAAAACATTTTACAGCCATGTATGTGTGAAAGTATTGAACTGGTAAATGAATACGTTTATTTGGGGGTGACTGTTGATTGTCATTTCAAATGGGATGCACAAATAAACAAAACTTGCAAGCGGCTGAGAGCGATAGTGGGTAGGATATACAAACTGAAATGTTTCGTTCCGGTGAATATTTTAAAAATTATTTACCTATCACTCGCAGAATCAACTTTACGGTATGGTTTAACTACTTGGGGTCACTCTTGTAAAACTAATTTAAACCACCTGCAATCAGTACAAAATTCTATGGTGAAGTTATTAGCTCAAAAATATATTTTTTCACAGAGACGAAACATTTCATTGTTGTATCGAAATTTAACAATATTACCGGTGCAGGCCTTATTATGGTACAAAATATTGATCCAACATATATCTGAGTCTGATTATAAAAGGAAAGTGCAACATGAATATAATACAAGGTTTACAAAGAATGACGGAATGCTTGTTCCAAAATATAATAATAAATACGGACGGCGAACCCTAGAATTTAACGTGCCAAAAATGCTTAACATGTTACCCATTAATATAAAAAATTGCGATTCCACAAATAGATTGAGATATATGCTGAAACAATGGTTACTAAATAGAGATAGTTTATATTAATTTAGGTGTGTTAATTGTATGGTTATAGTAATAATATTATGTGTGTATGTATGTAATTGATCATTAACATCCTGTTGACAAACTGCTTTATTGAAGTTTAACGGGATTGTAACTTGAAAACCAATAAAAAAAAATTTAAAAAAAAATGTTACATGCTTACTGCTCAAACGGATTCGATAATTCAGTGCTAGGAAGAAGCAGCAAGAAATAAGTTTGTTTGTGTGTGCCATTTCGCGATTGAAATCAAAAATACGGTACTTTTGGGATTAAAAAATAATGCGTTGCCAACGCTTAATCTTCCAATCATCATAAAATATCCGGTCTATCTCCACCAATTGAAAGAAGGACCCGATCCCGTTGTTAAATACAGGTACTAACCTCTCGTTCTTTGATACAATGTTCATGATTCCTGAATGTACTTCATTGGCTAATAATTTGATTAATTTTCCTTTTCAGACCTATCCGTATTCCGACGCGATCTTATACCACGTATTAGGAGACTAAAATTGCTAAACAAAGCCACGATTACATCAAACAAGTTCATTTAAACCTCTCTAGAATTACATTATGTAAGTACCAGTATTTTCAATGATGTTTGCTGACGACAAAGCTGTGAAAATTATATGAAACCCTTGCAGGAGAACATGAATAACTTCTAGTGCTATTTTGTGTATATATTCTTGTATTTTTGTGCAAGGTCAAATTAAATCCTATTAAGTTGTTGCAGTAAGACAGAAATCCTGGGTTCGATTCCTTGTTGAGACTTTTACTTTTATTTTTTTTGTGTCTTGTTCTGTTTCATGTTTTGTTTAGATATATTAGTATTATCTTCTACTTCAATGATAAATCAATGCTCAATACATCGGTTGTACTGACCCTGTTTTGTATTACTGTCCATTGTCTTTTTGAAAATAAAAAATATTTTGATGTGTGCATAGCTGTGGGTTTTTTTTATTTTCCTTTTCCTGCATTCCTGTATTTTTTTTGGGCTAGTGAATGAACAATGTTAGCCGGGTGCAGGTATATTGTCTATGTTTGCTCTTTTTTTAAATGACCTTGAGATTTCTTTATGGTCCACCATATATTTACCTGTCTGGACCAAACGACCGTTTTATCTGTGGTCGTCTGTGGTTAAGGGGGTGACAAAATGGCGCCATACAAAAAGCCCGAAGATATCGATCTAGAGAGTGGTTTATTTATGGTTAGTACACACGCAAAGCTCACATCAAAAGTTAATGTACAGCGCATCATCTTTTCTACCGACACACGACGCTATCAAATATTTGTACCTATGGTAGGAGAGGGGGTCAGTTGAATTCGAGAGCGGCCGAGGAACATAATTTCATCTGTCAAAGTGACAACTTTACTAAGGGAACACGGAACTTAGTTGGTAGCTCCGTAATTAAAATGACCCCCTCTCCTTTTTGCGGCGGAGAGGGGGACGCATAACTTTTCAAATATCGCGTCGGGAGCGGTTACGTAAAATAAATTCGGTTAGCGAAGTTCAGAACCACACTTATAGCGCGTTATCTTTTTACGTGTGTCGGGTCTGTATGGGATTGTATGGCGAGCGCTATTGTGCTTTATATTATCTGTTGATGTGAGCTTTGCGTGTGTACTAACCATTATGTTTTAACCGTAAACAACCTTTCAGAGATCGTGGGTGAAAAAATATTTTAAAGAATTTGATCACGGACTGTCCAAATGTCAAGAACTAAATTACTATGTTTAGTACATTTAACACACTGAAATTGTCTACAATTACCAATAACAATTATTATAATTTTTGCCTTTTTTAACTAATTGAATAGAATAATACAGACAGTCTATTTTACAATGTCAAAATCGAAGCGCCGTTTTTTTTTATATATTTGAGATCTAATACTGGATATTTATGACCATGTTTTTATATTGGATAGTAAAACAAGAAACAAGGTTTTTAATAAGATATATATCAAAGCAATACATATTACTAATCTTTCAGAAAATACTTTGTTAATTGCTTAAACTCCGTGATATTTTGACATTTTTCCTCCAGAATACGTGATCTGACAGCGTTTAAGCTCAATACACACCAGGTGAATTAACCTAGCAAAGTTGATGATGGTGATGAAACCTTTCATGTCAAACTTGTAGGAGCTTAGAACGGTAATTAAAATCTTTATATTATTGTAGAAAGCAATCACTTTGTGGTTTGACATATTTAATAAAATACTTTTAGTTTTAAAACCACAAGTAGTAATAATTTGTACCCTGAAGATGCTTGAGTAAAGCGAAACCGGTCGTTTGTAAAAATTATTTAATACTCGTGGTTTTAAAACAAAAAGTATTTTATTTTATTAAAATCTTTATGATTTTTATACCTAAAAGTTGGGTTTTGAAAAAAAATAGTTGGGAGGGAAATAAATTATAGAATTAACATTTTTTTTATTTATTACTTGCAATAAAAATAATTAAATTTTTTATTGGTGTCATACAATTTAAGCAAATCAATATATAGTGTCATTATGCCTCGTTCCAGAGTTATACTCTTAGTATCGCCCTGGTGACAGACCGCCATTCAAAATTGAACATTGCTTGAAATGGTTTCATTATGTATAGTGACTAGATCTAAAATAGCCACTTTACTAGATATAGATAAATTGAAAAAACATATATAAAAAGACAAAAACAAAACAAGTAAAGTGTACAATATACAGGGAAAAACGAAAATACCTATGCATTTTTCAATATGTATATTTCAATGATCAGAATTGAAATATACATATTAAACGTCCACCAAACCTTCTCCAAAAGGACCCCAAAATCGAACCTTTGGGAGCTTTGTCGTAACAACATTTTAATGAGATGTAAATACGCGGAAAGAACCTGGAAAGAATGCGGAAAGATCTGTTCACCAAACACAAGTGAATAGCCAAGTACTTCACCACCTTCCTCTTCCCCATCTCCTTCCATAACTTCAGTCTCACAACATACCCCCAATTGGAGATGCTATCACACAAAAAATCATCAAGCGGCAGAATCGATCGCATTGCCTGCCTATCATCCTGGTATTGTCTCCTAAGTTCTATGGCCAAAGCGGGGTGAAGTGGATTGCTAAAAATTTGAGATGGTTCTGGTAACATGCATAAAGTATCCTTGTTGCTCACTACGTGGTCGACGTCGCTTGCTTCATCGTCCACGTCGCTTGCGCGGCTATCCTTCATGTCCGTTTCTGAAAGAACAGAAATCACAAATTAATTTAATGGGTCTGTATTTCAATTACGGACCGCCTCTGGTACGACAATTAAAAAATAAACTAATAGCACGATCAAACGAATCAAATACTTGAGGCGGGCAATGTCAAGGTTTAGAATAACATCAGTGTATGTATGAGACGATGTATGCATGTGAATAAAGCAAAGATTATGTCTGCCAAGACGGAGTTGTGTAGCGGACCATAATTTTTGCCTACCCCTGCGAGGAAATGGTATGGTGGATTTGGTGGTTAGTTATTTAGTTTTTTAACTAACGGTTCCTAAGTGTTGACTTTTCTTGATAGCGAGCTGCTGCGTCCACGTCGATCGCTTCATCGTCCACATCGCTCCCGCGGCTATCCAACATGTTCGTTTCTGAAACAACAGAAATCACAAATGAATTTAATGCGTCTATTTTTCAATTACGGTCCGCACCCGGTAGAGTGTTTTAAAAAATAAACTCACCATTTCCAAACGCAGACACTTCTTGGTAGAGTGGGACGTCCACCCACAACTCGCTATCATCACCCCACCGCGGTTCATCCCGTGATGTCCCAGGTAATGGAGTGAAGGTAGCGGGAGATGTCAATGTTGGGGGAACTGGTGAAGGTAATGTTGCTGGTGTCCCTAGTGAAAAAGGACACCCTATTCTCTCCGGAGATGGAATTCTGAAAACATATACATTAATCACATTAACGGATTGTTCTCATTCACGCGTGAACTGAATCTGTAAAAAGCCAGTAGGTAAAATAAATGAAAAATCAACATCAGTGTCATGGACAGCTTCGATTCTACCTCATGTGTACAATGCACATATAACCAACGCTAATCCAACTCACTCTCACTGTTGCAGAACACTCAGGAAAACAATAATATTGTATCATGCATATTTAAACACGTTCACTTACTTTTTTTTGTTTTTCTTGGGGGCGCAGTGGGGAGAAGGATTCGCGCCGCCTGCTTCTGGACTTTCTGAATTCAAATTCCAGTTGGAAGGAAGCAGACTGGGCCCTTACTGCCTTTTGGGCACTGGCGCGATCCTCTCTCACTATTAGTAAAGCTGGATCACTGTTAAAATATAAAAAATATATATATGATGGCACAACACAGCTCCACAATAAAAGAGCGACTTTAAAATTATTAAAAAATACTAACACTTCATACCGAGCTGTAGCTACAGCTCCTCGCCTACGTCCACGACCTCGCCCTCGTTCTGCAGCTAGTGCTGATACTCGAGCGGCACCAGCGGCTGGCCCAATTCCTCGTCTCCCTCTGCCTCTCATCAGTCCACTATATATTTTATATTCAAAATAATTAATGTAAATACTTATATTTAGTAAAATACATTCAAACCTTCAAATTTGAAATAAATTAATTAATCATAAAACGAAATCATCGAAAACGTATTGTGTAGTGGGACCTTAATTCCAGAAATGGCCTGAAATGGCGAATTTATGTTCATAAATTGCTACAGATTTCAAATGCAAGTTACTTGTTTAAAAAACACCCAATCTATATAAAATTGATATTTTTCTCTTTGTTACGAATCACTATAATGGAATAACTTTATTTCCAATGCACACGTGAATTAATTAAATCGATTTTTGTAAAACCAAAACACATTCTGTAATGGCGTCGCAAAAATTCACATTTGGTTTTAGAAATGTATTAAAAACAATATTTTTTTTATATAATAGAGTTGAAAACACGTTAAATAGTTATAAAAATGATTAGCAGATACACTGGTACAATAACATTAAATTAAAACGATATACTTACGACATTTCAATGATTTATATATCTGACAGTTGTAAAACGCACGCGAAACAAACACAGAGAATTTCTGAATAAAACAAACAACTTGAAATTTCCATAGAAGACGAATTAATCCTAGGATTTGCGACATCTGTGTTTTAACGGGTAAAGCATTTCAATAGCTTCGTATTTAGTGCAATATAATAAACGCGGGAAGGGCTAAAATTTTAAAATAAATATTTTCCGAATCACGAGATAATTTGCAATTTTTTTCAATAAAGCAATCGGAGGCATTTAAATTGGCGCATTTATTTTAAAATAAATCCCAACATCAAAGCTTTATTGGTTATTATTTCTTTATGATTAATAAAGTTAAGTTTCGTGTCAAACCAAATGCCTATGTCATTAATTTTCGAGACAGATACTAACGACATATTGTTAATGGAATAATAAAAGAATATTGGATTCTTTATTCGATAAAACCTCATAATTTGACATTTGCTTCTGGTTGCAAGCGGTTATCACGACACCATATATAATAAATCTTGACAAGTTATTTGACAATATGTGGCAATCCTTAATGTTTCTGATTGCTTTGAATAATTTCAGGTCGTCTGCAAACATTAATCTTGAACATCATTGAAAATATATAACACATCATTAACAGATAATAAAAACAGGATTGGACCTAAGTGTGACCCCTGGGGAACACCACTCGTAGCAGTGAATTTGTATGAAAATGTACCATCAATTTTAACAGCCAGTAATCTGTTGGTTAAGTAACTATTATACCACCTATATAGTGAACCACCTATACCGAATTTATGGAGTTTATTCAGCAATAACTCATGATTGACTTCATCGAAAGCCTTGCTAAAATCGGTATAAATAGTCAACATGACATTTACTAGACATGGAATCAAATATATAGTTTTGATAGGTTAACAAGTTAGAAAGCGTAGATTTTCCAGTTATGTGAGATGCAAACGCATCGACGCCAGACGACGGTAAAATAAACCGAACTTAATCCATGGAGTAATAGAGTACTGTTTTGAGTCCGATGTGATAAGTTTGGCCAAACAGAAACGTATTCGTTTGTGAAATCGAAATATACCGAGTAAGCCCCCTGAAGTCACATCTCATATACGGCATCCTGACTCAATAAAACACTGTGACCTTCACAACATCTTTCATTGTGTCTCCTCACCAGATCCCCAAAATTCTTTTTGCAGAGAACAATGAGTTATATTAATTGCTTTTAGTTGTTTTATATTTTCTGCGAAGAGATTCCTTGAATTTAATTTTATCAATTATACATTTGTCAAACCACACCGGATACTTGACATTTACTTTGATTAAATTAATGAAATAGAAACAGGGCGAGTGGTTTATTTATGGATATTTGTGAGAGTTTTTGCTTCGGTATTTTTGCTGCTGTATTTTGGTAGTTCTACCACAAATATTATGGGAATATCATACCGATCAAGATACGAAGATCATGTAGGCAATTTTGCTAAGGCATTGGTACCTATACGAACCAGCAAACAAAAATATCGACTGGGTGACGAAAAAGCACGTGACAAAGCTCGCAAATGAGTGACAGTATTTCATGATTGTGATATATGTTTATTTTTAAGTTATTGCCACTTGTTGACGATTTAATACCATCTCAAAATATCATTTCTTCTCGAATGGCAAAACTTTTCACATGAAATCGAAAATAAATACAAAATTGAAAAAGATTGATAACGAAAAAATTATCGTGGAAGACAAAAATATTTCGTCTGATCCCGATATAGTGATCAATATTAAAAAAAGTATGGTGTAATGCATCATTAAGGTCCCGTTTATAATAGAAATAAGCGGTAAGAATAAGCCGTAAAGCCCTAGGCCGTAGAAGTTGGAATATAGGAAACCTGTGTATCCGTTTATAATTTTTTTTTTTTTTTAAAGAAAGACAAACATTCCCGGGCTACGAATAACCTGACAATATTTGAAAATCTCCTACTACCACCACAGTAAGCTGAAAATGTTGCTTGTGTTGTGATGGAGGACTTAGCCGGCCGAGGAATTGAACACACTACGCCCGAGTGGGACCCAAGCGCGATGTAAACTCGGCCACCGAGATAGATGGCAATAATCTCTTATTTTTTTCCATAACCGCAAAGATGGTCCAACTTTATCTTTTACGGTTACGGATTACACAAAGCTGAGATATATACCGAGATTTATGTATTTTCGATCGATACTCTATAGCAGTGCTCCGCAACCGGTGTGCCGTGGCACACTGGTGTGCCGTGAGCCGGACACAGGTGTGCCGCGGTCAAATTCAATGTATTTAACATTTTACAATATTTATGTATTTAATACACAATGACAAAATATTTTTCATAATATTGTCTATTTTGCATTGTCTGCAGATACTGTTAAAAGACGTATTCACAATATATTAGAAACACTTATTAGAAAACTGTTATTGGCTGAAAAATTTGCACTTCAGATCAACAAAACAACCGATATTAAAAATAAAGCACAGTTGATAGCTATTGTACTTTTCGTTGACAAGGACTGTATTAAAGAACATTATTTATTTTGTAAGGAGGTTCCAGAGCGAACTACCGGTGAAGAATTTTTTCAAGTAACCGATGATTTCTTCAAAATATATAATATTAAATGGAGCAATTGCATTGCTGTTTGCACGGATGGCGCTGCGGCAATGACGGGTAGTAAAAACGGTTTTGTCTCTTGTGTAAAACAAAAAAATCCAACGTTACAATTTACACACTGCTGCATACATCGGGAAGCATTGATGGTCAAAAATTTACCGGAGGAACTTGATGAACGAATGCATTAAAATCGTAAACATAATTAAATCAAGAGCCTCAAACTCGCGAATCTTTGGAATACTCTTTCAGAAATGGGAGCTGAATATGAAAACTTATTGTATTATACTGAAATTCGCTGGCTATCCCGAGGCAAAGTTTTGGATAGACTGTTTGAGCTTCGTCACGAGGTGTGTGAGTTTTTAAAAATCAAAATATGCCCAAACTATATCAGCACCTCAATGATAATTACTGGATAGCCAAAATTGCATACATGGCTGATATATTCGAGAATTTGAATGAACTTTGGCAGAAAGAGTTGCAAAAAGGATGTACAAAAGGATCAACCATAGTACAATTGAAAACAAACAATTAACTGTGGATCTGACCCAACAACATTTAAGTATGCTTCAGCTGAAATTTGGTCAGTATTTTTATTCCAAATACGGAACGATACGATTGGATTCGAAATCCTTTTTCAAACAATGCAATAAATTCTGCGGAAGCACTGCCTTTGCAAATTCGAGTGAAATTTACAGATTTAAATTATGTCATGACATTAAAACTTCACTTCTCCGAAAATCAATTAGATATTTTCTGGATTTACGTTAAAAAAGAATATCCTCACATTTCCGTCAAAGCATTCTTAACACTACTTCCATTTTCAACGACATATTGGTTCCATGATAACTCAACACAGTGACAATACAACAAACCTTTAAAAAGTGATATAAAGTCATTAGAAACGATGAAAAAAATTATTTTAACCTAACCTAACCTAAGCTACTTAACCCAGTTATTAAAGTTTTTGTTTCATCACTTTCCATGGACTTTATATAACTTTTTAAAGATGTGATGATTAATCCGGTCACCGTTATATTTATATGTATGAAAATTTGTGCATCAATTTAAAATCTATATATTTTAGCTTTTGGTGTGCCGCGGAATTCTAGGAAGAAATTTGGTGTGTCGTAGGTGAGAAAAGGTTGCGGAGCACTGCTCTATAGTATCCACTATTTGACAAGAGTGGTTTATTTATGTATTTGACAATCGAACAATAGTATTTCTGTTGTAGAAGTCCTAACAATTTATAGAAATAGGTCTGCGACATTCTTGTATATTTCTTAAATTGATCGTTGTCTACTGTCGCCATGTCTTTAAACAAATTATGGAAATGTCCTGTTTTCTTCCTTTTATGATTAATGGGACGCACACTCCAACGTCGTTTTTTCCTTATTTTTTCGTCAACTATGTGTCTCCTATTGCAGCGTATGCTAGCCACAGAATTGACAAAAACATTCCACATGCAACAATATCTGATGAATCCATCGTTTCAATATTTATTAAAATAAAATAATATTACTTTTATAAGATGAATATTTCTAGGATTACCTAAATTAAAGAGTATGTGGTGTAAAAAACAACTGAGATAAAACATAAAACACTCGTTTGTGTACCAGTGTTCCCCATGTTCGGTGCGCGAGTGTTAACCACTATTGTCAAATAGTAGATACCATAGAGTATCGATCGAAAATACATAAATCTCGGTAAATATCTCAGCTTTCTGTAATCCGTAACCGTAAAAGATAAAGTTGGACCATCTTTTCGGTTATGGAAAAAAATAAGAGATTATTGCCATCTTTTATAAACGGATACACAGGTTTCCTATATTCCAACTTCTACAGCCTAGGACTTTACGACTTAATCTTACCGCTTATTCCTATTATAAACGGGCCTTAAATATATATATACATATATAAAAATAATTGTCTATGACTCATAATTGTTTAATTTCTATGCTCAAATTTTTTATTTGACGTACGCTTTCTCTACTGCCAGTGATTTCATTTTATTTTTAATCTTTAATTCTACGTTATAGTCCTTCAACTGTTAAGCCCACGCAGCTTAATTTATATTCCCATACTTGTGATTGTTATTGGTAAGTACTGATGCTTATATTCATCGCTATTAATTTTGGTAGCTACCGTTATTCTGAATCAAACTGAGCGACCAATTTCCTTTAATTTGTTTTATAGAATTCTCAAATGCACAACGGCGCTGTGTCTAAAGCAACTTATCTTATCTTACACCAATTGGTACCTTAGTTGGGAAATCCATTGGCATTTTGCTTGAGGAACTTCAAAATGTCAATTGGAGGTCTACCATTTTTAAGTGTTTTGGAAGAATATCAAATATCGGTAACCAATATTCTGTTAATAGTATAATGGCGAACACAACGAACGGTTTACTGGCTTAACTTAAAATATGAATAAAGTATATATTGAGTTATACGACGACTGACGACAATTCTCTCGACCGATTGCAAATGTCGACTTCAAGGTCAAAATAGTCACGATTATTTTATCCTTATTCCAAATATGCGTTAATCATACGATATCATTGTTTTGACAGAATATTCCGAGCACATTCAAATAAGGGTTCCGTTACAACTATGTTTCTTTTCATGTATTTTTGTTTGGTCTTGTACCAATTATCAAATCCCACTACAGCAGTGCCATGGACCTGCTTAATATCGATACAATTCCCATATTAAAGACGGAACCAGCGCCCCAAGAAGACGGCGGAGGTGAAATGCCGTATACGGATATGGATTTTGACCTCCCGGATGTGAAGATGGAATGTTTGCTTGCAAAATGCGGTGAGTTCTCGGACAGCCAGTTAGTTGCATTGCATATATATATAGGATTGCACGAATTGTCAAAACTTACATAGCAGGTTATACAGAAGTTTAACCTGCTGTCTGGGCAATTCTTTCAAAGCGTTCTAAGCATTCATTTTTAACGTCCGGCAGGTCTATGTCAATTTCCGTATATGGATATCCCCCTACATTAAGTCAATTTTCCGTTCTTCACGGGGTCCATGTTCCGCCTTTGAGTCATTTCCGGCACTATTTACTAGTATAATTTCTTAAATATTGTTATATATGTATGTTAAAGCCATATTAGGCGTAAGATATAATTTTTTATTTTTTTATTTTGTGAACTCAAAGTTTTCTTCTCACTTTTTACAAAAATATTACATAAAACATGTCAGGCTGGGTTGTTTATCTTCCAAAAAGACTACGACGATTGTTTGTAATGTCGCGCGCCCGCCCGAATGTTGCAGGACAATTATAACTGTTAAAGTCATATTATGGAGCAAGCGATATTTTTTACGCCAACAATTTTTCTTGTCATTTTCACAATCGCTCTTGTAATTAATTTCTTTAATGCGGTTTAAGTAAAATAAATATTGATTGAGTAAAATAAATTTCTATGACTTAATTATTATTTAATGTCAATGAAAAAAAAATTACCTACTCCTTTCTTACTGCTAGTGATTTCATCCTGTTTTTAATCTCTATACATCGATATACATTATAATTCTTGAACTGTTCAGCCCACGCAGTAAAATCTATAATCTCATAATTGTGATTGTTATTGGTAAGTACTGATTCTTATATTCATCGCTATTCATTTTGGTAGCGACCGTTATTCCAAATCGAACTGAGCGACTGTCATTTAATTTGTGCTATGGAATACTCAAATGCACAACTGCGCTGTCTCTAACGCAACTTTTCTAAACTTACGCCGATCGAAACCTAAGATAGGGAGTCCAGTGGCGTTTTGTTTGAGGAACTTTAAACTGTCAATAAGACGTCTACCATTTTTAAAGCATTTCTAATATCAATAACCAATATCCTGTTGAAAGTATAATGACGGACCCAATGAAAGGTTTACTTGCTTAACTTTAGATATGGATATAGTATACATTGAGTAATCCGACGATTGACGACAATTCTCTCAACCGATTTTAAATGTCGACTTCAAGGTCAAGATAGTCACAGTTCTTGTATCCTTATTTCCAAATATACATTTTGCATACAATATCATTGTTTTAAAAGAATATTCCGAGCACATTCAAATAATAGTTCCGTTACAACAGTGTTCTTTTTCAAGTTTATTTGTTTGGGCTTGTACTAATTACCAAATTCTACCACAGCAGTGCCATGGATCTACTAAATCCGGATACAGTTTCCATAAAGACGGAACCAGAGCCCCAAGAAGACGACGGAGGTGAAATACCGTATACGGAAATGGATTTTGATGCCTCAGATTTAAAGATGGAATGTTTTCAAAGTGCGGAGACTTCTCGGACTGCCAGTTAGTAGCATTACATATGTAAAAAAAAATTTCATTCCCAGAAAATCCCAGTTCGTTTTGAATTGTCCTCTCTTGCCGTACATACATATATTTGGCATTTTTCATAGACATATATATATATATATATATATATTGATAGACGAGAACTTAAAGGTGAGGGGTCAAACCAACAGTTGGGGGACGCAGAGGGGAAAGGTGACTGTGATTCGTCAATAAATCAATCTGACAGTATATAGGTATCTCGCATTATAATATCACCATTTATTTCTTAAAAGTAAAATCTGCCTTTGAATGATATTTTATTTTATATTTTGTTTCCGTATTTAGTTAAGACCTTTTTATAAATGTTTCATAATTTACATTCCAGTAAACAACGATGAGCACACTTGCGAATCGCTACATTCGAGCAATTTTGGAGGGTTGTCACAACCGCTCTCAGCTCTGTTCCTATTAATAATAAAATAATGAAATAAAATATATAACATTTCACTTTTAAGAAAATAATAAAAAAGGAAACCAACTAAAAAAAACAAATGAAATTATATACACACAGCTTGTACCAGCGATTTCTAAGAGTATTTGGAGTAAAAATTTAGACATCATTTTGCCGTCCGATGACACTTTTTCAATTAAAAACAAAAAACATGTTTTTCTATCACACATCGCCACTCGGTATAACCTAGCGCATTACGTGATATGCACTCCTTCTCGTTCTAGCAGTACCGTACATACGTAATGACGCCATTAAAGTGAAATAAATTTAAAAATGATTGGTTTATTATCCTTTATTAATACGACGGAGTTCCAGCAAGAAAAAACAGATGAAAAAATAGACGTTCCAAATGATACGATTATGTATTTTATAAAACCCAAAAGGCGAAAGCACATCCCTGATTCTTATGCAAACGGCTTTGTGTACGCGTCCAGATGTATCTCGATGTGATAGTATATGTTTCTACAACTGATCCATATTATACGATGTGAATAAGCTTAAAATAAAGTAAAATAATGCTAACATATGAAACGTAATACGACAATTGGGTTTATTCTCTTTTTCACATCTATTTTTATAAGTTTTCATAGCACAAGCCACCATTTTGCCGTGTTATTTCGTAAAATGAACCGATGAAGCTCGACTATAGCTCGACGCTAGTTCGCACAAGAATGATGATGTCACATTTTCTAGATTCACGGGAGGCCATACGCGAGCCCAGCCGGCTCCAATGGAACCGGTATGGGGAGTGGGGAATAATACGCTTTTATCAATTAGGGAAAGTCTACTAATATTCATATGTCTATGGGCATTTTCATATAAAATGTGTCCTTGCCTTAGATGTGGTCACTAAACACGCCCAAAGCCATTTTATACACGTTTCATTTAAGAATTGTGTTCATAGGAATATAACCATGAATATTTTGTGTATATTTGTAGTTATATTATATATGTTTTTTTTATATCTATTAACCCGGGCGATACTGAGCGTATCCTAAGAAGTTAAACGTGTGATTTACTAGGCGGAAGGTGCTCAAGAGCAAATAGTTTTCCGTTCTTGAAGCATCGGTCCATGAAGCAGACTTGTTAGGTCATTCCTATTACTTAAATTGATCTTAAGGTCTCCTATCCAAATTAACGCTTCTACATTGTTAATCTATGCTATCTTCAATCGTTCGAAAAAACCCTTTGTTGTTTTTCGATGTTCAACATTCTTATTGTTTTTATAGGTGGCATTAATGTGGAGACTGTTAGCATCAAGGCAGAACTAGGACCCCGAGCAGAAGATGAAGGGGGGTTTCCTTACATGGAAATTGACATAGACTTGCCAGGTGTTAAAAAGGAATGCTTAGAAGACTTTGAAAGAATTACCCAGACACCAGGTAAAACAGATGTAAAACCGCAGACTCACAGTGGAGAAAAAATCTTTTCGTGTTGCGAGTGCAACTATTCATGTTCTCGAAAAACACAATTGACTAGCCACATGATGATTCACAGTGGAAAAAAACCTTTCTCATGTTCCGAGTGCAATTATATATTTTCTTATAAGAGCAATCTGACGAGCCACATGCGAACTCACAGTGGAGAAAAACCATTTTCATGTTTTTTGTGCAACAATTCATTTTCTCAAAAGAGCATTCTGATGAGCCACATGCTGTCTCACACTCGAGAAAAACCTTTTTCATGTTCTGAGTGCAACTATTCATGTTCTTATAAAAGCAATCTGACTAGCCACATGCGAACTCACAGTGGAGAAAAACCTTTTTCATGTTCTGTGTGCAGCTATTCATGTTCTCGAAAGAGCAGTCTGACAAGACACTTGCTGACTCACACTGGAGAGAAACCTTTTAAATGCTCTGAGTGCAACTATTCGTGTGCTGTAAAGGACAGTTTGACGGCGCACATGCGAACTCACACTGGAGAAAAACGTTTTTCATGTTCTTTTTGCAAATATTCATGTTTTCAAAGGAGCGATTTGAAAATGCACGTGCTGACTCACACTGGAGAAAAACCTTTTACATGTTCTGAGTGCAACTATTCATGTTCTCGAAAAAGAAACCTGACTCTACACATGCGGATTCACAGTGGAGAAAAACCATTTTCATGTTCTTTGTGCAACAATTCATTTTCTCAAAAGGGCAGTCTGATGAGACACATGCTGACTCACACTGGAGAAAAACCTTATTCACGTTCTCAATGCAACAATTCATTTTCTCAAATAAGTAGTCTGACGAATAACATCCTGACTCACTCTGGAGAGTAACCTTTTAGATGTTCCGGGTCTAACTATCCATGTTCTCCAAAAGGATGTTTAAAGAAACACACGGTGATTTATAGTGGATAAAAACCTTTTTCAGATTCTATGTGCAACTCTTCATGTTCTCGAAGAAGCGATCTGAAAAGACACATGCTAACTAACATATGGAAAAAACCTTTTTCATGTTCCGAGTGCAACTATTTAAAATAGCCAGCTGACGAACCATATGAAGACTCATATGAAACATAACCTTTCCAAAAATACAAAGGAGATTGGATGGATGACTAAACTCCCAAATTACTTGAATTCTAATGAATCACTCGTACGAGGAACGTTATCAAGTTTTATCATGCCTCTGTCCTACTATAACACACTTTCAAAACATGGAATATCTTGCAATTGGAACCTGCCTTGATCACTCACACAGAGCTGCTCAACATAGCCAAAAATAAGTTTACGCTTAAGAAAATTCTAAAAGTTCTGGTCGGAACTCCCACAGACGAAATATCTTTAAGTTTTCAATCCACAAAACCTTTATTTCAACATATCTGAATATCCCTCTGCTTAAAATAAATACAAAACCAGGGGAAAAATCGAAAATTCCTGGTAACAACTAATTTTAACACATCTTTTGGAAAGAGAAATATTTCATGGTGCGAAACTATATAATTCCCTAACAAATCAACTATCTAGTATACTAACTTAAATCAAACATGGCTGAGAGAACTAATTGATAATCATTATAGCTTGCAAACATTAACTCACTACAATAACTTGGAAACATGATGAATACAATGTAAAGATATATAGATAATCATTTAAAAATCTAAAATGCCGCCTCAGAACAGTAAACCATTGTGAGGAGGATTGTGGAAATTGCAACATTATTCTCATACATTTAATAATATATTTTATTTTATATTAATTCTCAGTTCATTATGATACAAGTGATAAGGTGTATTAAATTATACTTGATAAGAGTACCTATTATGTATCTGTATTCAATGTCTGACGTTTGTGAATTCAAACTGTACAGTTCAAAATCTGACCATACTATTGGTCAGCACACGGCCTGTCAAAAGCAAATCGGCGTGACGGAACATTCCGCCCACCAAAATAGAACAAGGTGTTTAAAAAAACAGTTTATTTTAAACAAGTTCTGCTGTGTAATTATTATTACGCGTGACAGCTGTTTCGCCCTCTAAAGGCATTATCAAACTGTGGGTAGCACACTTACAGACGATACATTTATATTATTTCTAGGTAGGTATTTTAATTTCAATTACTGATTTCTTAATTGATTTCTGAGTAAAAATGTTAGAAATTATTGATGGTTATTACCCTAGTAAAGTTTCCCCAATTAGTGTAATGTTTGAATTTGACTGAATGTCTTAATGTTAGTTATTTCCAAACGATGACTCATAGGGTTATTTTAATAGAGGGCGAAACAGCTGTCACGCGTAATAATAATTACACAGCAGAACTTGTTTAAAATAAACTGTTTTTTTAAACCCAATAATAATATTATTGTATTTATAAAAAAATAAAAAAATAAAATGGAGTTCTACAAATTAAACTTAATAACAATAAATAATAAACAACAAGGTGTATTTTAAAGAAAATTTAGAAACCAAAACAGGCAATGCTTTGAAAAGTTGCGTGAACGAAGAAACAGTGAAAAGAAAGAAGAAAAAAAATATTAATAATAATAATGATAATTATGATAATAATTAGAAAATGGAACAATAAAAATAAGAATAACGAAAATCGATAAGAGAGAATGCGCCGCGAAAGCGAAGATGATTAGTCACATTTACTAGGCAATGGACATAATTTGGTTAATGGTCTCGTGAGAAGAGAACCATTCGATGTACGAACCGTAGCGATACGCACAACGCCGTCGGGACCTGGGTGCAATTTGTCAACTCGCGCGAGAGGCCAGTGCATAGGGACAGTATTTTCGATTTGGATTATCACAACATCATTCACAGAGAGTGAGTTGCAATTTTTGGTTCACTTGGCGCGCTGAGTTAGCGATTGGAGATATTCAAACTTCCAACGTTTCCAAAAATCCCGTTGGAAACGTTGAATGAGTTGCCAGCGACTCAGACGGTTGAGTTTTAGATCGGTATAATCCTCGTCCAGCACGGAAGTCAAGGATTCCAAAGTCAAAAAATGACCTGGAGTCAACACGCGCAAATCGTTTGGGTCAGAACTCAACGGGTAGAGAGGCCGAGAGTTTAGCATGGCCTCAATCTGCACGAATAGTGTCGTCAGCTCCTCGAAAGTAAACGTTTGGTTACTGATTAAGCGATATAGATGAATTTTAACCGATTTAACCTGAATGGAAACTCGATGGTGGATTGAAACGGAACTCAATTTGTTCTGACTGTGAAGCAGTCTGCATAAATGAATTGAGCTGAGTCTTAGCTCCAACGAAATTCGTGCCGCAATATGAGTGTATGACGTTTACACGACCTCGTCGACCTACAAATCGACATAGCGCTGCAATAAAAGCTTCGGTAGACAAGTCAGAAGCTACTTCAAGATTTAGAGCCTTGGTGGTAAAACAGACGAATAAGCAAAGATAAGCCTTGTTTATCTCAGCGCCGCGATAGTTGCCGGCCTTTATACGAAACGGACCACCGTAATCAATGCCCACAATCGAGAATGATTTAACCTGATTAACACGAGCGGCGGGTAGGTCACTCATGAAAGGTTCTAGAGGTGCTGGATGTATGCGATAACATTGTATACACTTTGACAGACAATGTCGGATGGCGCGCTTGGGGGACAGAATCCAGAACTGCTGTGTGAAGAAATATTTCATTGTGTTAATGCCTGGGTGACAATTTTCTCGATGTAGAGCGTCTATCACAAGAAAAGTAAGCTTAGATTCGCGAGGAAGTAGGGCAGGATGTTTATGCTCGAATTCAAGCCCAGATCGAGTTAACCTGCCACCCACCCTGAGCACACCGTGGTCGTCAATGTAGGGATTAAGCTTCCGCATTTGTTTAGACAAAAGGTTGCCCTCCTTCAAGCGCGTGATATCAACATTAAAATGTACATGTTGAGTGCGTTTAACTACTGTCAAAAGTGAAGTGTGAATTTCGGCACGGTTTAATGGAAGATACGAACGACGAGATTCTTTATTCTGTTGGTTGTAGATGAATCTAAGACAGTAACCGAGAATGCGATGGATCTTCCGAATCGAAGAAAATTTAACTAGTAATAGATCCACCAGATGTTCGTCCTATTGGACAAATAACGATCGAACTCGTTCCTCAGAGTGAAGTTCAATTTCGTCGACATTGCCATAGAAAGACGGCCAAGAATCGGATGACTGGATTAGCCACGAAGGCCCCGCCCACCATAACGTGTTATCGATTAGATCGGCTGGAGATTTACCACGAGAAGTGACATCCGCTGGTTTATCTCCAGATGACACGTGATGCCAAGGAGTCCCTTCGAGGTCATCTTGAATGTGACTGACACGGTTAGCCACGAAAGTCTTCCAGCGACACGAAGGAGAACGTAACCAGGCGAGCACGATGGTTGAATCCGACCACGCAAATGTATTGGAGATCGTAAGCAATGGTACGTATAAATCTTTGACGAATTTTAATAGATATGCTAGAAGAACTGCCGCACACAGTTCAAGGCGAGGCAATGAAATCTTTTTTGTGGGGGCGACTCGAGACTTGGCGGAAACTAAATATATTTGGACTTTATCGTCAATATCCGTGATTCGCAAGTAAACTACCGCGCCATATCCAAGTTCCGAACTATCTGAGAAGCCATGAAGTTGACACGACTCCATGTGAGGTAGGGTGTATCGATTTTTAACTTTTTTTTTGTTTTCAAATTCCAAGTTAAAATAAAGTTGCTACTAGGTACCACAAGTTACCACAAAAAATTTTGGATTTTTAAAAAAATGTTTAGGTCTCCCGCACAAGGCCTAAAGTTTTAATTTTTTTCAAAAATTAAATTTAAAATTAAAAAAAATAAAATCGTAACTTTTGTGTTTATTCCAAGTTAAAAAACAGTAATATTAGGGCATAAAAATAAGTAAGAAACGATTTTTTTTTATAAAAAATGAATTTTAGGTCTCCCGCACAAGCCCTAAAGTTTGATAATTTTTATGAAATTTTGTAATTTTGTGTACATATATGAACCATGTTTTTCTTTAAGTTTAAACCACCGGAATCAATTGTACTTTTCTTACAGAAGGCATAAAATGAGACTATATATATACATTATTCATATATACATATAGTAAAATATATACCACATATATACTATATATAATATGTTTTATACCTGAAAAAAGATAGTTGGACGGTGTAAATTGTATGAGAAAGGTGTTTAAAGAAACTAACGTTATTTGCTATTACTGTTGTTTGTTACAAAAGTATAAAAGGTTTATAACATTTCATAAAATGTAGTATAATAACTAAGTACAAAATGTTGCTGATTACTTTCCATACGACATGAGTGGCAGTTTTCTTGTTCTACTGCAAATTTACTGACTTGTTTAAGTATTTGTCCTTTGATCTTGGCTTCAAAACCTTAAATAAAAGTTATGTATAGTATTTACATAGACCTAGTGAAAATTTTATAAATGTTATTACATTTCCCAAATGAAATTTCAATTTAATATGGAAGACAGTGTGATAAAGACGTTATTTAGAAACATTATAACTAAAAAATAGTCGAAAAAAACTTACTTAAATTCTAATCCTTTGCAGAGGTTTTGTACTGGCTCTTAGGTAGCTCTTTACGGTAGCTCTTTACGGTCTTCCAGTCTGGCACGGATAAAACAATCTCTTTCGTTCAGCCCACATACTCGTTTCGAAGCTTCTGTGACTTCCTTGACAATTCGTTCCACCGCTTGAGTGTGAGAAGGAATTCTAAATTCAACCCTTCCACTTTTGCCAGTTTCCGCAATTGACTCCAACTCTTCTAGGCTCATATAAGTAACAAGAGGGGGTTCGGTTACTGAAGTGGATTGCCAGTCAATCATATCTATATAGTCTTCGGCATCAAAATTGATCTGATGGGGTTTAAATACCCTTACCCCTTTTCTTTCGGTTGCGCGAGCTTTCTGGATTCTCTTATAAGCCAAGGCTCTGATATGTTTTCGTTCATCGAACAGCATAGCTATCAAAACATGCTCTGGGTGAGCCATGAAAGCATTTCTCTGTAACGTTGCATGGATGACTTTTCTTAGCTCATCTTCCAAGTAATTGCTGAAAAGAATCATTTTAAAAAAATGAATGGAAGCTTGCGGGATTTGAGGATTGCACTAAATTGAGAACCATGATGGTATGTAGACCTTCATTATGAACTCTACAAGCTTTCTTAGCTGAGGGTTCAGATCATCGGTGGCTACATACAAACGAAGGACTCGATTTGCCAGAGTAAGCCACCTGGCGTGCGAGATGTTGCCGGGGTTTCGTTTGGCCAACTCTTCTGTACATGTGCCTGTTGATACAGCTTTGGATATTTCGTACAAATACTTTTGGTTTGTACTCAACCTTTGGTATATTGCTTTCTTTCAAATTTACAACTACCAGATTTTGGCAGCTTAAAGGTTGTTTACCAATAGTCCCATTAAATGTGTTCGGTCCAGAAGTTGGTCCATCAAGGGCAACCATAACTTTTCTCAGTGGTAATTCGTTCAAATGTAGTAGACACACAACTGCCTGCAGTGGCTGTTCTATTTTATTTTCAAATAAGGTTATAACAATTGGTAATATAGAAAAATACAATTAATTCCGGTGGTTTAAACTTTAAAAAAAACATGGTTCATATATGTACACAAAATTACAAAACTTCATCAAAATTAACAAACTTTAGGGCTTATGCGGGAGACCTAAAATCCATTTTTTTATAAAAACAAATCGTTTCTTACTTATTTTTATGCCCTAATATTACTGTTTTTAACTTGGAATAAACACAAAAGTTACGATTTTATTTTTTTAAATTTAAAAAAAATTTGTTATTTTTTGAAAAAAATTAAAACTTTAGGCCTTGTGCGGGAGACCTAAACATTTTTTTAAAAATCCAAAACTTTTTGTGGTAAGTTGTGGTACCTAGTAGCAACTTTATTTTAACTTGGAATTTGAAAACAAAAAAAAAAGTTAAAAATCGATACACCCTAATGTGAGGGAATGACACCCATCGAGGGATTTTGAACGACTTCAAGAGCGGTAATTGTTTAGTATAAGAATATAATATTAAAGTATATTTATAAATATATATATATTTTAATTTAATTGTCTTTAAAAAACTATTTTTCTAATTTGTTTACCTGATATATTGTACCCTTATTTGCCTCACGCCTACTTAATCTGTAAAAAGATATATTATTTTAATTATCTTTAAAAACACACTTTTCTAATTGGTGTACCTATGTTAAAATTATGTTTGTATTTTTATCAAAAGTTTTTGATTATTGTTCAAAAAATCATAAGAACTAAAGGTAAATACTCCTCCCATAAACACGAGCTCCTGGAGCTCAACTTATGGAGAAGTAGAATAATAACGATAAAATTATATAGTTAAGTCTGCATATTGTTATCAGTTACTATGTTCAATAATTTACAAGTAATAAATAAATTTAAAAAATTAAAAAAAAAATTGCAATAACTGGGCAACAATACGAATATACACATTACTTACGTGTTTGAATCAGCTCCTGCTAAAATATTAACAAAATAACTAATTTAAATAGATCCTGCTCAAATGTAATACGTTACTATAGTGCTACTTTAGTAACAGTGCAGTGAAAGTAGTGCATTACTCCACATACGTGTTGTGTTAACTCAAAACCTAAGTTTATAAAAATAATCCGCCATTATCGCTATTAGGTACCTAATTCCACTGAGCGCGACTTACTACTCTAGTGTGACTGTGTGCGTGTCCGTACTAGCCGCTCAGCGCAAGTACTCACTCCTTCCCGCCGACACAACTCAGGGCAGCTAAACCCACCTCGCCAGCTACTTTATCATGGACTCCTGCGATACATATGCATTCTTCACATTAGCAAACAATATTATACGTGATTTAAATACGACTATCATGGATCCCACTAATAAGATAAGCAGTACATTCGATCGTGAACTAACAGGTGTCTATGAAGCTGTAAAATATTTCAGAAACAACGTAGAAGGTGGCACGTTCACAATCTAAACTGATCATAAACCAATCACCTTCGCCTTTAACAAGAAACGAGCATCTAGTTCTCCACGCCAGGAGAGACAACTGGATTTTATTGCTCAGTTTTCAACAGATAAGGCATATTTCGGGACACCAAAACACAGTAGCTGACACTCTATCTCGGGTCGAAGAGATTAACAGCCCTACTATTAATTACAAGGAAATGGGACAAGCGCAGAGTCAAGCCGACGAACTAATTCAGGCAAAAGATGACTCCACCCTATCCTTACGACAAATGGTGATCCCTGGCACAGACACGTCAGTATGGTGCGACATCTCGACAGGTCATGTCAGACCTTTTGTACCACAAGACATGCGAAAAACATTCATACAGAGTGTACATAACGTATGCCATCCAGGCGTTGCAAGATCAACAAACACTATCAAACAACGATTTGTGTGGCCCAACATGAAAGCCAATATAAGATACTTCGTGAAGCACTGCATTGCTTGTCAGAAAGCTAAAATCTCCAAACATACGGTTGCCCCACGGGCAACGTATTTATTACCAGAAGATCGCTTCAGCAACATACACATTGACATTGTAGACCCATTGCCAGCTTGCAACGAGTGCCAGTATCTATTAACAATAATATACAGATTTACTCGCTGGCCCGAGGCAATTCCTTTAAAAGACATTTCAGCCGAGACAGTGGCTACAGCACTGACGAACCACTGGATCTCACGACATGGAGTCCCGATAACCATAACTTTGGACCAGGGTCGTCAATTTGAAAGTCATTTATTTAAAAAGCTTACAGAGAAATTCGGAATAAAGCACTCAAGAACCACAGCGTATCATCCTCAAGTAAATGGAATTATAGAACTATAGCACTTTAAAAGCATCTCTTATGGCAAGTGGTCAGCAAAACTGGATGGAAACCCTCCCACTTATATTACTTGGCCTGAGATCTACAGTTCGTGAGGAATTGAAATGTTCGCTAGCCGAACTAACTTATGGAAGAACTCTAAGACTCCCTTGCGACTTCTTCACAAGTACTCCACGAGAAAAACCCGATACATATATCGGACGTTTACAGAGGAAATTTGAACAAATTAAATCAACCCTTACCTCTAATCACAGCACAAGAAAAATTTTTGTACACACGGACCTCCCCGTTTCTACGCACGTTTTTCTACGGACTGACAGTGTAAAAAAACCCTTACAAAATCCATACGAGGGACCTTATAAGGTCGAGGAACGAAATGACAAGACTTATGTCATCACCATTAAAGGAAAACCTAAGCGCGTCTCTATAGACCGCCTGAAACCAGCCTTCGTTCCCACGAAGGAAAACGTTCATGATCATGCATCTGTTCCAGACACACTTGAATCAAAAACAACTACAAGATCAGCTCGTCAAGTCCATTTTCCAAAAAGATACGATATATACTAATGCATAAAAAGGCATAACTTTTCTTGCATATAAATTTTCTTTAACTCATGATAGAAACATTGATTAGGAATCTACTCTTGCTATCCATTTAAAGACTGAATTTCACATAGCTACATTTATTTCCTTTAAATTACTGTTACATACATAATATTTAAGTGTACAGGTTCTTGATGAAAACCTGACCTTTCTTATTATAATTACTTTGAAAATTACTACGTTTTTTACCGTTTTATTAAAAAACTTTATTACGATGAACACTTTCATCCCTAAAAATCATGAAATAATATCATGTAATCGTTCAAAGTACACCTAGGTAACTTTTACCACATTATTATAGTGCAAACTAATTGCTATATACATATTTTCTAGGATAATTATCCATTTCGCTATATGCGACAGGTTTTGTATAAATATATCTTGTTTAGGAATAACTTACCACTATATGTGATGACTCTGTTATAAAAATAAACGCTTTTAACCATGCTTCGTCAAATGTACTGGATCTGCATCTGATGTAACATGTTGTTGAGACCAATATGTATTATTCTTTACAGAATTGAACCACTGTCATTTGTTCGTAAGAAAACATGGTTATTTGATAATATTATCTTTACAAACACATTCTTCCGAACATAATATGACAGTAATGCCTTTTATAATATTAATTATCTTCTAATCTCATAGATAAACATTTAGACATTTGTATTCACATTCATACTATTGCTACATGTACCTTTACAAAAAGTTTTAAATATGTACCTTTTTTCCATAATACGGATATAAATAATTATATAAATAGAGACATTAATCGTCGTTTCCTTTTGTTCAAAGATTGAAGTAACACTTCTGATCATACTTTATACATTGATATCGTGTTCCTATATTATAAGACAAATTTATAGTTTATTTCAATATGTAATAAATAATACTAAGAATAATCTACTTTAAAATAACACAATCATTGACATCTCATGCTCCGAACACTGTTTGTAGATGCATTATTAAAAAATATATACAACTGGAAATCCTACTTTTTATTTTATAATTAGCTTATGCTAAATTTCATAACATGCTCCGACAACACTGTTCGTAGATGCATTACCATATAAAAAGGTTTAGATTAGTTAAGTAATAAACACTTCTGTCAAATTTTGTAATACCATTTATTGTTTTTAAACGTATTAAATGCACCCTGTTTGCAACTTTTGGTTATAAATATAGATAAAACACTCTTCACGGTTATGCATACTGAAGCACATCTGTTTTAACATCTTGTAAAATTCAATAATTATTTACAGTACGAAAGCATTGTCACATAGTTAGTTAATAGACATATTTAGTTAATACACATATTTAGTTCGTTATCACTGCTGAGATCGCTGATGAAAACGAAGTCCAAATATTTCAATTTCGAATTCATTCAATTAAAAGTTTCTGATTTTTTGTTTTTTTTTAGTCACATTAAAACAATAAACATACTCTTATGTAGGAACTTCAATAAAACTAACTAGGCCCGCCATTAACAACAATAAATGTAAAGTTAAATAGCGCACATCCATAACCCAAATCGCGGGATATTATAATCTTAGTATCTTAAGAGCTGAAAGTTTTAAAAAAAATAATACTTTATTCACGATAATCAACATAAATAATTAGCTCACGGCAAATAAGACCTTCCGAAAGAAAAAAAATCTATCTAAAGTAAGTAAACTTTAAAAATTACATTATTTATCAAATGTAGGTAACGAAACAATAAAAAAAAACAAATTTTTAACTGAAAATTGAACTTTAATAATTTTACTCATCACTCGGGATTTTTTTTATGGAATACCGCACAGTCTCAACTGCTCCCAACCATCTGGAGCCAGTGAGACTATGGAATCCCCAATTGGGGTATATTAGTATATTGTGAGGCTGAAGGTAGTGTGGAGGGGAAGGAGATGGAGAGGAGAAAGAGAGGTAGGAGGGTGAAGGAGAAGAGAGATGGTATGTGAGTATCTATTTCGATCTGATCACCAAACACCGCTAAAGCCATTTCAATTCTTATGGTGGTCTTTACACCATATCTTCCTCTCTGGAACATGCCGCAAATAGACTTTATGTTATTTTAAATGAATAATTTGTGAAAATAATATAAATGAATCAAATAAAATTTACTTGCGCGCGCCGGGATTTGAATCCGCGACCTCCGGATTTCTAGCTAAGAGTACCCCTAGACCACGGAGGCCGTAAAACGTACGATGTAAGAATATTTCACATCACGCATGCCCCGACAACCGATAGTAGTATATTAGCTGTAGGTACCTTTGTACTTGTGCATTGTTTTCAAACTTCCAAAATATTGGATGATTTATAAAGAGCAGTTTTTGTGAAAAATCAACTCAAAGACTCTGTTTGTATATTTTAAAGTAATACTTTAAGTCAACTACTAACTAAGATAAAAGTAAAGTATTTGAAATCTGAAAATCACCCTGTATATACAATTTACCACTAATTGGCTAATTGAACAAAAAATACCTCAAACTTATGGGAGCCGAATTGTTCAATGTCCAGAATATCCAAAATAATCAATCATAATTTTCAAGCCATGTTCAACGTCCACCTTTAAAGACATAATATGGGCATATTATAGCTTCAATCTTCGAAAAATGATTTTCAATAATTTTCTGTTACACATATGTTTTAAACGAAATGACCAAAATCGAGAATTGTCTAGAATTTGCCTGTAAAAACAAAAAAAAAACGTCTCCTGTAAAATTTGCTAAATGGTCTATTGAACATACAAGAACTAAGGCAGCGATATGTATATATATTTTATTTAACTATCCAATCCATCCTCTTAATCCTGCTCAAACAATAGCTTTATGCTATAAAGTTACGGATTTTTATAGGGATTTCACTATCCGTTAGAGAAGTACTTCCGAAAAGATTATATATATTGCAGAGGGTTATTGGGATTGTAGTTTACTTCAAAACGGGCTTCAAGCGCAAGTTAATGAATTTTTATCACAAGTAAACTGTCTGAAAATCATATTGAATAATAACTTTTGTATTTTTGCAATCAACAGATCTTTCTCTCTCCGAAATCTGTATAAACATTGTAATTATTATAATAAAACAAATAATATTATATAAACATTGTAATTAAATAAATGTGGTTAGCTGGAAGAAATGGGGTCTACCCATAAGCTACACCTTTTGTAATTTTTATTTTACAATAAATAATTTTTGATTTGATTTGAAATGTTGACACTTTTTTTTAATTCATTACAATGGCGTCAGGTAGGTATGCTGTCCTTGTTCTATCGGTATTACAATGGAAGATGCTCTGAGGAACTAGCGTCAATGATCCCTTCGGCACCGGTGCGTAGTCGAGACACACGCCAAACGCGCGCCCAACATTTGTACACGGTTGACATTTGTCACATGAGAACGGGTCGCTTCTACGATTCGTTCTTAAGTTCAACAGCTCGGCTGTGGAACGAACTGCCGGCCTCTGTGTTTCCTCCCTCCTACAACATGGGACTCTTCAAGACCAATGTTCACTCCTTCCTCCCCACAAAAAGACCCTCCACACAGCATCCCCAAAGATGACATAGGCCCCGAGGAAAATTATTTTCTTCAGGGCCTCCTGTATTGAGTTAATATAAAAAAAAATCAATAATCAACCGATCAAAAAAATAGGCAAATGAAATGATTTTTTGAAAAAAATAGAAAAAATTAGCAGTTTTCTGCAAATGTACATTTTAAAATAAATATCAAATAAACTTATACGAACAGAACGAAAATATGTCCTGTTAACATGACATTTCCAAACGGACATGGATTCCGAACACTCGAATTAAAATATCAACATTTCATACGTATGCCATGCAACTTACTGACTGTCCGAGTACTCTCCGCATATTCCAAGCATTCCTTCTTTACATCTGAGAGGTCGCCATCAATATCCGTATACGGTATTTCACTCCCGCCTTCTTCCTGGGGCCCTGGTTCCGTCTTGATGGAAACATAGTCTGGATTTAGTTGATCCATGGTACTGCTGTAGTTGCGTTTGGAAACTGGTTTAGGCCAGAACAAATATACCTGAAAACGAACATAGTTAAAACGGATTTCTCATTTTAATATTTGATTTCACTTGTCGTAGCAAAAAAACAGATTTGGATTTAATTATATAAATTTTGACTGTATGATAACTTGAAGTAATGACAACTGTTGAGAGAATCGTCGTTTACCGTCGGATTACTCTATATTTATTTACTATGTCTGCCGCCTTTCGTATATTTATTCGTTGCGTTTATTTTAAGAAATGCCTTTGAAATACTTATTTAATAATAGGAAGACGTCAAATTAACAGTTAAAATGTTCCGCTGTTGACAAACTAAACGCCAAATGAATCCCTAACCAAACTGTATTAACGGCCGATACCAAAATGAATAGCGTTGAATATAAGCATTAATACTTACCAATAACTATCACAAGGGATGATTACGATACGCGGGTTACACAGTGAGTTGGGAAACAGGATGAAACGGCTGTCGGTGAAGAAAGCACGTGTCGCAAAATGTAAGGTTTATGCATAGACAAGAATGAAGTCAGAGACAATTAATATAATTTCCCTGAACCTGGCATTTCATGGTATATTCATTACATTTGCGTTGTATACATATTATAAAACTAGCAGAACCTTGACCTGTTGACTATGGGAAATCCAAAAGTATTTAATTTAGGACTTAGCTCTGGGCTGGAGCCCTAAATACCTGAAAATCTAAATGGTTTTTTACAATGGAAGGCAATGTCGAATCCCATGAGGAAAGAGCTATCAATATCTTTTTTACGCCTTATAAAATAAATTCTTTCCTAGAGCCCCTACCTTTCGCTCCTGTAGCTAAGTAAATATCGCTCTTGTCTCCCACTAGGGCGTAGACAGGGGGGTATAACTCCCGCATGACCTTGTAACCCTGATGGGAGGAGTTATCCTTTACCCAAATTCTTTTAGACAAAGCTGTTGTGGCTGAAAGCTCAGATCTCATTGGCTCAGAGCAAAAATTGTATCTTGATCTCTCGCTCTCTACCGTAGCGACTTGTGTAAGAGAAAGAGAGGCTGTGCATCAGTTATGCTCCGATAAAAATTAACGGTAATTTCCAAGACGCCATTTCGAAGGTTGAAGTTGAAGTCAGTTGAAGTTTTGAGCGTAAATATTTTGAATTTTCTTTCACCCATCTAAAAATAATGTTGCGTGCTAGAATTCTTCAAGGTGATAAATTAATGCCGTGTTGTGTTAAAGGTTGCTCAGACGGATTCGATAATCCAGTGCTAGCAAGAAGCAGCAAGAAATACGTCTGTTTGTGGGTGTCATTTTGCGATTGAAAGCATACGGTACTTTTTGGATTAAAAAAGAATGCTTGGCAACGCTTAATCTTCCAGTCATCATATAATATCCTGTCTATCTCCACCAACTGGAAGAAGGACCCGAACCCGTTGTTAAATACAGGTACTAACCTCTCGTTCTTTGATACAATGTTCCTGATTCCTGAATGTACTTCATTGGCTAATAATTTAATTAATTTTCCTTTTCAGACCTATCCGTATTCCGACGCGATACTATAACACGTATTAGGATGCTAAAACTGCTAAACAAAGCCACGATTACATCAAACAAGGTCATTTAAACCTCTCCAGAATTGCATCATGTAAGTATTCAGATTTAACCAGCATTTTCCATGATGTTTGCTGACGACAAAGCTGTGGAAATTATATGAAACCCTTGCAGGAGAATTTGAATAACTTCTAGGGCTGTGGCAGTAATAATTAACACTTAAATTTGTTACTCATAATATTAATAAGATGTAAGTCACCTACAGTACGCTTGAACAGTGTGGAATCCTCATTTGAAGGAATATTCTGAAGGTATACACCTAATTTATATTTCAGTGAAACTCGCTCAAGAAGTTTTGTTTTCGCTCCCTTCAAATTCTGCAGAAACTGCATAAAACGCTATTTTTTCCCATATAAGAAAGTTCAAAAGTTCAGCAGTGAGTTAATCCATCACCATGTCCTCTTTTTCTTAAAATATTTTTAATTAATTTTATCCATGAAATTTATTAAATATGTGTACAATACTAGAATAGTGTAATCATTGGTCTCAAATTTTGTCTATTTCTAGGTAAGACGAAGGGCATTTTGAGCTGCATTGGTCCGACGGCAGCCCTTTCTCCCAGGAAACAGAAGACGCACTTGGAGATTTTGGGGACCAGACGGCAATTGCGATATGTATAACATTTGTATATATAACAGACTTTTCTGTAGGCCTTTTTAAGGTAAGTAATTACGGACACCGGACGAGAAATTCTAAGCAAATTAGATTGCCAACAAGAACTCTGATGTACCAGGCCGTTCAACTCTATAACAAAATCCCGAAGGAAATTGCTGTGATAGAAAATATTAATAAGTTCAAAAATGAATTAAGAAAATATGTCTATCTCAATTGTTAATGTTTCTTTTTGTGACTTTATTGAAATATTTAAAGAAAGATTATGTTTGCCAAACAATGTACATGTTTATATGTTTATAAAACTATTAGCACACACGAAGATGTGAGCTAACTTAAGATTAATAAAAACAAAAACAAAAAAAATACATTTCCGTAGTACCTACATTATTTTGATATTCTCATAACGTCGCCGTAGATGCCAAGAGAGTCAAGCCACAAAACCAGAAAGCTGAGAAAACGGCCCTCAAAGATTTTTGGCTACAAAAAAATCACATTTTTTTGTCATAACTTTTTTGTTTTTAAAGATAGAAGAGTGTAATTTTAGACATAGATATTTTGTGATGTTATCTTTTTATTAGTTAGATTGAATAAATGTAAAAAACAGTATTATAAAAGTTATTTGGGTTATATCTCTTGACCACTGAATATTGAAATAAACAGATGGTACATTTGTGTGGTAGTCAAAAGAGTTAAGCCTCTTACGCCTGTTGACTACTGAGAATTTGCGGACAAATTACTAACTTTTTTTGGACTATACTCTAAACTCTAAAGGAAAGTCTATTAACTATCTAACCACCGCGCTGTTTCTCTAAGGGTTGAGCAGAGAGGATGGACCGCCAAACAGAGCTTGGCACTGCTTGCTTCATTCACATTCATACATAACCCTTCAGTTATTCTGACTCATGGCACGGCCCGACAATAGTATCTGGTTCACTTAATCGCGCCAAGTTTTTCTCAGGAGTCCTCCTACATGTCATTGTTCATCCACTCTACATGCTTCGTTATTCCGATCACACGCTCAAACCATCCTTTTCTTAATTTTTCTCATCACGCTTACATTATTTGCAAATTACCACATTTTTCACACAATAAAAACATGGTTTTACCACACATACACCTCAGAGATCTTATTTGTCCAAAATTCATTCAGACAAGATTTGAGATTTTCACGACCAAAAGTATTAGCGATTGATTTTTGGGGTATTATGCCGTGTTGTGCTACGACCTTCTTCAATGTGTCGAACAGCGTTAGTGTCCATTATTAGAAGAAGGTAGCGCAATACGGCATAAAACCCAAAATAAATCAGGCTAATCTATCATTCTACGCTCATAGTATACTTCCTCTGCCAGTTCTATGCCTCATTGCCATACACATTAAGATTGGTATCAGCATTCCATTTTTTGCATTTTAAGTCTGTGAATGTACTACTGTATCATCCCTTAAAATTTGGTCCATAGTCAAGCAATCTATCGTATGGTTACTATGTTTATACCTGTTGAAATAAAGTTGGCTGAGGTACATAAAAAAAATTAATACAAAGTTAGATTCTGAAGAAAATATTTATTACAAAAATGTTATAATAATTTTTAAATTCCATCTTCTCCGTCACTCTCCGAGCCATCATTCTCCCGAGATGGACCGTCCTCAGGCTGCAAATTTTTATAAAAATCATGATAGGTGGACGGAATGCTGCCTTTATCACACAATTTGAGTAGGTCCTTTAATTTGTCTTGGCCTATTTTTGGCTTTGAAAAATACAGTCTTTCTACTTCTACGCTTGCACAGGATAACGTTCGAAGCCGTCTTCGCTGAATGTTAAGGGTATCAAAGTCATTTCGGCTCAATTGATACTTATAAAAAACAGTAGTGGGTTCACCTTTTCGGTATTGAAACCACTTTACTTTGAGCCACTTTAATTTGTCTCCATTTTCTGATATATTTTTGTTTGTCATAACTTTATTGCTGTATTTTTTATAGTTAAGGAAGTCAGCATAATCCATTTCCACAACCTTGTGGTATGGTTTAGAAGTTTTTGCAGTACGGGCAACAACGTACCATCCATCTGGTGTGAACACGTCTATTTTTCTTCCTCGGGCCTCTATTGTGGAGTGCACAGAATCGCACTCCATCTCTGAGTGCCCTGATTCCATAAATTTTTGATTGATGACGTCAATCGGCAGCTGTTCCACTGCACGTAGGAACATAGCGGATACTACTGAGTTCCGATTTTGACCAGAAGCCGTGTCCGAGTACAGCGTCACTACTTTTTTGGGGCCTAATGACACCAAGAGGTTCCACAGACACGTAGCGATCTCCGAAGCACCCTTTGTGCCCACACCTTCGTGCCACATGTAATTCGTTGCTTGTCTGGAAGCCAGCTCATACACCGTGAAGTTATACGTTTTTAATTTTTTTGTATAATATAACTGTCCCACTTGTAAGCTCGGAGTCAATAATATTTTTTCCAGATCCATAGTGAAGCAACTGATGCTAGGATCATTCATAGCTTGGGCTTTGTCAATTTGTTTGTGTTCCCTTGCTTCTGTTTTTCTTGTTAAATGAAGATTAAATTGATCTTCGTCTCTTGACTTCTCTTCGTCAGACTTATTTTTGTACTGCGTACAAAAATCACACTGATCCTTTTTTGGTGTGTGAAATCCATAATTGAATTCTGTCACAAATATTTGTTTGTAGAAGCCGAGCTTTTCTGGTACCACGTTACGTTCTTTACAATACTCAACATAGTCTAAGTAAATTCTTGTCTCGCTCAAACCAGATGGCAAGTATTTTCTTTTACTGCTGCTCCGACAGTAATGCGAGGCAACTACGGGCAATGACTTGATGTGGTCCCTGATTATATTCCTAACTTCCTCGGATTTTTTGTTTGGCGGTTCCTTGCGACCTCTCTGATCTATTTCAGTGACACCTGAAGGAGTCAACTTTTTCATTGCACTTTCAACTTTTGTTCCCGAGATGACAAAGGTGGCCAAAAAAAATTTTTTGCACACTTGGACTCTCTCTCCATTTAACATTACCGTATATTCGAATGTATGTTGTCGTTTGATGGTGTCTCCACTACGGTATCGTCGTTTTACTGGAATACAATTTACATTGCCACCAATGAAGGCCCATCTCGCTCTGTCGGAATCCAGACTCAGATAGTCAGCCAACATTTGCTCCTGTTGAGATTTTCCTATTTTGGATGCGCAATTATAATGGCATTTACAGCTAACATCTCTAATTGTCCTTGCTTGAACTGTCTTTCCGGATCTGCTTTGGTATTCTTTACCTGCCATTCTCAATATCTTTTGGGAATTCCGTTTCCATTGGTTTGGGGTTCTCTTGCGTTTCCTACTTAAATCATCTGTCTGTTGGTTGCTTTCCAATATTTCAGAAATGGATGTTCCTGAGGCATTAACGTGGTGTTGATTTGAATGTTCTTGCCTGTTATTGTCTTCATTTTCGGAAAGGTTCACGTTCAAGTCTGTAAAACCGAACAAAGTGGTTTATTTCTTTGAAACACTGAAATAATTATTGAATTTTACAAGCAAATGATTCGCTGATAATCACAGGTTTTACAAGCCAACATAACAACTAGTATGCAGTAGTATTGTTAACAAATAAAAATACTGACCTCCCACATGCGTGCTTGGAGCGAAGCTTCGGAGCTCTGCGTATAATGCTGGGACAGCAATCTCATCCGGAACTTGCATGCCACCGTTCTGGCTGTGTTCTGCACATCCAGCTTGCACACCATTTAGAGGAGAGCCTGTAAAACAAAACAAAGTAGTTTACTTCTTTGAAACACCGAGATAAACATTGAATTTTACAAGCAAATGCTTCTCTGATAGTCACAGGTTTTACACAGCCAACATAATAACTAGTATGCATTAGTATTAATAACAAATAAAAATACTGACCTCCCGCATGCGTGCTTGAAGCGAAGCTTCGGAGCTCTGCGTATAATGCTGGGACAGCAATCTCATCCGGAACTTGCATGCCACCGTTCTGGCTGTGTTCTGCACATCCAGCTTGCACACCATTTAGAGGAGAGCCTGTAAAACAAAACAAAGTAGTTTACTTCTTTGAAACACCGAGATAAACATTGAATTTTACAAGCAAATGCTTCTCTGATAGTCACAGGTTTTACACAGCCAACATAATAACTAGTATGCATTAGTATTAATAACAAATAAAAATACTGACCTCCCGCATGCGTGCTTGAAGCGAAGCTTCGGAGCTCTGCGTATAATGCTGGGACAGCAATCTCATCCGGAACTTGCATGCCACCGTTCTGGCTGTGTTCTGCACATCCAGCTTGCACACCATTTAGAGGAGAGCCTGTAAAACAAAACAAAGTAGTTTACTTCTTTGAAACACCGAGATAAACATTGAATTTTACAAGCAAATGCTTCTCTGATAGTCACAGGTTTTACACAGCCAACATAATAACTAGTATGCATTAGTATTAATAACAAATAAAAATACTGACCTCCCGCATGCGTGCTTGAAGCGAAGCTTCGGAGCTCTGCGTATAATGCTGGGACAGCAATTTCATCCGGAACTTGCATGCCACCGTTCTGGCTGTGTTCTGCACATCCAGCTTGCACACCATTTAGAGGAGAGCCTGTAAAACAAAACAAAGTAGTTTACTTCTTTGAAACACCGAGATAAACATTGAATTTTACAAGCAAATGCTTCTCTGATAGTCACAGGTTTTACACAGCCAACATAATAACTAGTATGCATATTGTATTGATAACAAATAAAAATACTAACCTCCCACATACATGCTTCGAGAGACGTCCAGATTTTGCATGTTCAGGTCGTGTTCTGCACGTCCAGCTTGTACAGCATTCCCCTCAGAATCTACAAAACAAGTAAAACTGTCAGATTGTCGCATTGTTTTCAAACAATCGGAATCAACATTTTTAACTAGATTCTTACCTTTGAGGTTATGTTGATCCTGTGGATTTAAAACTGCTGCATCCATTTGTTTAGCACGTGAAGAACTCATTAGGTTCTGTGGATTAGCAGCTTTAGTTGATGCAATCATTTGTTTGCCACGTGAAGATTCCAATATGTTATGTCGAACCGGTGGATTTAAAGCAGCTCTGGCTGCTGCAACCATTTGTTTTCCGCGTGAATGATTCATTTCTTATCACTGTTTCACTAAATAAAGTTGAAAGTACAAACGTTTGTAGGCACAAAACGAAATAAAGCACAGAATCGCTGAACGAACCGAACTGATGTTGTATTAAAATAACACTGACCGACGCACTGAACACTGAACTGACAGTTCGCGATTCGCGATACTGTCGTGGGCGCAGACGTATGTGCAAGCGTGAACAAACCGACACGATAGGCATTTTGCTGAGTTAGAGGAAGACAACACTATAAATCATTGTCGAATGTGAGTAGAGGTGCGCACGCTTTCGAGAGAAGTTTGTGTTGCCAATGGCGTCAAGCCACGCATAAAATTAAATTATTGGGAAGTCAAAAGATCTATGTGGCTTGTCGTCATAGACTGCTTTAACTTGTGTAAAATTATTCGAAAGTCAAAAGTCTATGCGGCTTGTAGTTTTTGACTGCTTTGATTGTTTTCATCGATGTGTGTTAGATCTATTGGCAAATTTCAAAATACTCAATAACGGAGTGTTTTATGGCTTAAATCTTTTGACCACGGCAACTTTGAAGGTTTTCAAACACTTCTGCATACTTAACTCATTTTCGCCAAATTTGTGGCTTGACTCTCTTGACATCTACGGCGACGATAAGGTCTCGCCAGCGTTAGCAATGTAAGCGACCAAAAATAATCTTTATATCGACTTTTCTCTGCTTTTTATCAATATGTGTCAATGCATGTGTTATTTATCTAAACCTTCCGGAATAAATTCTCTAAATGATGCTGAAAACCTTCGCATAGTTAAGAAGAACTAAGCGCACAAACAGACAGACGCGAATGTCACTTTATTTTATACTATTTATAGATAATGGATTCCACCACGAATTGTCAGTATCCAAAATAGAAATATTAATTACATCTTCTTAACTTCTATTTCATAATGACTTTTGTTGTTTTACAAGCTATATTTCTTTACAAGCTTTTATTATGTACACGATTTTTATTTCTTATATTATGGTTTATGTATTATGATTTAAATTATACCATGTAAAAGTCAAAAGGCGTTACTATTGTTGTTCGTTTAGTCAGGGTCGGCCCTACGCCAAATGGCGCATGGCACCAGTAAAATTTTAGCGCTCCTTGTCAAAACCAGTAGATGCCTAGGCCCTAGGTAGTAGAAAGGCGATAACTGTAATCAATCGTATTTTGATGATTTGCATGTATGCGTAGCGTGGTTTTTATGAAAGATAATCTTACTTTGGTTTAGGTATTATCACCCTTGGAAATTCAGCGCCCGAAGTGGACTGCTCTAATTGCGCCCGCACAGGGTCGGCCCTGCCTCTAATTCTTTTTTTTATTACTTGACATAATGAATATCTTTCAACACGTGGAATATGTATTTTGTGTATATATTCTTGTATTTTTGTGCAAGGTCAAATTAAATCCTATTAAGTTGTTGCAGTAAGACAGAAATCCTGGGTTCGATTCCTAGTTGAGACCGTTACTTTTTATTTTTCTGTGTCTTGTTCTGTTTCATGTTTTGTTTAGATATGAATCCTATAATTTCTATACCCGCTATATCCGATTTTTTGACAAAATGATCTGAGTATGACATCTTGTTCACAGTTTTGCGAGAAACAAGAGGAGCCTAAAGTTGAGTTTCAAAACCCTCCTTATCATGACCAAAAACCATGTTAAAACTGTGAGTGAGAAACCGAATCCGCTATATCATACAGAAAGGTACTATCAAAACCCGCTATATCGGATTCAACCAATCACAAGCAGTTATTTTGCCAAAATACAATATGGCCGCCGCTCTGACGCCACGCTCGTGTATCAAAATGATCTACGCGTGTGTTTCTAAACCCGCCATGTCGGCTCAGTTGACTTTCAAAAGCCTCTATATCACGAAGTGAGTATCAAAATCCGCTTTATCCATTTTATTTATCGAAATTACTTAATTATTGCTAGACATAAATAGATAAATAAATGCTTTTCGAAATTTTATTACTCCAATTCATTATATAAAAAATTTTATTGCAATTACTTATGTACTCTAGAGATGTGACAGTTTTTTTGCGGTTTTCTCCAAATCAATGAAAGTCGATATAGCGGGTACAGAAGTTACACGACTCATATATTAGTATTATCTTCTACTTCAATGATAAATCAATGCTCAATACATCGGTTGTACTGACCCTGTTTTGTATTACTGTCCATTGTCTTTTAGAAAATGAAAAGTATTTTGATGTGTGCTTTTTTTATTTTCCTTTTCCTGCATTCCAATATTTTTATTTTTAAAATATAATTTTTTTCGGCTAGTGAATGAACGATGTTAGCTGGGTGCAGTTATATTGTCTATGTTTACACTTTTTTAAATGGCCTTGAGATTTCTTTATGGTCCGAAATATATTTACCTGTCTGGACAAAACGACCGTTTTATCTGTGGTCGTCTGTGGTTAAGGGGGTGACAAAATGGGCCCATACAAAAAGCCCGAAGATATCGATCAAGAGAGTGGTTTATTTATGCGCACAGTCATCGGGACAAAGAATCTCCTAGTCCTGACGTGTGCGGCTAAGGAGGTTAATAAATCAGTTTCCTCACACAGTCGTTTTGAAAGGGTGGGTATCTTCAAATAATATTACACAAGACGCAATTGTAATGAAATTATCATTAACCTAGAAGGTCAGTTTCCTGATAATTATTATATTTGACTTTGACTGCATTACTCTCTATGAATAACTTAACTAAAATATTTTGTCAACACATGCTTTCGTTTTATCCTTTTTCCATACTCTGTTTAAACCACGTTGTTATTTTTATCATCTTATACTTGTGATTGATTTTGGTTAGTGCTAATACCAATTATTCATCGCTATTTGATAGCAGTCGTTATTACCAATCAAACTGAGCGACCACGGTTTTTAAATTAGTGCTATGGCATACTTAAATACATAATTGCGCTGTATCTAACGCGATCTAGCTTTACTTTACCCAATCGGTACACCTAACTTGAGTAATCTCTTTGTATGTTTTGTAAGAAACGTTTAAACTAAAACGTCGAGACGTCAAACTTTCTATTTTTAGTCTAGTATTCGAAGGGCATTGGCTAAAAATAATCGCAGATTACCGATATTTGTTAAAGGCAGAACGACAATACGGTCTTATCTTTAGTTATTGAGTTATCTAGTTATCTGACAATCGAAGACAATTTTTTTAACCGTTTTCAAACTTAACTTCAGTCTAAGATACAGTCGCAATTATATCCTCATTTCGAATTAGGTATTTTGACGACTATACAACTTCATTGGTTTGACAGATTATTCCAAGCGAAAACAAATGTTCAAAGCTTATTCATAAAGTTCCGTTACATTACAACTATGTTTTGTTTCAGGTATGTTTTTTTGGGCTTGAACCAATTACCCAACGCCACAACACCAGTGCCATGGATCTATTTAATCCAGAGACTGTTACGATCAAGACGGAACTAGGACCCCAGGAAGGAGGCGGAGGTGAAATTTCAAATACGGATATAGATGTCGACCTCCCAGATGTAAAGAAGGAATGTTTGCAATATGCGGAGAGTACGCAGACAGCCAGTTAATTGCAATGCACATGTACAAAATGTTATACTCGGATGTTCAGAATCCATGTCCTTTTTTGAAATGTCGTTCAAATAGGGCAATTGCGTGTTCGCTTCTTCCTCTCTTGTTGCGTAAAAGTATATTTGATATTTACCTTATCACTCCTTTGACTCCCGAACAAAACTCCGCACTTAAGTTACTCAAATCACTGAAGCTGACATCTGGGAGCATTACTATTTCTTAAATTAACCTAGTCTCTGAGGATGGTTTGTGTCACAGAATTTAAATAATTCAACAAATTTCAAAGTTCACTTTCAAGTTCTGTTCAACATTTTTTGTACATCGATGATTAATTAACTTTATTTAATTTTTTCAGGTTGCTTTAAAGTGGAGTCTGTTACAAGCAAGGCGGATTTTCGACCCCGAGAAGAAAATAGAGGGGGATTTACTTATACGGAAATTGACATAGACCTGCCGAATATTAAAAAGGAATGCCTGGAACGTTTTGAAAGAATTAACCAGACAGCAGGTAAAATCTTTTTTTTTAATAGTTCAGTGAATCTATACAAAAACGGCCCAAACTGGAAATTAGGCAAATGCTGAATTTTCGCAGATGAATAGTATATATATTTCCAGAAATAATTCAACGTTACCCAAAAATAATGTAATATTTAACTATTTACTATCTGCAATAGTTAAGTAAATTCGAATAAGATTTGTATTAAAAAAAAAAGAAAATTAAATTATTTTGCCAAATTTAATAAACTCATTCCTAAGACAGAAAATAAATTAAATTTTATGGAAGACTGTAATTTGAGAAAAAAAAAGTTTTTGATGCTAAGCTACCTCATGGATATCGTGGAAAAATAAATATAGTTTTGTCATTAGAAATTTACGATACATTTATTCATGTTTGAATTGTGATGCAGGCAAGATATATTCTTGTGTACGACGTCCTCTCTTGCCGTATTTACACATATTTGGTATTTGCCATAAAATATGACTTTGCTGGATACTGCCAAACTACACCACACTTTAAACTTGCTGAGTTGTTTTTTGTAAATACCGCATCAAAGTCAAAACCGCTCCGTACCATCTTGGGGCAATTGGAGTATGTTGTGAGGCTGATGGTAAAAGGAAGGGGAAGGAGATAAAGGTGTGGAAGTTGAATAAACATGGCCAAAGCTATTTCAGCCACGTTTCATTCGAAAATTATTTTCATTAGAATATATCTATCAATATTTTTTTATCTGTTTATAGTTATATTCTATCGGTATTTTATATGTTTACACCCGGGCGATACTTAGAGTATCTTCAACTTAGGAAAGTCAAAAGTGAGATTTACCTGGCTATTCACCTCTTGTCACCAAACACGGCCAAAGCCATATTAATCAACATTTCAATTGTGACTTGTGTCTTTACTCCTGGACGATACTCAGAGTATCTTCCACTCAACATCCACTGCAACTTGGCGCAAGAAGGTTGTATATTATTTTGAAGGAAAAAATTGTGAAATAACACAAACTAATCGAATAATATTTATTTGAACCCCGACCACCGGATTACTGATCGAGAACCTTACGGCTCGAATTCGGAAGTCGCCAATTCTACCAAAAGTTTCCCGGTTTCTTAACTTTTCATCTCATCGTATTTGGAACATAAGTAAGAGGTTTGCTCATGAGCAAGTGGTTTTTCGTTCTTGAAGCATAAGTATTGGAATGCATGGGAAGCAGACATCTGGGGTCATTCCCATTTCCTAAATTAACCTTAAAGTCTCCTTGCAAATTCACGCTTCTACATTGTTAATCAATTAAATCTTTAATCGTAGAAACATGTTTCAATTTCAAGTTATTTTAATTCAAATAATACCTTTTATGTATATCAATGTCCAACGTATGTATAGTTTCTTTGTTATTCTAGGTAGCATTATTATGGAGACTTTTGCCATCAAGGCTTTTTCTACTTTTTTATGAATTTACTTTTATTTATTTTTATTTGTAAGTGAAGATTATAAGTTACACTTAACCCTTTTTGTCCGTATTCTTTTTCAGATTTGTCAACAGATCCTAAGACGCATCCTGGGGAAAACTCCAGCCATCCTATGTCAAATTTTGAACCCCAATTTCGCACTCATACTGGAGAAAAACCATTTTCATGTTCTGAGTGCAACTATTCATCTCATCGGAAGGGCGTTCTGATGAGCCACATGTTGACTCACACTAAAGAAAAACCTTTTTCATGTTTGAAGTGCAACTACTCGTGTACTCAAAAGAGATTATTGACTCACCACATGCTGTCTCACATTGCGGAAAAACCTTTTAAATGTTCTTTTTGCAACAATTCTTTTACTCAAAAAGGCAATCTGACCAGGCACATGCTGACTCACACTGGAGAAAAACCTTTTTCATGTTCTTTGTGCCACAATTCGTTTACTCAAAAAGGTCATCTGACGAGCCATATGCTGACTCACACTGGAGAAAAACCTTTTTCATGTTCTTTGTGCCACAATTCATTTACTCAAAAGAGCAGTCTGACCAGTCACATGCTGACTCACAATGGAGAAAAACCTTTTTCATGTTCTGAGTGCAACTATTCATCTCATTGGAAGGGCGCTCTGATGAGCCACATGTTGACTCACACTAAAGAAAAACCTTATGCATGTTCTTTGTGCAACAAATCATTTACTCAAAAAAATCATGTGACGGGCCACATGCTGACTCACACTGGAGAAAAACCTTTTTCTTGTTCTTTGTGCCACAATTTATTTACTCAAAAGAGCAGTCTGACCAGTCACATGCTGACTCACAATAGAGAAAAACCTTTTTCATGTTCTGAGTGCAACTATTCATCTCATCGGAAGGGCGTTCTCATGAGCCACATGTTAACTCACACTGGAGAAAAACCTTTTTCATGTTCTTTGTGCCACAATTCATTTACTCAAAAGAGCAGTCTGACCAGTCACATGCTGACTCACAATAGAGAAAAACCTTTTTCATGTTCTGAGTGCAACTATTCATCTCATCGGAAGGGCGTTCTCATGAGCCACATGTTAACTCACACTGGAGAAAAACCTTTTTCATGTTCTTTGTGCCACAATTCATTTATTCAAAAAGGCAATCTGACCAGCCACATGCTGACTCACACTGGAGAAAAACCCTTTCCATGTTCTTTGTGCCACAATTCATTTACTCATAAAGGCAATCTGATCAGGCACATGATGACTCACACTGGAAAAAAACCTTTTTCATGTTTGAAGTGTAGCTACTCATGTACTCAAAAGGGACATTTGACGAGCCACATGCTGTCTCACCTTGCCGAAAAACCTTTCTAATGTTCCGAGTGCAACTTCTAATGTACTCAAATGGGAAATTTAAAGAACCACATGCTGACTCACAGTGGTAAAAAACCTTTTTCTTGTTCCGACTGCAGTTTTTCGTGTTCTCAAAAGAGATATTTGTATTGTGGCAGCGTGTAGTATGAGGGCTGTACTTATTTGTTATTTATGGCGGCTGCCCAAACCGTAAATTGTGTTCGGGAGATGGGAGATTGAAACGAGTGTCTGCACAATTAATTTCGTTTATTCGTGAGGACGAATATCATAATTTTACAGAGCGCAGTGACGGTGGCAGAAAGAGTGGAAATACTGGCGAATGGATCGAACGTTGAAACGAATGGAGATTTCTCTTCTCATGCTCGCTTGCGTATAGCAGCGGATTAATTCGCGTTAGTATTTCCACATGTGGGGGGAAATAAAATAGTCCCAAATACCTCCCTACCAGCGTCTCCACGCGATACAAAGAAACGTAACACATATATTTATTTTTATTTTATTTATTTAACATGGTTGGTAGAGTAATTTTAATTTGACAGATACTTTGAAACATAAAAAATAAGAATAAAATTACATTTGATAAAAGCTATGCAACAAGTCATACAAACACAAGAAACAAAAACAGAAAATTACAGCTTTTTGTAGGTTTACATGATGTGTTTAGGAGTATTGTTGAAATAAATGTTTTAAATGATCCACAAAACTTGCCAAGTTGGTATTGAATATATCAACATCACCCAAGTAATGATTTCCCATGGTGTGAAGTCGTTGTATCGGAGAGAGGGCAATGTAGTTACGCTTATGCGTGCTGCTGTAGAATATTGTATTTTGTCGTGTTGTTACTGTGGGTGTATGTATGTTTATAAGTTGCAGTAGTTCACAACAGTCGAATTTAGAGTTAAGTATTTTGAATAAGAACGTTAAATCGTTTATTTTACGTCTATCTTCTAATGTTTTTTTAGAGTATTTAATAAGAAATTGTGTTTTAAGTCTTCGACAGGGATATTTAATTTAAAATTTATAAAACGTAGAAATTTTTTTTTGTATTCGCTCAATGTTGTTAATGTGAATTTTGTAAGATGGAGACCAAACTACTGAGTTATATTCAATTAGACTTCTTACTAGAGATACGTATAATAGTTTAATGGCTTGTAAAGAATTATAGTTTTTAGTTGTTCTTAATACGAAGCCTAGTGTTTTCACACCTTTAATCACAATTTGATTGATATGATTGGTGAAACTTAGTTTTTCGTCTAAAATAATTCCAAGATCTCTCATTTCCGTGACTTTTTCTAAAGCTATGTTATTGATGGAATATTCGAATAAAACAGGATTTTTGTTTCTGAAGAAAGTCAAGGTTTTGCATATAACTACATTTAAAAATAAATTATTTTGAACGCACCAATCTCTAAATTTACTAATATTTGACTGTAGTATATGGCAATGATTTATATAAGTTATTTTCTTGTATAGTTTGATGTCATCTGCAAAGAGCAATACCTCGACATCGTTGAAGCAATTGGTTATATATCATTGATGAAAATGAGGAACAAAACCGGGCCAAGGTTACTACCTTGCGGTAGGCCACTGGTAGCCCGGAGAGCTTTCGACATCCAAGATTTTATTTTACCGAACAGTCTACGATTTGACAAATAGCTACTAAACCATTTTAGCATGTTATCCCTTATTCCTAGAGTAAATTGTTTTTGGATTAGTAGTTTATGGGATACTTTGTCGAATGCCTTCGAAAAGTCTGTACCTATATACACAGTCGACTTGTTTATTTTCTGCAAATGATTGTATAATGAAGTTTTGAAATACCGTTAAGTTAGTTGCGGCGGATCTTCCTTTGATAAAACCGTGCTGTTTTTGATTAATTAATTTTATTAATTTGGGATAGATTTCATCAAGGACCAATGATTCAAAATCTTTGGCAGTACTGACTGTATACAAATGGGGCGATAATTAGCTATGTCAGTATCGTCTCCTTTTTTGTGGATCGGTGTAATGAAGCTAGATTTCCAGCGGTCTGGAAAATGTCCAAGGGACAACAGACGGTTAAATAGTAATGTGAGTGGTTTAGATAATGTATTAGAGCATTTTTTTAGCAATATTGGTGGAATGTACAATACAATATTTATGAACACTTTTAATTTGTCACAATGTATGATGTTCACATAAAAAAGTTTCTATAATGTCATGAAAATTTATAAAATAAAAGTTCAGTTTTATTTACTATATTGTACATTAATCAAATCTTTACCCTATAACATATGAGAAATGAAAGTAAAGTTTTTGTTTAACTAGGATGTTAAATTATAATATAATGTACATACTGTGCATTGTACGAGTGCATGCCAAAAAATTGCTCCACTAAAATCTTTTAAATTCATAGTTTATAAATCGAAATAATCACAAAGATATCGATTAATATAAAGTAAAAGACTAGTGTACTTTCTACTACTTTAATTAATCTAAAACGCCCTCGAAATACTCTTTTTAAGTGATTTTAAAATCTGTGCAGTGATCAATGCTAGTTATTGTCGCAAAATAACTAACAGAATACCATACCTGTCAGTTTAAAAGCTGGTAGCACTTAATATACGAACATTATCACGCTCGCTGATAAGTGGGCCGTGGCCTGGAGAATAACGTCGATAGCGTCGCCCGTTCCGGTAGCGGTCAGAGTTCTCAAGGAGCTGAGTTCGCTTCTCAGTGAAAGCAATTGTTATTATTTTTTATTAAATTATAATAAGACGACCAACTCGCTAACTTTCAACGTATAACGCCATCTAGTGAGAAATGTGCACAGTACGTCCGATTTAATTCTACAAAACCGTGCAAACAAAAATACTACGATGACGGTAGCGAACTATCTAGATGAACTTAAAAATGAAGTTTCAAAAATTCAAACAGTCAAGGATCAAAAAACAAAAAATACTATAGAACTCATAATAACGAAGTTAGAAGATGCAATTAAATCAGAAAATCTTTCATTGCAAGACAAAATCATCAGATTACAAGAAAATATAATCAACAGTGACAGAAAATATATCAGTAATTTAGAAAACATTAAACATGATATTAAAAAAATAATCTTACCTGAAACCTATGCAGAAAAGGTAAAAAAACACGAACCAGTTGTTATCATAAAACCAAAAAAGAAGGATCAGGAAAATAATGAAACAAAGAGTGAAATAAAAGACAATATTGACCCAGCAAATTTTGGAGTTACCGGCATGAGAAATTTTAAGGATGGAGGGGTTATAGTAGAATTTAAAAATGCCACAGATATTAATAAGGTTCATGATGAGGTGATAGCCAAACTGGGAGATAAATATGAGGTAAAGATTCCTCAAACAAAAAACCCATCCGTCAAAATTATTGGTTTATCTGAAAAATACAGTTTTGAAGAAATAGAGAGAAAAATAAAAACTCAAAATGAGACCATCTGTGAACAAAACTCAAAAATAAAGGTGACATATATGAAAGAACTAAAAAACCAAAGAAATCAAACAACTTTTACTATATATGCCGACGTCGACGGAAAGACTTACGACAGAATGTTAAATGCAGAAAAAATAAATATTGGATGGGACAGATGCAGGGTCTTTGACAATTTAAATATCATGAGATGTTTTAAATGTAATGGGTTCAACCACAAGGCTATAGATTGCAGAAACCTAAAATCTTGTCCAAAATGCGCAAAAAATCATGACGTAAAAGATTGCATGGATGAGGATATTCAGTGCATCAATTGTATAATGACGAGTAAAAGATTAGGACTGAAACTAAATTGTAGTCACTCAGCCATGAGTAAGGAATGCCCAATTTATAAAAGAAAACTAGAAGCAAAAATGAGCAGAATTTCTTTTTTATAAACAAAAGTTACGAGAAAGATGAAATTATATACTTGAACATACAAAGCATCATAGCACATTACGAAGAGGTCAAAATACTTTTAGAAGAGAAGAAACCTTTTATGCTTATGATGAGTGAAACACATGTGACTGAAGATATCCAAGATAGTGAAATTATATTTGATCATTATAATACCATCCGTTGTGACTCGCATAGCAGACATACAGGAGGAGTGATGATTCTCTTAAGTAATAAAGTTCCATATGAAGTGATATCAAATCACCAATATGAAAAAAATTGTTGGATTTTAGCCATCAGCATTAAATCAGGAATCAAGAAAGGTGTATATACTGTTATTTATAGATCACCAAACACAAGTAAATGCGACTTCTTAACATATTTTCAAAGATGGAGCATGGAAAATTTGCAAGATGAAAATATTAATATCATAGTTGGAGATTTTAATATAAATGTTAAAGCAAATGCAGACATATACACAAATAAACTGAAATCTATTATTCAAACTGCAGGTATGAAACAATTAGTTAAAGATTTCACACGAATTACTAATACCTCTAAAACATTGATTGATCTGGTTATCTCAAATAAATTTAACCTATGTGTTAATGTATTAGATAAACCTAAAATTACCGACCATAATATGATTCAAATTCTATTAAATGACAGAGAAAACTACAACTCCATTAAAGAAACACAAGTAATAACATTTAAAAATTACAAAAGATACAATAAAGAACTCTTCATTCAGACCTTAGAGACTATTGATTGGAATGAAATAAATCAAATGGAATATAACAAAAAAGCTGACCAGATGATATTAAACATTAAAAAATCCATTGATGAAGTAGTTCCAGAACAGAAGATACGTAAAGGAAACAATAATAAATGGTTCACAAAAGAACTACGCACAATGCAGCACGATAGAGATACATTTTACAAGAGAGCACTCCTTACTAATAGTACTATGGATTGGAATAACTACAAAAAAATGAGAAATAAATACTCTAAAGACATAAAAAGAACTCATAATGAGTACATACAAAATAAAATAAACTCGCAAGAAGAGGATCCCAAAAAAATTTGGAAAAGCATTAAAGAATTAGTACATGGCGATAACAAAAACGACATAAAAATAGTAAACTTCCCAAAAGATATAAACGAAGAAAACATGGCTAATAGCTTTAATAAATATTTTATAGAAAGCATCACTCAAATTAACAAATTAATACCCAACATTGTTTTCAACCCCACAAATGATAATAACAACTCAAACAAAGAATTATTGGTCTTCAGAAAAATAACTGCAGAATATTTATTTAACATTTTAAACAAAATTAAATCAAAAAATAGTTCAGATGGATTAACTATTAGTCTGATAAAAGATGCTTTTCCAGTAATTGGATCTACTCTATAAAATATTATTAATCAGACAATTGAAGAGGGAAAATTTCCACAGTCATGGAAACTATCTACCATTATACCGGTCCCAAAGGTTAAAAATACCAGAAAATGTGAAGAATTTCGACCAATAAACACCTTACCGAAATATGAACAGATACTTGAAGTGATAATAAAAGAACAAATATTGCAATACTTAGATGAACACAATATTTTATACCAAGAACAATCGGGATTCAGATGTAATAATTCTTGTGAAACAGCGTTAAATGTAATCGTTGAAGAATGGAATGAAGGAATGAATAGTAATAAATTTATCTTAGCAATATTCTTGGATTTTCAAAGGGCATTCGAAACCATAGATCGAGAAATATTGATAAGAAAGCTTAAAGAAATTGGTTTCTCAACTCTAGCCATTAAATTAATAAAAGAGTATTTGAAAGACCGAATACAGGTAACAAAAATTAATAATCAATTTTCAAAACCAATGGAAAATAAATTAGGAGTACCACAGGGATCAGTCCTTGGACCTCTATTGTTCATACTCTATATTAATGACATGGTGAAAATATTTTCAAAATGCAAAGTACGACTATTTGCCGATGATACACTTATATATATAATTGGAGAAAACTATGAAGAACTAATACATATTTTAAATAATGAACTAGATAATGTATCAAGATGGCTAAAAATAAATAAGCTTAAATTAAATACAAAAAAAACTAAATGTATGGTAATTGGTTATAAGAAGACATCCAGTGAAAGCAAAATCAAAATTGATGGCGAAATTATTGAAAATGTTACCAATATAAAATACTTGGGAGTTATAATAGATTCCAAACTGAACTTTAACAAACATGCGGAATATACCCAAAAGAAAATTGGTAAAAAAATATCTTTTTTGGGAAGAATTCGCCAAAAACTGTCCGAAAAAACTGCAATCACCATTTATAACTCCATTATTGCTCCACATTTTAATTACTGCTCAACTATCCTTTTCCTGTGTAACGACCAAGAGCAAAATAAATTTCAAATTCTCCAAAATAGGGCAATGAGAACAATACTCAGACGAAATAGGTATTCAAAAGTAAATAAAATGTTAAACGAATTAAATTGGCTAACGGTGAAACAGATGTTGACCTTGAACACGATGATATTTTTACACAAAATTGTAAACAACCTGCTACCCAAATATTTTTCGAATAAAATTGTATACAACAAGGACATACACAAACATAAAACTAGGACGTACAATCAAATTAGGCTACCAAAGAAGGACAAAGCGAATACCCAGAATAGTATATTATATAAAGGGATGAAATACTATAACGCGCTGCCGGAAAACCTTAAGTCTGCCCCAATTGAAAAGTTCAAGATGTTGTGTAGGAGCCACATCAAGCAAGAAAAAAAAACATAGTATATATGTATGTAATAATTAATTAGTCATTTGTAAACTTAAATGTACAAATTACTAAAATAAAAAACAATAAATAAATAAAAATAAAATGCATTATTACTCGGTTTACAAAAGGAAAATAATAACAATTATAAATAATAATAGTGACTCAACGCCGACACTGCACAGTAACTATGTACCTATGAGTGGCGTTGAATGATATTTGGCCGTACGAATTTTTATTCGCCGTAGTAAGTAGGTTACAACATAATTAATTTAAAGGTAAACAAAAATTTACTATAAATACTATTGACATAGTTGTTGTTGAACGGCGGTCGCTTGTCGCTATGTACCTAGAGTGGTACTAAGCTACCCGTGTTTACTATGAATATTTACAATGATTTAAAATACGCTAGTTTTGACAGTTAACTACTGATGCACTTTTGACAGAGTACATGCGATTGTAAATATTTACATAATGAAGAATTTAGTTGTTGACTACCTAGATATGTGCAGTACTGAATAAAATTTTAGTTTGTTTTATTTTTTTAGTAACAGTAATTTATTAGATTGTCTGAAATTTGCGATAGGAACTTGTGAAATTTATGAATACGTCAATATAAGGTTTCTGGTTAGTTTTTTTTAATAATTACTGTGCCTTCATCGTGGTATTGCCAAATTATTACTGCGCTTGATATCTATCCGGGAAATGGACATGTCTTCCGAATCTAGTTGTCGTTTTTGTTATTGGAGGCTGTGTGCTGATTATTCTTGGTGGAATTTCTTCCGAGTTTTGGAAGAATGCAGGTTTAAGTCGATCTATTGAGACTCTTTTTGGTTTACCGTCGACCATGATAACATAAGGTTTATCGTCACGTTCTTTGACTTCGTAGGGTCCTTCGTAGGGGCTTTGAAGCGGTTTCCTTACGGCATCAGTGCGTAGGAAAACGTGTAACGAGTGCGGTAAATCCTTGTGGATGAAAAATTTTCCAGTGCTGTGATTACTAGCGGGGATGGGTTTCATCTCATCAAACCTTTTTTGATGGCGTCCGACGTAGGTGTCGGGTTCTTCGCGGGGGGTTGTGGTGAAGAAATCAGATGGTAGCCTAAGTGTTCTTCCGTACGTAATTTCAGCGGGTGAGCATTTTATGTCTTTTATTTATTAATTTATTCGACCATTTAGCTTTTACATACATAGTTAATAAAAAATAATATTCTGAAGACTGCAAGTTCACAAAAGTAATAGCAAAAATACATATAACCATTTCCATTTGACATATTATTACAGCAAGTAAATAGTACAAAAATAAGAAAATTCCCACTCCAAGTTATACAGACTTAACTTAGTTCATAAGAAATGTAAAGTTTATATGTAAATGCTAGGTAGTGGCAGCAGTAACATGATACAATACGACACATAGTGTATGAGGCCTTTGAGTAAGAAAGCTAACGAAATAATTATTATTGGCAGTATTGTTAACAAATATACTGCGTTTGACTGGTTGTAGTGGCCTGCTAAATCGAGGGCGATTGGTGAGCCATTTTACATAGTTTATATAAAAAATATATTGTGCAGATTGTAAATATAGAATAGTAAAGCAATAATATAACATTCACCATTAGACATATAAAACCAATCAAAAAGCAAATCTAAACATGATAGGTAAGTTTTTAGATTCTCACGGCCAAAAGCATTTTTGTTGTTTGTTTTTGGGGTGTTATGCCGTGTTGAGTTAGCGCAACACGGCATAACACCCCAAAAACTAAACATGATAGTTTGTAGGTATAAGCCTGTTTTGGCGATCTTGAGGAAATAATTCAATAAGAGGTGCAATAGCTAGATGTTTATTGTTTTATTTTAAAAGTTCTAATATTTTGGTTTTAAATTTGGAAACCGATTGGAAATGATAGACATCGATTGAACTATATTTGTTTCCAAGTGTATGAAGCCTTTGAATTTAACGCTATATTCTGGTATTATAAAAAAGTAGGTACGCCATAAATGTTTATTAATTGTGTAAACAGCCATAAAAAAGAAGGCAAGTTTGGGCGCTTGTCTGTTGGTAACAGTGAAAATGCAAATATATTTTTATAATTATATTTTCGTAAAATCCAAAGTAATGTGACTTATGAATATTCTTTAAATAATGTACTTTTGACATCAGTCGCTCAGATCAGGGACTTAGGTGTTATATTTGATGAAAAGTTAACATTCACTCTGCATGTAAATGATATAACAAAGAGAGCTATAAAAATGCTTGGTTTCATATGCAGAACGGCGAGTGATTTCAAGTCAATTGAATGTTTGAAAACATTGTACACTTCTTTAGTAAGAAGCCAGGTAGAGTATAATTCGCCTATTTGGTCCCCATTGTATAAAACGCATTCTGACAATATTGAAAGGGTACAGCACAAATTTCTAAGATTTATTAAATTTAAACTGAATATTCCAATTCAAAATATTAACTATTTTCTTTTGATGAAACAACTTAACTTAATAACGCTATCAGATAGGCGGATCATCTCTGACCTTGTACTTTTAAATAAAATTATTAATAATTCCATTGACAACCCTGAAATTCTCGCCAAAATAAAATTTTACGTACCGACTAGAAATACGAGGCAAAGTGCTACATTTTTCTGTGACAATTTTAAAACCAACTATGTAGCTCATACACCTATAAATAGACTACTTCATTTTGGCAATAAATTTGGGAATATTGTAGACATGCTTAAAGAATCCGTATTAGTTATAAAACGAAATCTTTTTAATCATTTTACTGAGATGTATGAATTCACAACTCTGTAGTGAATACACTTTTGTATTTATATGTATATGTTATGTTCCTTAATAAATATTTAGCTTTCCGTAATCCACACTATTAATTTGAATTTACATTAATTTAATCAAAAATCATAATTTATTGTAAACTATGTAAGACAACTGTATTACTTGTTAACTACTTTTGTAAAAGCCCATTAGGGCGTAAATAAATAAATAAATAAATATCTCCTGGAATGCTTTAAGTTATTCGTGCCAAACAATTACAGCTAGGGAAGGCACAATGATTTGCTATACATATCCCACATAGCAGAACGGACTTACTGGCTCGGCATAGTATGACACGAGTTATGGCGTTATTAACCTTTACCATATCATGCTAAAAAGATCTTCGTCATGCCATCCTGTAACACAGCGTTACACTATGAGTTTTGGAAATTATTACACATTTTAAAAAAAATATAGCTGTCAATAATTTTTAATATGTTGGCATTACTTTAAAAAAAAACATTGATTTTGTGCATGTGTTTGTGGAATTCGACATTGGGGAGATGACGGAGTCGGAAGGTGGATACAAGCTTTACACCATATTATATAAAGAAGGTTCAAGTATATTCTTCCATGAAAAAAATATAAAACTTTTTATGTTAAACCTTTTTATAAGTATTGGTGCATTATTGCGATTAGATAATATTTTTTTTTAAGTTGCCATCTTTGTACAAATCACCCCAAGGGTACGCTGTACAATTGATTACGAATACCTAGTATTAATCCAAATTTATTATTTATAAACAGCTTCAGAAAAACATACTTATATTTTACAAACTGATACAGAAAAACATACTTAACTGACTGGTCAGTTAGATAAACACACTTTTGTTAAAAATGCAATCACTCAAACCTCGGAAAAAATACACGGTAATAATAATAGTTTCAAATATATTTATCACTTATTTATTTAATATAAAAATGATAAGAGGGAAAATATACAAAGCGAAGTAAAAGATAGCAGGAACATAAAGACAAGGACACACATTAGGGGGGTTCTTATTAAAACTTAATCATTTGATTGAAGATAATATCAACAACTCTCCAAAAAAATTATGTAACAGACAGACACTGAAAATAAAAAGGTAACGGTCGCAAGTGGGAATCAAACAAGCGTCCTCTCTATTCTTAAGGGGATTATATATTATGTTTCACATATTTAAATACAATTATTACAATTCACATTATTAGGAAAAAACGTATATTACCAAATTAAGAAATTCCAGGTGGTATTTAAGAATTGGCATTGGTACAGCGGCAGATAATATTTATCCAAACTTATTATTCACTTCAGAAAAAATCGTTTTCCTTGGAAAAAAATATCAATCATAATGTAAAATATACTTGCCCAAAGATTGGAGCTAGCATTTTTGTAGTACTATTTAGGATAATGGATATCACCCTACATTAAGTAAATCTTCCTTTATCTTCTTCACCGGGTCCAAGTTCCACCTTGATGGTGAAATCCTTTATAATAATTTTACCTGCAAAACAAAGTTATACTAGCAAAAACAATATAAAGACAACTAGAAATTAAATATACCGGCCTTGTTATTGACAGCCTTCGCGGGTTCAAATCCCGGCGTGCGCAAGTAAATTTAATGTGATTAATTCGCGTTATTTCACAATTTAGTGATTTAAAATAATATATGTTTCCATTGTGAAAAGTAGTCTCAATATCGCCCAGCTATAAGGACATAATTAAAACGTTGATTTAAAAGGCTTTGGCCGTGTTTAGTGATCAGATCTCAATAGCAAGGTGCTTCCAATGTCTATTTCATTTTGAGTGTAGGGTAGGGTGGGGCAAAGATCCGCAATTTTAGGTTTCAACCTTTTTTCTCACCCAATAAGTAAAAGGTCCTGCAGGTTTTGGCTTCACTGGAAATCTTAATTTATGTGCTACAATATACCATTTTATTACTAGCGAAATAAGCACCATTTAGGAAAAAAAGGAAAGGTAGACAACCTTGCCTTTGCGGACCTTTGCCCCACTGTTTGGGGCAATTGTCCGCAGCTGCGGATCTTTGCCCCATTGAAATGAAATACACGGAAAAATTAACTTTAATCAGTTTATTTATTCACAGTTATGAGTAAAACCATTCCAGTTCACTGACTGAATAAACATTTCGGGTTGTGCTGATTTTTTTTGGCTCCTTTATACTCGAAACGACTGATCCCCATTCATAATCGAGAATGTCAGGCCGGTCGGGCCATTTCCATAACTTTCCAGCTTTCACCATTGATGATACAGTGGCATGGGTTTCTGAAACGCCAGTAATAACTCCTGGAAACAGTTTTTCTTCATATCGAACGGTACAAAATTCGCCTATGCACCTCTTTGGAAGCACCATCCGCTCAGACGATTCTTCTATCTTCTGATCACTGTCAGATTCTGAGTCGTTGTAGACCGAAGTTCTAGATGAAATAGACTGAGACTGAGATGAGTCATCTGAATCAAACTGAAGTCTACGTGGTGGCTTCTTCTTCTGCTTTGCTGCCATCTTGAGCTTGTCTTTCCGTTTCATTGCATTTTTAATTTTACGATCTACTCTTTGACCAACCTTTCAGCTTGTAATTTTTTGTCCCGAAGGGCTTTCTTGTGCGGAGAAGATGTTAGAAGTGTCGACTTTAAACTTCTTCCGCTCCGCTTACGTCGTGTTGCTTTGGGAAGAGGTAGTATGTCTGCTGGAGACACAACTGACACAAGAGATGACGTGGAGACAAGTCCAGGAGAATCAGTAGATAAAACAGGATCAGGCAGTCTTGAAGGTCCAGGAACAGGGAAGTCGAGAGCTGAAGGAACAGGATCAGGCAGCCTTGAAGGTCCAGGAACAGGGAAGTCAAGAGCTGAAGGAACAGGATCAGGCAGCCTTGAAGGTCCAGGAACAGGGAAGTCAAGAGCTGAATTGCAGTTATCGTTGCCAAAGTCTAGTGTTGGTTCTTGGACGAAATCTTCTTCCGGGCTTTGGTCAAGTACTGACGTAGGAGCCTGAGGCAGCACTGAAGGCTCAGGAACAGGGCAATCGGGAACGGCATCACAGTTATCGTCGCCAAAATCTAGCATTGGTTCTTTAACGATATCATCTTCTTCCGGACTTTGATCCGTCACCTGGCTCGGAAGAAAATCAGCATCCGAGAAAACCCCGGGGTCCAGGGGAAAGATTCCCGTTGCGCGGAATGAGGCAGTTGCTTTTTCAATGGTAGCTGTTCTTTCATAAGCCCGGTTAAAGAGCTCAGCGACATGATAAACTGTTATTACCTGCCCGGGGTGGGACGATTGCCACGAATCCGTGACCTCGTTGTAGTAGGTTTTGAGGGGTTTAAAAAACACCCGGTCGAGTGGCTGAGTTTTGTGGCTCGTATGGGGTGGCAAGCTGAGCATAACCACATTCAATGCTTCAGCCTGAGATATTGATTCGATTGAAACATGCGAGGCATGATTGTCCAGGATAAGAAGAACAGGAGCTTCCGGAGTGGGTTTGGCATGTTCTGCAAAGTGTTTTAACCACTTAATAAATGTAGGAGTGTCAACATATCCCTTGTCAGTGACCGCCATCTTACAGCCGACCGGGCCATTTTTTATTAAAAGAGGATTTTCCCTCTTTCTTTTGAATATAAAATAGGGCGGAATGTAGCCACCGTTTGCGTTGAGGCAGCAGATAACGGTAACTGTTTGGTCTTGTTCGGCACTTACATTTTTAGCTACTTCTTTCTGGCCCTGGTCGGACACAATTTTCGGAAGTTTGTCTGGAACAGTCTGGATTCCAGTTTCGTCCATGTTGTATATGGAACCAGGAGCAAATTTGTATTTTTGATAAGCCGATTCTAGGTTACCAAAAAAACCTTCCACTTGATTGCGATTAAAACCCATTGTTCGGGCCACTGACGTTTTTCTCGCAGTTCGCAAACTTAGTTTGTGTCTCTTCATGAAAGAAATTGTGTAATCCTTCCCTGCCATTCCCTTTTCTTTATTAAAGTTGTGTCAAATCTTGTTTTCTTCAGCATATTTGAATATAAGAATTCGGAGCGTTTTGAAGGAAACACCATAAAACATATGGTTCAAGGTTCGGCAGTGATCTACAATATCCTTTTCTTGCAAATGAGTGTGAATGTTGTTGTGAACCGGCCCAGTTTTCTGGCACCGCCTTCCTTTTTCAACCTGTAAGAAATCAAATCGACATTCAGAATAAAAGATTGTTAGTGATTCCTAACTCGTAATAATTTACTGAAGGGGTAACCCACCTCTTCCGTACAGTTGATTCATCGAATCCCAACTCCTTCCCAATTTTTCTAATGGATAGCCCCTGATTTAGCATTTCTTGGGCCTGCAAGTACAGTTCTGGTGTGAACGGCTTCACATTAGTTTTGCGTTTGTAGTTTCTATAACGTAAAAACAAAAATTAGAACAATGAATACAAATCTTGGGGCAAAAGTCCGCGCGCGGACCATTGCCCCATGCAAAATGCGGACCTCTGCCCCATTTTGTCATTTTGTAAACACAAACTAATCTAAAAACAAGAAATGCGCATTTGGCCAAATTATTGTCCATAGATCGCCTTTCAAAACCTGAATTATGGAATTGAACCAGTAAAAAAGTAAGCAAAGCGTAGAGTAAATTACATTTTCAACTGAAGATGACCTACGGATCAAAACAAGTAAAAAGAATGATTTAAGATTTTCACGGCCAAAAGTATTTTTGTTATTTGTTTATGGGGTGTTATGCCGTGTTGCGCTAACTCCTTCTTTAGCCAACGTTTCGGACAGCATTGCAGTGTCCATCATCAGGGCAGATGTGTTATTTAAATAACACATCTAATAAATAACACATCTGCCCTGATGATGGACACTGCAATGCTGTCCGAAACGTTGGCTAAAGAAGGAGTTAGCGCAACACGGCATAACACCCCAAAAACAAATAACAAAAATAACAAAAAAGTAAAAAGAATTCTAACCTCATTGTTTTTGTTGTGCCGGTCGGACGCCATGTAACTTTTGTGAGTCGTCTTCTATCAATGTTGCCAGCATAAAAATGTGTCTAAAACCACGACAATATTAAGCGATCATTTTAAATTGACGGTGCGGATCATTTCCCACTGCGGATCTCTGCCCCACCCTACCCTGTATATTTATTTATAACTTAACAAAATACCTACAATCTAAATCCTAACGACCTTGCAACTTCTTTACGTTTTCGTGGCACGCAACAATTTTTTCTATGGTTTTATCTGTAGGCTATTTCGTGTAATCTTTTAGCAGCCAGATGCATTTTTGACCCGTGGAAGATGTTTTCATTTCAGTTATTTTTATTTTTGACTAACAACTGACCATGACGATGTTTACTTGCAGGAGTAGGCAGAGAGCATTAAATAAAAATAAAAATATTAAATAAAACATGTCAGGCTGGGTTGTTTATCTTCCAAAAAGAATACAATAATTGTGTGTAATGTCGCGCGCCCGCCCGGATGTTCCAGGGCAATCCTAACTGTCTAAGTTATATTGTGGAGCAAACCAGTCGATATTTTTTACGCCAACAATTTTTCTTGTCATTTTCACAATTGCTCTTGTAATTATGAATTAAAATGTGACCACGCCGATTGTAACGCCACTTACATCGGACAAACGGGGAGGGCATTCTCAACTAGATTCAAAGAACATATACGATGTTATAATAATAAAAACACATCCTCAAAATTCGCAGAACATCTCTTGGTGAATAATCATACCCCACTTAACAACAAGGGTCCTAAACCATTGCATATAGAAAAAAAGGGCATTAGATTAAATTTACTTGAACAATTAGAAATCAATAAACGAACGAATGACCCAAACTTAACACTAATTAATAAAGTACGGAAAATAATTTACTCACCACTTCTCAGTATTTTCACAAAACCCAAGCAGTATAATGCACCCAAATAATTCATAGCAATAAAGTCATTAGTAAATAATTAAGAACTCATTACCATTTACTGAGGGGAAAACATAGATTGGTTTAACCAACAATAGATCATATTGTCATCGGTGTAACCAGTAATAAATCAATGTATGCACCTTCAAAATTTACATTTGAAATAGTATAAATACGTCGTCTCAATGTGGACTAACCACAGTTTGAAAATGGCCTTGTAAGCCGAAACAGCTGTCACAATAATAAAAAACTAAACAGTTGCAGAACTTAATAATAATATTATAAAATTTAATCTAAATTAAATTTATAAAAAAACACAATCTAGACTGAAAATTAGTTTTTGCTAAGCACATCCAGCAAATTATTTCAAAATCCTACAAGAAGCAAGTTTTCCTGTTAAGAATAAGTAAGAATTCAAAAAGTGCCAGGACTACAGAAATGTTATCTATATTGGTCAGAAGTCCACTGGAGAATGCTTTCACAGTAAAATATATACGTAGATTTAGAATATAAGATATACGTAGATTTAATCTCAAATGATCTACCAGTAAGGATTGTTCTGTATGTTATCTTCATATATAGTTCGTTATAACATAGATGTAGAAATGTATTATATATTTGTAAAGCGCCCTTCAGGTGATTTTGCACAAAAACGGCGGTAAAGTTTATTATTATCTAATAAAATAAAAATTGAAAAATTTACGTAAAAAATACAACAAAACTACAAATTACAATGTAACTTTACAAAAAAAAGTAACAAAGTAGACATTGTTTCTACACTTCTAAATAATAAAATGGATGGTTCAAAATTGCTACCCTTCATTGGTTTAAATGTTCCAACGTAGTGGACTAGGCGCACGACGCTACTTTATATAGAAGCCAACAACACTAATTCAGCAAATAACTTTCAAATCACTCGCGTATATCTAATACGAAAAATTATTACTCATATTTTGTTAGCATGATTATATTATTTTATAAGCACTTAAACTTAATTTTTCAAAAAAAAAATTATAAGCAGTCAATTATGATTCGTGCACACATAAACCCAGAATCAAAAAATTCTGCTCATCTCTCCACAAACTTTCCTATTTTTAAATAGTTTTACTCATATAGTAATCTAGGTGAAATTACTAAGACATTGAATATAGATACATAATATGTTCTCTTATCAAGTAAAATTTAATACACCTTACCAATTGTATCATCACTGAGCATTTCTAAAAATAAAAATAAAAAATAAATTATTAAATGTATAAGAATAATATCGCAATTTCCACAATCATCCTCACTATGGTTTACTGTTCTGAGGCGGCATGTTGTAGTTTTTGAAATGATTATCTAAATGTCTTTACATTGTATTAATCATGTTTGCAAGTTATTATAGCAAGTTATTGTTTGCAATTATTAATTATGACTTAGTTCTTAGAATTATATAGTTTTGAACCATGAAATTTAATATTTCTCTATCCAAAAGATGTATTGAAATAAGTTATTACTCCGAATTTTCGATTTTTTCTCTGGTTTAGTATTTATGTTGAGCAGCGGGATTTGCAGATATTTTAAATTAAAGCTTTTGTGGATTGAAAATTAAAGATATTTCATATGTAGAAGTTCTAACCAGTACGTTTAGAATTTTCTTAAGCGTAAACTTCTTTTTGGGCTATGTTGAGCAGCTCTAAGTGAGTGATCAAGGCAGGTCTCTATTCATTGGTCCGTAGACTTTCATTGGCTCCAATTCCAAGATATTCCATGTTTATATTAAGTGTGTTATAGTAGGACAGAGGCATGCTAAAACTTGATAACGTTCCTCGTACGATTCATTAGAATTCAAGTAATACGGGAGTTTAGTCATCCGTAAATCTCCTATGGATGTTTGGAAAGGTTATGTTTCATATGAGTCTTCATATGGTTCGTTAACTGGCTTTTTTGAACAGTTGCACTCGGAATATGAAAAAGGTTTTTCTCCACTGTACATCAGCGTGTATTTCTTCAAACTTCCTTTTGGAGAACATGGATAGTTGCACTCGGAACATCCAAAAGGTTACTCTCCGGAGTGAGTCAGAACGTGATTCGTCAGACTACTTTTTTGAGAAAATGAATTGTTGCACATAGAACATGAAAAAGGTTTTTCTCCAGCGTGAGTGAGCATGTGTTTCGTCAGGTTGCTCTTTTGAGAAAATGAATTGTTGCACATAGAACATGAAAAAGGTTTTTCTCCAGTGTGATTTAGAGTGTGGATCGTCAGACTGCTCTTATGAGAAAATAATTTGTTGCACAAAGAACAGGAAAAAGGTTTTTCTCCAGTGTGAGTGAGCATGTGTCTCGTCAGGTTGCTCTTATGAGAAAATGAATTGTTGCACATAGAACATGAAAAAGGTTTTTCTCCAGTGTGAGTCAGCATGTGGCTCGTCAGACTGCTCTTATGAGAAAATAATTTGTTGCACAAAGAACATGAAAAAGGTTTTTCTCCAGTGTGAGTCAGCATGTGGCACGTCAGACTGCTCTTTTGAGAAAATGAATTGTTGCACAAAGAACATGAAAAAGGTTTTTCTCGAGTGTGAGTGAGCATGTGTTTCGTCAGGTTGCCCTTTTGAGAAAATGAATTGTTGCACATAGAACATGAAAAAGGTTTTTCTCCAGTGTGAGTCAGCATGTGGCACGTCAGAATGCGCTTGTGAAAAAATGAATTGTTGCACAAAGAACATGAAAAAGGTTTTTCTCCACTGTGAGTTCGCATGTGTACCGTCAAGTTTCCCTTTATAGTACACGAATAGTTGCACTCAAAACATGAAAAAGGTTTTTCTCCAGTGTGAGTCAGCATGTGGCACGTCAGACTGCTCTTTTGAGAAAATGAATTGTTGCACAAAGAACATGAAAAAGGTTTTTCTCCAGTGTGAGTCAGCATGTGGCACGTCAGACTGCTCTTTTGAGAAAATGAATTGTTGCACAAAGAACATGAAAAAGGTTTTTCTCGAGTGTGAGTGAGCATGTGTTTCGTCAGGTTGCCCTTTTGAGAAAATGAATTGTTGCACAAAGAACATGTAAAAGGTTTTTCTCCAGTGTGAGTCAGCATGTGGCTCGTCAAATATTTCTTACGGAAAGATGAATAGTTGCACTCCGAACATTTAAAAGACTTTTCTCCACTGTGAGTCAGCATGTGGCGGGTCAAATAATTCTTTTGAGAGCATGAATAGTTGCACACAGAACATAAAAAAGGTTTTTCACCGATGTGGGTCAACATGTGCCTCTTCAGAAGGCCCTTAAGAGAAGCCGTATAACTGCACTCAGAACATGAAAAAGGTTTTTCGCCACTGTGAGTCAGCATGTGGCTCGTCAAATTTCCCTTTTGAGAATATGAATAGTAGCACTCCGTGGTTTCCACTGGTTGTGTCTTCAGATCTGACGATAATTAAAAAAAAAAGGATTAATAGTTGGCTTCATGTGACTTATTACTTTCGTGTGTTACTAAGTGCAGAAAAGCATTCCAAATTCACATAAAAGTAAAAAAATAGGTTACCACAGGAACAGGTGACTAATTTGTGCTTTGCACTTATGTATACTTTTGAATTGAAATGCCGAGTTGAATATGGATTTACTTTATAAAAACAATTTTTTAATAAATAGTGTTTTCAATGTAATGTAAACAAATAAAAATTATAATTCTAACAAAAACTATTAAAAGATTATAGTTTTTAGCTACAGAAAATATTCATTCAAATTCGTCTTTAAATATCTCATCAGTATTTTCAGACGTGTTGCAGCAGAATATACCATATCAGAGGCCGCATATAATAGAACACTCCAATACTGCACGGTTGTTTTTTTCAGGAATATATGTAAATACGGAAAATCATTGCGACAAGTGTTTATTATTATTTCCCTTTATTTCTGTATTGTAAGCAGTCAGAATTTACTACGAAATTCCAGGTTTTAAACAAAATATTAGGTAGATGAATCGTCATCTTGCTCCATACATGCTGAGTTGGTTTTCTTTTTAGAGAACTAGCGAGCTTCTGCAGCAACCAAATCAAAACACTTGGCCATTTAAATTTCACTTTTGCGTTCCATTCGCGTATTTATGTTTTGCGATAATTATAAGCTTAGCATCAAAAACATCCTTTTTGACAGTAAATTTTAATTTTTTTCTTACTGCCTTAGAAATGTAATAAAAATAACGGCATATATTATTTTTAAAGTATTTTATCGTTGACCTTAAAATAATCAGCATTCTGGTTTTTTGTTTTGATTAACTGGACTACCAAGAAGGAAAAACATTTTACCTGCTGTCTTGGCAGTCCTTTCAACGCGTTCTAAGCACTCCTTTTTTACATCCGGCAGGTCTAAGTCAATGTTTGTATATTTTAATCCCCCTTCATCTTCTTCTCGGGGTCCAAGCTCCGCCTTGATGGTAACAGATTCTATATTAAAGCAACCTGAAAAACAATACAACAAAGTATATTTACCGTAAATCTACAAAAAAAACTTGTATTTAATTAAAATTAAAATAAAATATTTTCTACAAAACATAACATTGATTGACCACACAGGAGAAAGAAAAAGGTGAACAGACTTTAAGCTTAATTTAAGATACAAAGATGTCAGATGTCACTTCAAGAACCGATCTTTCAAGAAGGAAACCCATTTACTCTTGACTACCTTCAGAACACGGTTTTGTTGTCAAAAGTTAAAAAAGTGCTCAAGTTTAACAAAGATATATTTAAAAGTAAATGCGTCCTGTCCTGCACGACATTTCAAAACGGACATGGATTCCGAACATCTGAATTTAACATTGTACATTTATACGTGTGCAATGCAACTAACCGTCTGTCTGAGTACTCTCCGCATATTCCAAACATTCCTTCTTTATATCGGGAAGGTCGACATCTATATCCGTATACGGTATTTCATCTCCGCCTTCTTCCTGGGGCCCTGGTTCCGTCTTAATGGAAACAGTCTCTTGATTTGGTAGATCCATGGCACTGCTGTGGTAGCGTTTGGCAATTGGTTCCTGCCAAACAAATATACCTAAAACAGAACATAGTTGTGACGGAACCCTACTTTGTATGTGCTTTTAACATTTGGTTTCGCTTGTAATATTCTGTAAAAACAGTGAAATACTATACATAACCCATTATTGGAAATTACGATATAATTACGTTTGTACCTTAACCTTGAAGTTAAAACATTGGAAAAGGTTGAAAAAGTCGTCGTCAATAGTCAGATAACTCTATATTTATAAATAAATCGGTATTACCGTTCTGCTTTGGGTACCGATTGGCGTAAGTTAAACTAGGAAGTTTTAGACATTTGAGCATGTCATAAGAACAGTGGTCGCTTCCAAAATGAAAATAGGAATTATCACTAACTAACTAAAATTGAGAATAAATCTTATAAAACTGTCACTCTATAGTTATCCATAGATAAAAACAAAATTTTTAACTGTCATCATCGGTATTGTACCTCTACTTCAATATCTAAAACCGGGGCAGGTTGTTACATTTAATAGTAAATTATGGCTAACACTAGAGGAAAGGGTGCTTCAGCATAGAAAAAATTACACTGATTTTCGAAAACAAATTAGATGCTATGAAAAAAGAAATTATTTCAAAAATTTAGAAGCAACAACAGGACACCCAAAAAAGCATGGAATTTATGAGTAGTCAATACGATGATTTGATTTAAAAACTAGAGATAACAATCCTACAAAACAAAAAAATTGAAAATGAATTTATAAACCTGAAAAAAGAGCACCAGGAGAAAAATACTATAATTAAACAATTAGAAATATATCAATTTCAGATATGAAGTACAAAACCCGCTCTAATTATATTGAAATAGCAGGCATTCCACAAAAGAATGGGGAACAGCAAATTGAAGTGGTTAAAAAAGTGGCAGCGGCGGCAGGAGTGGACCTAAAATACGGCGAAATTATAGAGGTAAAAAGGATACCTGATAGGCGAATCAATGCACCACCTAAAATACTAGTGCAATTTTCAGATAAATTGACTAGAGACAAGCTTATCGCAAATAGAAAAAACATCAATTATGCTGCGATCAAAGATATTTCAACTGAAACAATATACATAGCTGAAGAACTGAGCTCTTACCATAAGAAACTTCTTTGGAAAACCAAACAAATCTCAAAAGAAAAAAACTATTCCTACGTCTGGCACAAAGAGGGAAAAATAATGGCAAGAAGAAACGCAAACGAAAAAATAATTTACGTTAAACATATAGACGATTTGAAAAACATCATATAAATAAAATGGCTCATAATAACAATTATTACAAAAATAAAAAATGGCTGACACTACATTAACCACGGAACCTAGTGCAAAAAGAGCAAACTTACCTAACCTATCAACAATGAACAAAAATTTTAACCTACTGCATCAAAATATTAGAAGCATAAACAAAAACTTTGACGAACTACAAATATTAATTAAAAGTTTAAATTTAACCTGGGACATAATTATACATACCGAATGCTGGATAACCGATAAATACTCTGTTTTACAAATTGACAATTACATCCCTCACTCAACGTTAATGAATAAGGGAAAAAGTGATGGTGTAGTTGTATACATTAATGAAGATATAGAAGTTAATGTTAAAGAGATCAGTATAAATAATGCAAACTGCCTAAAATTATCAATTGGGAACGATACAGCCATACTAGCAATTTATCGATCGCCCTCAACCAAAAACATAGAACCTTTCCTTCATTCTCTATCTCAAGAACTAAATCAACTCAAAAACATTAAAAAAGT